>NC_086325.1:164152305-164491680 GCF_036172605.1 Pelobates fuscus
AGAACAACCAATCAATCCGTACAATACACACAGACACTCCCACACAAAATCCTCCCCTCTGTCTGTAACAGGATTACTGAACACAATGGGTAATCTCATTATCACAGGCAGAAGAATACAGTTTTATAAAACATATCACAGGGACCCCAAAACATGCAATAACCCCATAAAGTATATCCTCGGAACCAGGGGATCTGGGTGAACCACATATCCAAAATTCACCCAGATCCATTCAGTAGTTTGGAAGATACAGTTTAATGCAGATTCCGCAGAACATATACAGATTATATAAAAAATAATTACTGTATAATGTGTCCCCTGTTGTATAGTTTAAAACTACTGCACAATGTCTTTGTGCACCAAATACCGGCGAGATGGCACCGTGTAGAAAAGTCACAACAGTGTCTGTGAGTTAAAATGGCCGCCATCCATTGTTCTCACCATGTGCTTCATCCATTGTTCTCACCATGTGCCTCTGATACATGAAATGGTGGCCACCCAGTAACTCCACAGTATGTCCCCAGATGGTTCTTAAAGGGCCAGTAGCAGTATAATATAATACAACATGCCCAAATCAGTTATTTCAAATTACAAATTTACCAGGGGCCATAGTCAGCAGGTAGGAGGCGGGCAACCAGGCTTCTCCAGTGTCCAGTGGCGAGGCTGGTTCCTCCACAACCGTCTCAAAGGTAACATTATTACCGTATATACTCGAGTATAAGCCGAGTTTTTCAGCACATTTTTTGTGCTGAAAAACCCAAACTCGGCTTATACTCGAGTCAATTGTCTGTATTATGGCAATTTGCATTGCCATAATACAGACTGGGGCTGTGGGGGCTGCAGAGAGATGTTACTTACCTTTCCTGCAGCTCCTGTCAGCTCTCTCCTCCTCCGCCGGTCCGTTCAGCTCTTCTGTCAGCTCACAGTGTAAATCTCGCGAGAGCCACGGCTCTCGCGAGATTTACACTGGGAGCTGACCGAGGTGCTGAACGGACCGGCGGAGGAGGAGAGAGCTGACAGGAGCTGCAGGAAAGGTAAGTAACATCTCTCTGCAGCCCCCACAGCCCCCTCCTACACAGTGCTCATCCACTGGACCACCAGGGAAGGAGAGCCCCCCTCCCTGGCCAGCTAGCAAGCAGGGAGGGGGGGACGAAAAATTGTATATATGTTAATAAAAAAATAAAAATAATAAAATTAAAAAATAATAATAAAATAAAATATAATAATAAAATAAAAAAATAATAATAAAAAAAATGTAATGAAACAAAAAAAAATATTAAAATAATAATTAAAAAATAAAAAATGCCCACCCCCCACCAAGGCTCTGCATCACACTCTGCATTACACACACACATACACACACTGCACTCATGCACACACACTGCATTCATACACACACACTGCATTCATACACACACACACTGCATTCATACACACACACACTGCATTCATACACACACACTGCACTCATACACACACACTGCACTCATACACACACACTGCACTCATACACACACTGCACTCATACACACACTGCACTCATACACACACTGCACTCATACACACACTGCACTCATACACACACTGCACTCATACACACACTGCACTCATACACAGCATTCTCATACACACACACTGCACTCATACACACAGCATTCTCATACACACACACTGCATTCTCATACACACACTGCATTCTCATACACACACTGCATTCATTATATACACACACTGTAAATAAATATTCAATTAATATATTTTTTTTAAGGATCTAATTTTATTTAGAAATTTACCAGCAGCTGCTGCATTTCCCACCCTAGTCTTATACTCGAGTCAATAAGTTTTCCCAGTTTTTGGGGGTAAAATTAGGGGCCTCGGCTTATATTCGGGTCGGCTTATACTCGAGTATATACGGTAATCTGGCAAATTTCAATTTGAAAATGGAACGTTCTATATTTGACCCTGTAACTTTCCAAAACACCATAAAACCTGTTAATGGGGGGTACTGTTGTACTCGTGAGACATTGCTGATTACAAACATGTGCATAACAGTATTATGACATTCACAGCTAAAATGTCAGACGGAAATACAAATTTAAAAAAAAATCTTATTTTCTCACATTTTTTTACATTTTATTCATAATAAATTAAATTCCATATATGAATAGTTATTGACAAATTAAAGCCCTGTTTCTCCGGAACAAAATGATATATAATAAGTGTGGGTGCACTTAATGTGACAGCGGTGAATTACGGTTGAACAGACATATATATATAGCGCAAATTCCAGTTTTTGTTTACGTTTTGTTTTGATCAGAACGTGCACTATTGACTCCGTCCTGAAGGGGTTAATGTTAATTTCCTGGCTAATCTATGTCAGCATCACTCATGGGTTAAGCTCCTCCATCTGAAAATCACAGTGAGAAGCGCGGAAGCCCTCTAACGGCTGTCAACGAGACAGCCACTAGAGGCTGGATTAACCCTATTGTAAACATATCAGTTTCTCTGAATCTGCTATGTTTATAGAAGAAATGGTTAATCCTAGATGGACCTGGCACTCAGACCACTTCATTAAGCTGAAGTGGTCTGGGTGCCTATAGTGGTCCTTTAACATCATAATCCAGTTCAGTCCTGGCACAGTCACGGCACACATCACACTGAAGGAAGAGAACCTGAAACGTTGTTACTCTTTCACCTCCACTTACTATATCAATAATGGTAAAGGGCAGAGCTTATAATGATGATTGACAAGGAGACAATATGGAGTCACACCGTTCCAGAATAGAAGCATAAACAGCAGTGAGGATTTTTATAATTAATTATTTTATTTTTTTACACCTCACGTGTATTTTGCATTCTTAAATTGCCACAATCCATTATTTGTTGTGAATATATTGGGTTTAACATATAAGGGTCTTCTGTCCCATTTCTATCCTGATAATAATACAATCCTTTTCATCTCTTTGAATTCTTTCTAACTCTTTTATTAATTGAATCTTCACACGTCTCCCACTGCAGGAAACACAGGCAGTGCTATTCTCTGCCAATTGCCAAAATATCTGAGAAAGGAGATTTCTTTTCATTATGGGCCAACATGATCAAACTGGATTGGGTTTTCTAATTAAATAATTTCAGTCTAAAAGCTATTCACTTTGAATTCAAAACAACTTTATAGAATAACTCTGCAAGTAGTCTGTGAACTTGTGAAGTTTAACAATGTAGGCCAATGAAATTTCCCACTTGGGGAGCACTTTGTCCAACTCAGACACTTTATTGAACCATAGCACAGCTCATTGTTGTTGAACAAACCCCGTACCCCAAATGTACTTGAATATAGACATCAAATAAAAAGGTTATGCTGAATATTTCTCCAAACATTATTTTATATTTAATTGCAATTTAGTCATACAAGATGTTGGTAGAAGTACAAATATTGTTAAGAAAGTAAATATTCACAAATATAGACCTGTGTGCTTTAACATAGAAACATAGAATGTGACGGCAGATAAGAGACTTTTGGCCCATCTAGTCTGCCCAGTTTTCTAAATACTTTCATTAGTCCCTGGCCTTATCTTATAGTTAGGATAGCCTTATGCCTATCCCAAGCATGCTTAAACTCCTTCACTATGTTAACCTGTACCACTTCAGCTGGATGTCTATTCCATGCATCCACTACCCTCTCAGTAAAGTAATACTTCCTGATATTGTTTTTAAACCTTTGCCCCTCTAATTTTAGACTATGTCCTCTTGTTGATGTAGTTTTTCTTCTTTTAAATATGGTCTCCTCCTTTACTGTGTTGATTCCCTTTATGTATTTAAATGTTTCTATCATATCCCCCCTGTCTCGTCTTTCCTCCAAGCTTAGTAGCCCTTCTCTGAACTCTCTCTAAGGTATCAATATCCTTCTGAAGATACGGTCTCCAGTGCTGCGTACAATACTCCAAGTGAGGTCTCACCAGTGTTCTGTACAATGGCATGAGCACTTCCCTCTTTCTACTGCTAATACCTCTCCCTATACAACCAAGCATTCTGCTAGCATTTCCTGCTGCTCTATTACATTGTCTGCCTACCTTTAAGTCATCTGAAATATTTACCCCTAAATCCCTTTCCTCAGATGATTATTAGATCAAGCTATAGTTCTCTGTTCTTAAAAAATAAAAAATAGCACACAATTTGCCTGTGTAACTCTCAACAGTTAAAAGAGAGAGTGTTTACATACTCACCGCTCCATATGGTGAAATTTGGGTTGCTAAATACCGGAAATTCCGTTATTGGCATACAGTCGTGGCTGCCTATTTAAGGTTAAGGGGCTTGTTGGATTTTACACGGTACATTCTATCTGTTCTGGAGATATCATTAAAATCAGAGACAGGAAGATTCACAATGAGAAGCAGCTCATGGACATCACTAAGTGCCCTCCTATCGCTGGCCACCATGATGTGTTATGCTGAAGAAACCTGTCCAGGTGAGCTCTGAATGACCCCTTACCCTAATCTGTTATTATATTTATTTTCTAAGTGGAGAAAGGCAATAGAAGTTTATTCAAATTTGTCGTGAGCTGTGATGAGCTAACAGCTCATTAAAAATGTAGGACAGAACAACAATATACCGAAAATGGTCCATTTCTATTCAGCACAGGTGTTTTGCTCTAACGTTTTATATCATTTTTCAAAAAGTTTACAAAACTTTAATAATAAAGTTATTTATTTTACTACTGTAACAACTTGACTTCTTTCTGACATGCTCTCCTAAAATTTCCAGAACTTTCCACAAATAAACAATTATGAGGTGGTAGCGAGATCCCACCAATTTATTTTTATATAAAAGTATACATTTAAATCTGTTGTTTCAATGGCTTTATGACGGACCTGTGACCTTGTTGACTGTTTTCACATTATTGGCCCATTCTCGATATATAATTATTTTCTGTAGATGTGAAGCTTATTGGCGTTGGCGAGTCGGACAAGCTGGCCATTTTGCGAGGATGTCCGGGAATTCCTGGAACACAAGGAATGCAGGGAGTGCAAGGACCGGCAGGACCTAAAGGTAATATCAGCTGTATCAAACACGAGCTAATTACTGCTATGATGTTACATAGTTACATAGCTGGTAAGAGACGTGCGTCCATCATGTTCAGCCTTCCTCACATTCATTTTTGTTGTTGATCCTAAAGAAGGCAAAAAAAACAGTTTGAAGCGCTTCCAATTTAGCAACAAACTAGGAAAGAATTCCTTCTTGACCCCAAATGGCAGTCAGATATCTCCTTGGATCAAGAAGCTATTACCCCACTAATTAAAAATGATATCCCTGTATATTATGTTTTTGCAAGTATTTATCCAATTGCAGTTTAGACATTTGTACATATTCTGATAAAACCACCTCTTGTGATCATTGCATTGAGTCCCTTTCAGCTATGAATTGGTTTTAAAAAAACAAAAATACTGACATATAATGCCATAAATTGACATGCTATATTATAAGGTGACATACTATATTATAAAGTGACATAATATAATATAAAGTGACACACTATATTATAAGGTGACACACTATATTATAAAGTGACACACTATATTATAAGGTGACATACTATATTATAAGGTGACATACTATATTATAAAGTGACATACTATATTATAAGGTGTCATACTATATTATAAAGTGACACACTATATTATAAGGTGACACACTATATTATAAAGTGCCACACTATATTATAAGGTGACATACTATATTATAAGGTGACATACTATATTATGAGGTGTCATACTATATTATAAAGTGACACACTATATTATAAGGTGACACACTATATTATAAAGTGCCACACTATATTATAAGGTGACATACTATATTATAAGGTGACATACTATATTATGAGGTGTCATACTATATTATAAAGTGACATACTATATTATAAAGTGACACACTATATTATAAAGTGACACACTATATTATAAGGTGACACACTATATTATAAAGTGCCACACTATATTATAAGGTGACACACTATATTATAAGGTGACATACTATATTATGAGGTGTCATACTATATTATAAAGTGACACACTATATTATAAAGTGACACACTATATTATAAAGTGACACACTATATTATAAGGTGACACACTATATTATAAAGTGACACACTATATTATAAAGTGACACACTATATTATAAGGTGACATACTATATTATAAGGTGACATACTATATTATACGGTGACACATTATATTATAAGGTGACATACTATATTATAAAGTGACACACTATATTATAAGGTGACATACTATATTATAAGGTGACATACTATATTATACGGTGACACATTATATTATAAGGTGACATACTATATTATAAGGTGACATACTATATTATAAGGTGACATACTATATTATACGGTGACACATTATATTATAAGGTGACATACTATATTATAAAGTGACACACTATATTATAAGGTGACATACTATATTATAAGGTGACATACTATATTATACGGTGACACATTATATTATAAGGTGACATACTATATTATAAAGTGACACACTATATTATAAGGTGACATACTATATTATAAAGTGACATACTATATTATAAGGTGACACATTATATTATAAAGTGACATACTATATTATAAGGTGACACATTATATTATAAAGTGACATACTATATTATAAAGTGACACGCAATATTATAAAGTGACACACTATATTATAAAGTGACATACTATATTATAAGGTGACATACTATATTATAAGGTGACATACTATATTATACGGTGACACATTATATTATAAGGTGACATACTATATTATAAAGTGACACACTATATTTTAAGGTGACATACTATATTATAAGGTGACATACTATATTATAAAGTGGCACACTATATTATAAAGTGACATACTATATTATAAAGTGACATACTATATTATAAGGTGACATACTATATTATAAAGTGACATACTATATTATAAGGTGACACACTATATTATAAAGTGACACACTATATTATAAAGTGACACACTATATTATAAGGTGACACATTATATTATAAAGTGACATACTATATTATAAAGTGACACGCTATATTATAAAGTGACATACTATATTATAAGGTGACATACTATATTATTAAGTGACACTATATTATAAGGTGACATACTATATTATAAAGTGACACACTATATTATAAGGTGACACACTATATTTTAAAGTGACACACTATATTATAAGGTGACATACTATATTAAAAGGTGACACATTATATTATAAGGTGACATACTATATTATAAAGTGACACACTATATTATAAGGTGACACACTATATTATAAGGTGACATACTATATTATAAAGTGACACACTATATTATAAAGTGACACACTATATTATAAGGTGACATACTATATTATAAAGTGACACACTATATTATAAAGTGACACACTATATTATAAGGTGACACACTATATTATAAAGTGACATACTATATTATAAGGTGACATACTATATTATAAGGTGACATACTATATTATACGGTGACACATTATATTATAAGGTGACATACTATATTATAAAGTGACACACTATATTATAAGGTGACATACTATATTATAAAGTGACATACTATATTATAAGGTGACACATTATATTATAAAGTGACATACTATATTATAAGGTGACACATTATATTATAAAGTGACATACTATATTATAAAGTGACACGCAATATTATAAAGTGACACACTATATTATAAAGTGACATACTATATTATAAGGTGACATACTATATTATACGGTGACACATTATATTATAAGGTGACATACTATATTATAAAGTGACACACTATATTATAAAGTGACACACTATATTATAAAGTGACACACTATATTATAAGGTGACACATTATATTATAAAGTGACATACTATATTATAAGGTGACACACTATATTATAAGGTGACACACTATATTATAAAGTGACACACTATATTATAAGGTGACACACTATATTATAAAGTGACACACTATATTATAAGGTGACACACTATATTATAAAGTGACACACTATATTATAAGGTGACACACTATATTATAAAGTGACACACTATATTATAAAGTGAGAATTTAAGGTAAATTCTAAATGGTTTATAAAATTTAAGGTCAAAATAGCGGAACTGGAACAATTAAAGTCAGCTATGCTTTCAATACAACTACACTGGCCTTGAACTTTAAATTCACTTCAATTCTCACCTTAATAAATAACCTACTACTTACAATGTGAAATGCTCTCAGACACATTGTGTCTTCCTAACCTTTATGACTTGCTATAATTTTAGGGGAAAAAGGCTCGCCTGGAATTCCTGGGAAGATAGGACCCACGGGGGTTAAAGGTAAAGTAACCAGCCATCAATGGGGAGAATACAGAATCACATCATAATTTTAGATTGTAATTTCTATCAGTCAAGGGTCTGTAATATACACATATTGCATGCCTATAATGCTTTATATTCAGACCACCTTGCTCAGCTAATATTATATAATATCATGTATAGTTTAATGCCAGTTAAATACAGAGAGAGAGAGAGAGAGAGAGAGAGAGAGAGAGAAACTTTTAACCTGGAATTGCTCGAATTGCTCCTACCAAACGGACCCTTTTATTTGATAAATATAGTATTTTGTTTCATTCTCATCACGCACCTATTGTTAACATGTCTCTCAGATAAAGCTCAGATTGTGGTTGCAACGTCGACCTAAAGGTGAGGTTCCACAAATTGAGCTTCTTTAACTATCGAAGAAGATAATAATTGAGTTCCATCTAATTTGTGGATATTTTAGAGATATTCAGTCTATCATAGTTTTATTTGGTAACTCCAGCTTCCAGAACCCATACATCCATTTCCCCAGCCAGTTACTGAGCCTGGTCCACACCATTTAAACATGTGATCATATTATATCATTGTAAGTCATGTGATCTACAAATATCACACCGTGTGTCCCAACTCCATGACTGCAGGATGTCCATGTGCGAACTGTAGTCATAATCTGTGATGACATCCTAGATTGATAAGGGTGGAAAGAAAACACAAGATGATTTATAATGATTTTCTATCCACAGGTGATAAAGGGGCCCCAGGTGCCCAAGGGCTAAAAGGTAAGTCAATTTGCAAAAGTATAAAACTCAAAAATCGAATAAAGAAACAATAAATAAATTTGCTGTACAAATATAACATTAGTTCTAAAGCATGACCAGTGGCCAGGCATTGATTAGAGACAGTGATCATTAAAAATGTCAGATGAAAATATTAACATGAATCGTATTTTCTGGTTTGAGTTTCTGCAAAATGTGAAATAAATGTTTGTAAATATTTTTCTGTGCAGGTAACAAGGGAGATCCCGGTGTACCGGCCCCTGGAAGTAAGTTTCACATTTTCTAAACACATTGTAGAATTAAATATAAATCAATTCCTTGTTAGTTATTTTGGGGTTAAAACAAGTACTCAAACCATTGTGCGTAGAGTGAAATATAATATGTGACAGTGTGAAAGATTCAACTGCTGTATTACATGCCTTCCATATTGTACCCATTGTACAGCGCTACGGAGTCTGATGGCGCTATATAAATAATAAAATAATAAAATAATAATAATATTAGGTGCTGTGATACATAGCAAGATTTATTTGTACAATTTGATTGGCTGCATGAAACTGCATCAGGAAGTCAAGTGAGCTAACCGTCCAATCAGCATGATTCTCTCTCTTTCTCTCTCCTCCAGCTGCCCAGAACTGTAAGGAGCTCTTGGACTATGGAGCTTCTCTGAGCGGTTGGTACACAGTATACACAAGCAATGGGCTTCCTCTCACTGTGTATTGTGACATGGAGACTGACGGAGGAGGATGGCTAGTAAGTATAGTTTTTTGGCAAAACCATTGCCAAACAGCACAAAAAGGATATTTAAAAGGGCTGCTCTCATTTAAAATAAATGGTAAACTGGCATTATTTTACTTGCATTTCCTATTATGTACACAATGGGTCTTTGCCTTGATGTGGCATGTGAGCTTACACTCAAATGGCCACTGGATTGATACTAAAAAGACTCCAGTTATTTAAATGTGCATGGGGATTTGGGATAGTGAGCAAGTAATTTTTTTCTTTGGTTGTTATTCTATGTATTGGGGCTGATGTGTACTATGGTCATTGTTGCTGCCAAGGAGTAGAAGGAGTTAGAGCCCAGGGCTGAATTTTATCAAAGCTCAGAAGATATCAATGGCAAAGATATAGTTATGTTTATTTTTAATTATAGAAATAGTTAGTTATGAGTGCGTGGAAAAGCCAACAGGCCAAGCTGGCTAAAGGTTATACATGGAGAGTTTAAGAATGAAGGTTAACACGATTAAAGGAGTAAAATAGTGCTTTAAATATTTTATTTTTACATTTATATTAGGTCATTATTGAGAAGGTCCTGTGACCAATAATATAGACAGATAGCCCTGTACAACTCAGAGACAGATTCCCAAATTCTGATACAGTCAGTGTACAAATTCTGGAACTCAAAAAATCACGATTAAATACATGTGCTCAACGGGGAACTTTGGATTAGTTAAATATAACCCCCTTCCTCCTCTGATTGCTTTTAGGTTTTCCAGAGAAGGATGGATGGGTCGGTGGATTTTTTCCGAGACTGGAATTCCTACAAGCGAGGTTTTGGTCACCAGGCCAGTGAGTTCTGGCTGGGGAACGATCATATTCACCAACTTACATCTACAGGTAATATGTTTCCTATTTCTGCCACTCTTCTACTGTACTTTCTATCGTACTTCTTTCATTCCATTTTGTGAATGGGGAGCTACTGACGCTCAGTGTGGCCTCTGATTAGAACCTCATACTGGAATGGAAGTGAAGGGAAATAGCTGACTGTGCCTGATTGAAGACTTTCAGGTTAAACTCCTACAGGTAAACCAGCGTTCGGGACCTCCTTGCACCATAATAACTCCATTCAGATTACGTATTTATGGTGCCGTGTGATCTTTTCAAAAAAACAAAAAAAATTGCCATTTTTGAAAAAAAATTTGACCCAGCTATTTGCAGTTGGCAATTTACCAAAGCTCGCTGTAGAATATGTACTATCATATAAACTGTTGTATGTAAATAAGAATGCCTGTAATTATATTACCTTCCTCATTCATCAAGTCAGCGTATGAATAACTACATTGTGGTTAATTTCATGCAACGTATAACTGTATATCAGCTTCGTTAAAATTTCAGCTCTGCAAACGTTGCTATCGTTTTAAATAAATATAATGATAAAGTAACCGTAACCAGCTCCTTCCTTTCCCCCCCCCCAAACTTCTGGTCAAGTAGGAACATACGAACTCCGATTTGATCTCACAGATTTTGAAAACCTCCTCACGTACGCTACATACAGCAACTTCAAAATCACTGGGGAAAATCTGAACTACACTCTGAGTTTGGGAAAATTCACAGGAGGGTCAGCAGGTACGGTAGACACATTCCTCTTTAATGAACATGAGGTTTATTTTTCATTATTGCCATAAAATTCTTCTATTTAACATGGAAGAATATTCAGTTCCCAAAAAATCTGTCACTTCAGATTTTTTGATACATTTTATTCTGTTTCATTCTCTAATAACTAAAAACGTTCAATTATAATCCTGCATTGTTTACAAAATACACTTTAGATTACATAAGTAATATGGTGATTATGGTATTATGCATACCTTTTCCTTTTAGGCATTTCTGTCCATCTAATTAGAATGCATAATTTATTTAGTTATCTAGGTGACTGCACTATTGTTACACATTTTCTTCTCTTCCATTTACAGGTGACTCATTTTACAGCCACAGAAACACAGCATTTTCTACTAAAGATAGAGATAATGACCGCCGTGTCGTGGGCAGCTGTGCTAATATTTATAAAGGTGCCTGGTGGTATACAGAGTGTCATGTATCGAACCTGAATGGGCTGTACCTGCGCGGCAATCACAGTAGCTTTGCCAATGGGGTTAACTGGAGGTCAGGCCGAGGATACAATTATTCGTACAAGATTTCTGAATTGAAGATGCGGCCTCAATCCGAGAAGTAACGACGTCCGATAGCCGATTGATGGTTTGGCAAATGAATTACTACTTATAACTGGGTGCTTCAATAACTCCAGCCGTTCTAGTGAGAACACTTCTATTGAAGCCATCTTTAGATATTTGAGTAACCACCTATGGTAGAAGGTTGTTTACTGTGTGAGAATTGTCAGCAATTCAAAGTGAATTAAAACATTTAGGACAAAATCACTGTTTTAAAATAAGTCTCCGAATCATTTCTGTTTTCAGTTTTCTGTTCTGGGCTTTACCTTAGATTTCACCTTGAACGTAGTTTGAATTCCTGGCAAATCTCACGTAACCCCGTCTTTTTCAGTGACCCCCACATTCTATAACTTATAATAACTGCATTCTTCTTTAACTCGGCAAAGAAACCAAATGGATGAGATCATTTTCACTCCAAACTTGAAACTAAAAATAAATATATAGTTATACAAGGAAAGCTTAAACAAACACTCATCTAACTAAGGTCTTTAGTAACAGAACTATTACTTATATTATTTGTTTTTATTTTCCACTTGGCATAACAAATTCTGCCCATATCCCAGTCACTGTCTGTGGATTAAAGCAGAGCCTGTTCCTCTCTACACTGTGTACGTATCACTATATATTTTACTGGCATACGGTGGGTACATAAAGATACACACATTGGCATTTGCCCCCCTTCCATATCTCTCCATTGTTTATCATGTTGAGTGTGTGTGTGTGTGTGTGTGTGTGTGTGATAGATGTTGTGTGCTAGACGTTGATTTAAAATTCTAATTCCAAAATGTGCGTGCGTCCGTGCATGCGCAGTGCTCCCGCGCCACACGCATGCGCACTTATTGTCTACACACGCACACGCCACCAACACACCACGCACAGACGCAGATTCCAACAGTCGCGTGCATGCGTGCAAGATATCAGGACCAGACATACTTCTAAACACGCAGACGTGCGGCAGCAGACAACAATATCTGTATTGCACACGCACCAACGCCATATGTTCCACGCATGTGCGCAAAAAAAGGCTAATAAAACAGCATAAAGCATCCAAATATCCTAAATAGGTATAGTTATATACTAAATCACAACTTCCATTGGCTGAGCATAAAGCATCCAGATATCTTAAAATGTATAGGTATATACTAAGTTACAACTTCCATTGGCTGAGAATTTCTTTCAATTGTCACTGCCTTGTACAGTAATAGTTAACTCCCAGATCTAAAGTTGTTCTTATTTTTAATTCGGACAGACCATATTGTTTATTACTTATCTTAATATAAAAATATTCCTACAAGATCCAAAGCAGGGAACACTGGGAATCAGAGAAGTGAAGTGTATCTGACAAACTACCACCAACGGCAGCACACCGAATAAAGGCCAATCTGTAAGAAAAATGATATATGTAAGAAAACATATTGTACACTTTAAAATTTAAATATATTAAAAACAAGTTTCAAATACACGTGATGAGGTCATATTCCTGACTTAAACCGTTAAGGTTAATAGCACCTAGTTCTTTGATCCAAAAATTATTTTTCAAAATAATAATTTATTTTGTCTATCCTCACGTCTTACGTTTTTCTGCATAGAGTTGCAGCATATGCAATTGTAACAAGGGAAATTACCACTCGTGCGTGATCCTTGTGTAGGTGACATAGGCAACATCAGCCAAAATACAAAGTTACCTGCACAGTATCACAATTCTTTATGTACATTTGAATAACTGGAGGGTTTTGTAGTATCGCTCCCATTAAAGTGTAAGCTCACCTGCCACATCAAGACAAATGTATTTGGTGGGTCCCAAACTAACAATACACCTTGCCGAAATCATATTTTGTGAAATTATTTTTTACATTTTTTTTTACGTGAGTGTGTGTATTAATATGTGTAAATGTGTGTGTTAGTTTACGGAAGAACCTTTTTTGTAAAGATTTGGTAATATTTGTAATAATAATGTTTGCTTTCCTTAAACTACAAAAAAAAAATCATGTTTTGACAGATAATTTTTTTACAAACTCCAGAAACAGAATCGGATTATCTCTGCAGCAGTTATTACAAAATAAGACGTTTGCAACGTTGTTACCCAATATTCCATCCACGAGCACTTCCTGCACAGTTCCCTGTTACGTGGAGAGAATGGATTGCAAAATAGTCCTGGGCTCATTGAGTAACAGTTTGAGTAACAATGCTGCAGTAACATTTAGTAACACAGTCCTTCAGTAAACAGATATGTGTAATAGCAGGTTGGGGCTCAGACTAGTAGCTTGCTGGGTAGCACCAGGTCTCTACTATCCAGACACTGACACATATCTGCTGTAACTGCTCATTTAACCAACAGACTATATAAAGCGTTAACCCCTGTGTGATCAATAACCTTTTATACCAGCTGATGATCAAATACAGCTAAAGCACGATCAGGACAAATTATATCCGTGATTTAACGCCTGTTATACCAGTAACTCTGTCTCAATAACATTTCACACTATTGTATCCATGTTTGTCAGATATATACTCACACACTAAATGGTAACAGTCCCTTCTCTGGGAATTACACCGATTAATAAAATATTGAAAGTCACAACTTGTGGTAGCTTTTTTCACGATATGCTCTGTGTTCTTTTAGATAGTCATTATATCTGAGATGCCGTATTAGTCTAAATATAAAGCATGCTGTAGACTTGACAAAGGGAGGAACTCCTGAAAACTCGCCATTACAAATTTCTGTTAGCCCTATAAAAATGTAGCCCAAGGAGCAGTGCATCTAAGTGGAATGAGCCTTGACATGACTAGGAGACAGGCATAAGGGAGTTACTGTGGGGGTTTGGCTGTAGAAAGTGGGGGTGGGATTTTTGGGTTATGGGAGTATATATAGTGGCCCTTTGAGATTAAGGGGCCATCTTAATCCTCACTTACCTGGTTTGTCCCACCCTCCCATTTGGTCACGGCGGCAGGGGATTGGATAAACAAGTTTGGGTGTAGGTTGTGTGTCCAGATGTAAGATAGTTAGTTTGCTAAGAACGGTTGGGTTTGGATAGATATTGGTTGGTTCGAGCTCGTCGGTAGTTCTGAACCTGGTGGTGTAGGGTGTATCTTGGTATACCACTACATGGTGGAACATGGAAAATCATGTCCTCGATGGTATTTATATGTTAATACATGGTAATATTATTTGTTTATGGGGGTCATTGTCAGGGTAGAATTGTTAAAAAAAAACAAAAACTGGGGTTGATAACTAATGTTAAAATATGTTGACAATGACCTTTAATAATGTATTTGTTCATTTATTAATAAACCAGTGATAATTTTTCCAAAAGAAGGTAAATTTTTCAAAAATTCTACAGGATCGATGGCCCTGTCGTAATGTCAGGATTACAGTATGATCCAGCACGTAGAATTGTGTAACACAGGAGACTAATCGGTCACATATTATTGGACCCTAGAATGGGGTCCTTGGGGTCTTTGGGGGCTTTATAATGCACATGCCGAAAAGGCGACTATGCATATGTTAAGTTATTCCAAGAAACTGCAAATACTTATTATTTTACATCTTCTTTTAGATGTGTATTAAAGATTGAGCAATTGGCATCACTATACCGTTGAGTCTTGGCACAGCCGTGACATACATTGTGTTGGAGGAGGAGAGATAGAAGCAGTGTTATATATTGCTCTGTAAGATCATTTTGAGTAATATAAATAATATAAGCCATTTTATTGGCAGCCAGTGAAGGCGGTGGTGGATGGAGGTCACACGGCAGATTGCCAATTAACAGACTTGATGTAGCATTTTATACCAGCTGGAGATGATGGAGAAAGGCGCTGCCATCTAACAAATCTGAATACTCCTCTTCTGTCATTCCTAGGGCATGTCCATCAGATCTTAAACATTCCCATTCACTGATAATGTCACTGTTGGTTGCATGGTCAGATGGGAATCCTGAACTCTGCTCATCAATGTAAGGAGGTGACTCAACGTTATCAGGAATTGACTCGATGAGTAAAGAGCTTAACAGCCAATGACAGGTTTGACAAATTAAGCAGAGCTTGACTAAAGCTCTGGCCTTTCTCAAGTTTTGTCAACCTGTTGTCAACAAAAGGAAAAATACAAGCTGCTTGATATATGTATAACTTTGTGAAGGAAACATTTTTTAAAGAAAAAATAAAAAGCTTAGCATCCCAGGGGGACAACAATACAAAGAAATCAAGGAGCGTAGCTGCTTTAAATGTGAGTTGTCTGAATTTAAAATAACTCAAAGTGGTGTTTTAATATAAAATACTGTATTTACTCAAATCTAATGCGCACCTTATTTGGAAAATAAAGTTTCCAAATTTGAATGCGCATTAGATTCGATGGTGCATTACATTCGGGGCAAAAATCTAAATTTTCTAGCGAATTCACACAGGGTGAATTAAAACTGGTGAATTCATACAGGTAAATTTCGATCTGGTGAATTCACACAGGCAAATGTTGTTCCTAAAAGAGGGCTTAAGAAAGAATAGACTTAACGTGTAACACTAAAATTGAAATACCATCAATGTTACTATGGTATATGGCAACCACTAGGGAAACCATGACAGGGCAATGAGGAAAGGTAATTCATTGCTTTTATACCTGCTCTACCTTTCTGATTGGCCGGGATCGTTCTTTGACCCCAAATCGTGCTCGTGTGGTGCGTGCGCGACGTCACGTGCACGCCAATGTCGTCAGTCACGTGAGCGAGCATGCCAATGTCGTCAGTCACGTGAGCATTATCATGCCGCAAGTTTCATTCATGCAGATGCATGGCCGCTGACCACAAGGTGAGGATGAATATGTTACATTAACCCCACCTGAAGGACTAGGCTTAAGAGTAAATTTGGCATGAAAATAGCGGATCTTGCATGTATATCAGAGGCTAGAACCCAAGACCAGTCGGCCAGACAATAACCTTTCCAATCAACCAGTACTGTAAAGTGCCCCAAGAAAATCTAGAATCAATTATAGAAGAGACCTCATACTCCTACTGTCCAGAAACAACCAAGGGAGGCGGGGGGGGGGGGTGCACTTGGGACAGTATATTTATTGCAAACAAGGGGTTTGAGCAAGGAGACAAAAAAGGTGTTGGGAATTTTCAAGGAGGCTGGAAGGGCCAGAGAGTACGAAACGGGATTGAGCATCCGAAGGACACGAAAAGGCCCAAGGAACCTAGGAGCAAATTTCATACTAGGGACCTTAAGCCAGTTGTTGCGCGAAGATAACCCAGGTATCCAGAATAGAGGCAAGACGGTCACCTAAAGCAGGAAAAGCCATGTCAGAAAAGACAGCCGGGAGGACAGTAGGGTGTCGGCCAGTATTAACAAAAAATGGGCTATGTCCAGAGGAGTCATGGTCAGCATTGTTTCTCACAAACTAGGTAGTAATTTGGACCAATTGTCTTGGGTGCTATTAACAAAACAACGCAAATATAATTCCAAAGACTGGTTAGCCCTTTCAGCCATACCATTAGTCTGGGGGTGATAAGAGGATGAAAATGATAATTCAATCCCCAACTGCTTATTGAAAGCCCAGAACCGAGATACCAACTGAGAACCTCTATCAGATGCAATATTGTGAGGAATGCCATGCAGACGGACAATCTCACGTATAAAGATCAGTACCAGGTCTTGAGATGAGGGCAATTTCTTGAGTGGGATAAAATGAGCCATTTTAGAGAAACGATCAACAACCATGAGAATAGTGGTATAATCATTAGAACTAGGAAGTTCAACAATTAAATCCATGGATAAGTGAGACCATGAAACCTCAGGAACCGGAAAAGGTTGCAACAAGCCACAAGGAAGTTTATGAGGTACTTTAGAAACTGCACAAACAGAACAAGCCTGAACATACTCCTTAACATCCTTCCTGAGGGAATCCCACCAAAATGATCTCATGATCGCGGATGTGGATTTATTAATACCCGGATGACCAGCAGTCAAGTTGTCATGGAACACCTTCATGAGATTAACCCTTTCACCCAATGGGACGAACAATCTATCCGGAGGTTTACCACAGGGCGCCTGAGACTGGGCCTCCATTATGGAGCCAAGCAGCGGAGAGGACAATGAAAGGATAGTGGAAGCAATGATACATTCAGGGGGGATGATAGGGGATGTCTCTTGTTCTTGTATAGACTCAGTATCAAACTGTCTGGATATGGAATCGGCCTTGACAAATTAGACCCAGGTCTATAAGTTATAAAAAAAATAAAGCGAGAAAGGAATAGTGACCACCTAGCCTGTCTAGAAGACAATCACTCAGCATCACTAACGTAAGTCAGATTTTTGTGGTCAGTAATGATCAAAAGGGGGTCCTTGGAACCCTCCAAAAGATGTCACCACTCTTTGAGAGCTATAATAATGGTCAACAATTCTCTATTGCCAATATCATAATTGCGCTCAGCAGGGGACAACTCAAGGACAACTCAACTCAAACTCTACAGAAGTAGCAACAAGGGTGCAAAGGAGTATCCTGGTTCTCCCTCTGGGAGAGAACAGCTCCTACTCCCGTCTCTGAGGCATCAACCTCCAGTGAGAAAGGTTTACTGGTGTCTTGATGTATTAATAGTCTGCAGAGGCAAACCTTTGTTTGAGAATTTCAAAAGTTTCTATAGCCTCCTTAGACCATATTGTACTGTTAGCCCCCTTGCATGTCAAATTGGAAATGGGAGCTATTAAAGATGAAAAACCCTTTATAAACCTTCTGTAATAATTGGCAAACCCAATGAACCTTTGAATGACTTTTAACCCAGTGAGTAAAGGCCACTGTAGGACCGATTCCAGTTGTTTAGGATCCATCTGAAATCCTGAGGCAGAAATATTATATCACAAAAACTGTACTTCTGAATGATCAAAGATAAATTTCTCCAATTTGCAATAAAGGTGATTTTTCAATAAGTTTGCAAGACTTGTCTAACATGACCGTGGTGAGCTTTCCTTGATTCTCACTAAATTGGAAGCGCTTCTAAGGTCAAGCTTAGTAAACACCTTAGCGCCCTGGAGCCTGTCAAATAATTCAGCAATAAGGGGAATGGGGTAGGCTTCTTAATGGTGATTTTGTTCAATGCCCTGTAATCGATACATGGGCGCAATTCACCATCCTTTTTAGATACAAAAAAGAATCCTGCACCAGCAGGCGAGGATGATTTACGTATATGGTCTTTACTCAGTGAGTCCTTAATATATTCCTCCATTATTTTACTTTCCTGTGGGGATAGAGCATAAACTGCTCCGTTAGGTGGCATAGCGCCTGGTAGTAAGTTTATGGAACAGTCATACGGTCTGTGGGGAGGCAATACATTAGACTGAGTTTTGCTAAATACTTCCTTAATGTCCTGGTATTGTATGGGAACCTCGGGAGTTTGAGAACTTAGTGACAGCGGGTAATTCAATAGTATCTACTCTCTTGGTGATCTGTAATATGCACCTTTCATTACAATCCTTAACGCATTACAATATTTTCCCATTAGCCCAATCAATATGAGGGTTATGCTTACTAAGTCGAGGAAAGCCTAATATGATCAGACAGAAAGGGGATGCAATAACCTGAAACATTATATCTTCCTTATGCAAGGCTCCAATGGATATACTAATGGGTAAGGTTTTGTGAGTAATCAATGGTTGTGAGAGTGGTCTCCCATCTATAGCCTCTACAGCTAGAGGTGATAGTCGTTCCTTGATAGGTAAAGTATTACGCTTAACAAACTGGACATCAATGAAGTCCATCAGGGTTTTGCATAAAAAGTTATTTTTGTCAAGTATAATCGAAATATCAAGGAGAAATCTATATTTATTCTTTTCAGAGGACGTCTCCATTACACCTAAGACCTGTCCCATTAAGGTGCGGTAGTTTTCCGGATGAATGGGACAATTGTTTTTCATATGTCCTTTCCTACCGCATTATAGACATAGGCCTTCTTTTCTCCTATATTGTCTTTCTGCTTCAGACAGTCAAGTGACCCCCAACTGCATGGGTTCAGGTTCGGACTGAACAGGAATTTCAGGGACAATAGGTCTGGAGAAACGGGGTGTTAAAGGCATAGTCATACGTCTGGTCTTATTTTTAGTAGCTTCGCTGGTTCTTAATCTATTTTCAATTTGCATAACGAATGTGATAAATTTATTACGTTTTTTGGGTAGATCTTTGGCGGCAATCTCATGTAGTATAGTGTCAGATAATACCTTCTTAAATGCGGAGATTAGCCCACTGCTAGTCCAGTCTACCTCGGAAGCCAGGGTACGAAATTCTATGGCATAGTCCGAGATAGACCGGCTCCCTTGTTTGATGTGCATCAGGGCAGTGGAGGCGTCTTCCTCCCTGCCTAATGGTTCAAATGTAAGTTTAATTTCTTAAGGAATTCCTGGTAATTACTCTCCCATAACGGATTGGCCCAAGCTAAAGCTTTACCCTTAAGTTGATTGATGAAAAGATCCCGGTGAGGCCCCAAAATCATACTCCATTTGATTAAGGAAACCCCGGCATTCTTGAATATTACCATCAAAGTGCAGTGGAGGAGATAGAGAGATAGTGGGGCCTATGTCTATACTACCATAGTGTGTACTATAGGCGGAGGTACATAAGGCAGAGGTGAGACAGAAGAAGAGACCAGAGGCCGTAGATGCGCTGTTCGGGTAAGAAGCGTACTGAGGCAAATTGATCCATGCAGTGGGCAAATTCTGGGCAAATTGATCCATGCGGTGATCATTCTCCTCTAGTTTCCTTTCGCAAGCAGCAATGTGCTTTCAAAATTCTACAGGATCGATGGCCCTGTCGAAATGTCAGGATTACAGTATGATCCAGCACGTAGAATTGTGTAACACAGGAGACCAATAGGTCACATATTATCGGACCCTAGAATAGCTGGACTAACTTACCAAGGAATGGTCATAGAAATAGCCGAGGTCAGGGGACACAGAAAGGGACACAACAATAAAGAAAAAGCCAGGGGTCAGGGATACCAGAATAGAGGGAAGGCAAAATCAAAGCCAAAGTCAATAACAAGAATAACCAGAATACGGAACGCGCTCTCTTGGAGAACCACTATGGAAACCATGACAGGGCAACGAGGAAAGGTAATTCTAGGCTTTTATACCTGCTCCACCTTTCCAATTGGCCGGGATCACTCTTTGACCCCAAAACGTGCGCGCGCTTTGTGTGAACGATGTCATGTGCACGCCGACGTCGTCAGTCACGTGAGCGAGTGTTGGGGTTTAATTAGCCTTGGATCTGCAGTGGCCGGTGTCCATTATCATGCCGCAAGTGTCATTCATGCAGATGGACGGTCGCTGGCCACAAGGTGAGGATGAATATGTTACACCAGGTTTACAAAATTGAGATGCACATTTGACGACACATTAGAGTCGAGTAATACCAAAAATAGAAAATATTGGTTTGTTTGCCTTAATACATCTCAATTTAAATTCCTGCTCTACTAAGCCACATCAGATAAAATGATGGCATGACTATGAGTGGTTAAAAGAGGTATGTCTACAATTAAACCACACCCTATGTTGAAATTCTCGTTGCTTAACACCAGAAATTCCGTTACTGGCATACAGTCGTTGCTGCCTATTTAAGGATGAGGGGCTTGTTGTACTTTAGACGATACTCTCCATCTGTTCCAGAGGTACCATAAAACTCTTCGACTCCAGCAGCTACAGGGAGTAAGATGAGAAACTGCGCATATTCGTCACTGAACATGCTCGTATCGCTGGCCGCCATTCTGTGTTATGCTGAAGACACCTGTCCAGGTGAGCTATGAATGACCCCTCACTCTAATCATTGAGTTTATATTTTTACTGAGTGGAGAAGCCCACCTAGAGTTTATTTTTCAAACAGTAAGCTACTGTGAACAGACAACTGAATTAGAAACATTTTGGTAAACTTGATTATAAACTACTTACAATTATAAAATAAGTAGCGAAAAGTAAAATGTTAACTAAAAGTTAATGTGAACACTTGTGCTAGGTGTGAAAAAAAACATATTATACACAATCCTCCTTTATAAACGGATACCCATGCTCTGAATGTCAGTGAGTGATTGGATGGCTTGATAGCTAAAGAATCAGATCACTCTGACAGGCAAGTCTCAATTCTCAACGGTCTTGTCCAGTAATGTATATAGACGTACATCTATACTATTTATGTTTTATTACTGGGAAGACTCAATTGGATGTCAGATCTCTCTTTGGATGAATGGATAGCTGGATGGATAGATGGATGAGTTTTGGATGGAGGGAGGGATGGATATTGCTAAAATCAGTAAACACAAGTAATTATTTCTATAGGTTGAAGATGTAAAATAACAGATGAAATTAAAGTCTTCTAAAACTGCTTTTATAGGACTAACAGAATTTAGATCTTCCCTTTATCAAGTCTGAAGCTAAGAAAGTGAGAAATGCTTTAGACTTGAGAAACAGAGGATCTATTCAAAGTTTGCCAAAACCCCAATAGTCCAATAAATAAGGACTTACTAGATACTTATTCCATCTCTTATTTTAATTCTTCATCACTGAACTCATACGGCTAAAGTTTCAAACCAAATCTTGAATCAAGGAAAGTCTTTATATCAAAACAAACTGTATAATGTAATGTCACTGTCACAGATCTTTACATTATAATGTTTCTAATCATGTAGTCAATAAATAACTAATTGTAGTGACTTTAGAACCAGTTTGGAAGACATTGCATAAAATAATCGTGTTTGTATTTATCTCCAGTTCAGCAGATATGTTGATTTTTATTTTCAGTTTTCTCTTTTGGACTGAAAGTTTAAATCCCATTCTTAAATTATCCCATATAATTTTAGTTAATAGAACTCAATATCTTCTGTAAAATATGACGAGTGTAAGCTTGCAGATAAAACCATTGAACGCTACGATGTCAGTAACTGTGTTGAAAGGTAAGTAATTGACAAAGCTGTAATTATTATCCATGTTGTCAGTATTATTATTGTCATTTCTATAGTATTGTAAATTTACACAGTGTTCTACTATGCAGTTATTTTACAAGAAGTAAAGACGTGAGACGAAAAAAAAGCCTTGCTCAAATGAGCTCGCAATCTAAACGTGATTAATAGCAAAAGGGCATTTTCTTTTTCTTTTTTTCGTTTTTATTCACTTAACAGCACTATCGTCCCAGCTTGGCTTTTTTTTAACCTAAAATATGTAATTTGGTTTTTTATTCACTACAATTTGATATTCTGTGAATAAACCCCTAACTGGTGAAAGATATATATATATATAAATTATGTTTTACTTTATGGGCAGATGTGAAGCTTATTGGCGTTGGCGAGTCGGACAAGCTGGCCATTTTACGAGGATGTCCGGGAATTCCTGGAACACAAGGAATACAGGGAGTGCAAGGACCAGCAGGACTTAAAGGTAATATCAGTTGTATCGACCCAGAGGTTAATTATCATAATGATGTCATTGTGTATTTTTCAGTTACAATGTATCCAGTTTGAGAGTCCTAAATTACAATGTAAAATGGTTTTGGACAAAATATATTCTCCTAACCCCTGTGGTGTCTTATATTTAGGAGAAAATGGCTCACCTGGAACTCCTGGGAAGATGGGACCAACAGGCGTTAAAGGTAAACTAACTCTTTAGCAATATATTGGCAGAACACTAAATTAGAATACAGAATATGGGATCACATTTTTATTGTCATGCCAACTGTACAAAGCTCTTTCTCTCTTTCACTTTATATGTAGAAAGAGAGAGAGCAATAGGAATGTCGAGTTCTAAACCTGATACAATCACCATAGAAATTAGATTTTGAATGTAGAACCTTATCCCAGAATCGGAGAGCAGAGTCGTCATCAGGGGGTAAAGCTGGTACCCAGGTAAGGGGCTCTGGCAATACGCTGGGGGCCATCTATGCGGACTGGTTGGGTTCTAACACAGCGGGCCCCTTACCTCATGCTTTCCTTTCACCTACATGGGGCATCTACTGCAACTGCTCCACCCCAACACCCGCAGAAGGAAACCACATGGGAGTGAAAGGCCTAGACTGCAGCACTGGTTCAGCCCCCACTAGACACCATGAAAGTCATCGCCCTGCAGCAATGGATAGACAGACAGGAAGATGGCTAGAACCAAGAAGGATTTAGTGTAAAAATATATCTCTGGCCATGTGTTGATGTGTGTACCTGTGTGAGTGTGCTAGTCACTGAATCAGCAAGATACGTGGACTATACATTGTCATCACGTGGTCCCAATGCGTGGCCAGGTTATCTCTGCATCTTACATTGAAAACGGTGGAAAGGACCTACTGAGGGTCTTATAATTATACAGATTTTATTCTCTTCCACAGGTGATAAAGGGGTCACAGGCACGCAAGGACAAAAAGGTAATACATAGGTAAATTCAGGATAAACTCAGACTTGTGACTATAAATAGCAGATAAAAATTATAAAGAATAAAGTAATGAACAACCAATATTGTTTCTTGAGATGTGAATGTGTGAAAACAATAGTTTCATGCACGTTTTGTTTCAGTTGGTTGACTTTTGAATTGTCTGGAATTCAGAAATGATCAATTTGGGACAAATCGAAATTCAAAAAACATTTCGGAACCAAGTTCAGACGCAATTATTTTTCCAAAGGAGACCAAATCATATAAACGTTTAACATATAACTCCCTAATTTGGAATCCTTTAACATAGTAATCATCCTACATAAGGATACCAAAATAAGGAGCTATCTGCTAATCACAGCTGCCTGAAAGATCGAAATTAATAAAAGGTTTCCAGCGGTTTAGTGACACTCCCTAAGTATCTATCCTAGTTTGAGATTACCATGTTTAAGGTTATCCGGTTTAAGGACTTCATCTAGAAAACAAGTGAAAGACCAAATTTAGGAGAAAGGGTTTTTATTATTTTTGCTCTTTCAGCTGTTTAATAGATAGCTCCCTAATTTGGTGTCCTATACTTACGTGGGATTGCCATTATTAAGGTATCCAAATAAGGAACGTATGTACTAAGCAACGGCGGAGAAAATTGAAGAATTTATTTTTTCTTATTTTTGCTAATTAGGGAGCTATCTACTAAGCAGCTGAAAGAGTATAACATAGGAAGAGCCCTTTCTTTTAATGTTGCTACTTCAAGTGTTTTGTAAAGAAATCAGAAATGTGGACACATCCGAGAATGAAAGAAAGTTCAATGTCTGTTTCTTTAATTTAAATATATGTTTCATTTAAGAGGAACTGAAACAATTATTGGTGAATCTAGGGGAATCCACTAAACGTGACACTTTTAACACAAAACATTTGAAATGTGGAATGCGATTTTATCAACGCTGCCTTTATTAACTCCCAATGCTATTACAGAGCCGTTTATAGTGATACCATACGTAATGTCTCTATTTATACATACTAAATAAAAAACCTTGATTTACAACATAAGTGTTGAAAATGTATATATTTTATTTTTGCAATATTTTTTTTTTATGTTTAATTTATATTTTTTAACATTTCTTTGTTCAGGTGACAAGGGAGATCCCGGTGTACCTGCCCCTGGAAGTAAGTATCACACCTTGTAACTACATATAAGTCCATTTTGTTATATAATATATAAGGTAATTGTTTGTTCCATTAATTATATACAGAGATACTAACTGCATGCTAAATTCAGTTGCTGTCTATCAACAAGTAAAGTCTGGCATTCTGAGTGTTTTAATAAGCAGCGATATTTAATCTCCCTTTTTGATTGGCTGCATTAAACTGAATCAGGAAGTCAAACAGCTAACCGTCCAATCAGCATGATCCTCTCTCATTCTCTCCTCCAGCTGCCCAGAACTGTAAGGAGCTCTTGGACTATGGAGCTTCTCTGACCGGTTGGTACACAGTATACACAAGCAATGGGCTTCCTCTCACTGTGTACTGTGACATGGAGACTGACGGAGGAGGATGGCTAGTAAGTATGGCCACTAAGTTTTACTTTCCTAGCAGACTACAGCTAAGGCAGACATTAGACAGGTTGGTAAAACAGGCAATAGAGCAGTGTTTCCAGGGCTGCTTGCTCTTAAATAGAAAAAAGTGTGTTCTACCAGAAAGATTATTTTAACTTGCATTTCCACTTATGCCCACCAGGGGTGTCTGCAATATTGCTCTATGTAACATTGCCACCATAACTCTCGATTCATTACTTTTATATATAAGAAAAATTCCAGGGCTCAGATCACCAGAGCTTATCCTTTAAGAAGAAATGTGTAACGATAAGATTAGGATCACTGACCATCTATTAGAACAAGGTCACTCAAATAGAGAGCAGAATATTTACCATTGCTTGGAACCTATTGGGTTAACCACTAACTCCTTATTTTGTAATTAGGTTTTCCAGAGAAGGATGGATGGGTCGGTGGATTTTTTCCGAGACTGGAATTCCTACAAGCGAGGGTTTGGACACCAGGCCAGCGAGTTCTGGCTGGGGAACGATCATATTCACCAACTTACGTCCACAGGTAATATTCATGTTTCCTACTGCAAAACATGGTTCCTGTTCACTGCAACATATTGCTTTTTACTTCCAAAAAGTATAGCATAACATTTATCAGAAAACCGGGATGAACAGCTAGCACACTCGTGCAGTTAGAATAGTTAGAATAGTTAGAGAAATAGTACGTATTATCTCTCACAATGGTTGGCCTGTGATTGTGAGCTTCAACTTTGTCTATAAGTATATCAACTGTCACTCAGTTAAACCTTCCTCATACTGTAGTGCAGAGAAGAAGGAAGCAGGGAGACAGAGGTACTAGGTGCCTGAGCCCCAATTTAGGCTTAAACTGTTGAAAAACAATCTAACCCCTAAAGGTAAGATAGCTCCCAGAAACCCCTACACTCATAAGATCTCTCTTTGGATTAAGAAGCTATAACCCCCCCCATATTATAATTATATCCCTGTATATTGTGTTTTTGCAAGTATTTATCAAGTTCCTGTTTAAACATCTGCTGTTTAGTCTTACTATAATGAACCTTTTCCTTAGACGTATTCTCCTTTCTTCCAGTCTGAATGCAGGAACCTGTGTCGTACGTATGGTCCTGTTTATGAATAGATTTCCAGACAATAGATTGTACCGGCCCTGAATATATTTGTATTATGCAGTCATATACCCTCTGATGTGCCGTTTGTGTAGATTTAAATTTGTTAACTTTTCTTCAGAAAAAAATGTTCTAGTGCCATAATATCCTTCTTTAGAACAGGTGCCCAAAATTGCACAGCATATTCAAGGTGTGGTCTCAACATTGAGTTATAAAGAGGCAAATTATATTTTCATTCAGAGAATTAATGTCCTTTTTATACATGATAATATCTTACTGGGCATAGCAAATGCTGATTAACATTGCACATTATTGCATAGTTTGTTGTCTATAACAATTCCCAAATATTTCTTATGTGTTTTATCCCTAATTCACTACTATTTAGGGTGTAAGTTACTTGTGCATTCTTTACCCCAATGCATAAATTTGCATTTTGCTACATTCAATTTCATCTGCTATTTGAGTGCCCAGTCACCCAATCTACCTCTCCAGTGAAATAATCTGCTGCCCACATTGTATTACTTTACAGAGCTTTGTGTCATCTGCAAATACTCAAACATGACTTTCAATGCTTATTTTAAGATCATTTATAAATATGTTAAATAGAATCGGTCCCAAAACAGAACCCTCTGGGACACCACTTCTCCAGCTTGAAAATGTACCATTAATGACAACTCTTTGTAATCTATCTTTAATCCACTCTTGGGTTACCTATGTTTCATAAAACCATGCTGATTTTTACTAATAAAAATGTTCTCCCCAATGAATTCCTGAAAACGATCCCTTAATAACCCTTCAAATACTTTCCCAGCCATAGAAGTTAAGCTCACAGGTCTATAATTTCCAGTCAATGATGTTAAACCCTTTTTGAAAATAGGAACCACTTCTGCCTCCAATCTTCCAGTACAATTCCTGAAAGAAAATAATTTTGAAAAATTAGAAACAGAGGTTAACTTATTTCCACACTTAGCTCCTTAAGTACTTGTGGGTGAATATCATTAGGCCGCATAGCTTTCTTTACAGTAACTATCTTTACCTTGTCTTCAGTCATCCAATCACAATTTTCTTCAAGTTTTTTGCAGCAATCATTTGCATATCTACTTAATTCATACTGAGGAAAAATAGTTTTTTTTAGTTTCTGCCTTTTCCTGATTTGCATAAATAACACGCTCTGTTTTCAGTATACCTACACTTCCACTTTTTTTTTTTTATTTATGTACATAAACATTTTTGTGGATGGTTTGCCTATCTTTTTCTCATTTTCTAATTTAGTCAATCTAATCGCCTGTTTCCATGCATTATTTCCTTCCTTATATCTTGTAGCAACAGCGCTCACACAAAAAACAAAAATACAGTTTAAAATTTTACAAGGCTACTTAAAATCACCTATCTCAGCAAACATATATGGGGATTCAGCTACACCATATGGCCATATTGTGTTAAAGGGACTCTATAGTCACCAAAACAACTGCTACTTAATGTATTTGTTATGGCAAGTATAATCAGTCCCTGCAGGCTTTTTGCTCTAAGGCACACCTCAGATGGCCACTAGAGGTGCTTCCTGGGTCAGTGTTGCACAGTGTGCAACACTGACGGTCAGCGTCTCCATACTCTGCATGGAGACGCTGAACTTTCCCCATAACGATTCACTGATTCAATGCATCTCTAAGAGTAGATGTTGATTGGCCAGAGCATCATTTGGCTCCAATCCCCGTCTTACCTCCTTGGCTGAGATAACCAGAATTGATAATCTCAGCCAATCCAATGCTTTCCTATGGGACCCACATGTACAGCTTAACCCAATTTGCTATAACCACTAATCTTCCTCGTCGATATCAAAATTAGGTGGTTTATCACATATGCCAACCTGTAATTAATTTCCTCCATTTATTTATGAATTTTATTAATTGCATGTATATCTAAAAACAGTTTGTATAAGCTGTAGATCTCTCGCCTGAAGTCTTTGCAGGCCCTCCCCTTCTAACCCCGCCCAGGCTTTTTGAGGCTTTCCAATCAGAGACTTCCCAATACAGTTCAATGAGAAGTCTTTACAAGGCAGAAGCTCGGGGCAATTGCTGCCTCTTGAATTTAGCTCCACTGACCTGAATAAACCAGGAAGTAACAGGACGGGCTGGGGAGGAGGGGAAGGCGGGGAAGAGGGGGTGTAACCAGGTTAATTTATTAAAGTGTCATTTTCTACTAAAATCTGCTTTTTTTTGCAAAAAGGACACATGCATCACACATAAAGCTTTTCAGCTACTTAAAGTGCTTTAGTGGCTTTGTTGTGGATGTGTAAGTGTTCTTTTAAATATGATTTCATGGGTTACTTTTTGTTTTACTTTTAACATTAAACTATGTATACACAGGGCTGGTGGAAATGACGATATTCCTTAGAATTTAATTAGGGAGTTGTGACAATTTAAAATAGCAGCTGATTTGTAGAATTATTTCAAGGTGATAATTTTAGCCTAAATATTCCAAATCAGCCTTTGATATCCAACGTCACTGCTAAGAAAATATCCATGAATCTAATTTCAGATTCCGTGTCACTTTCCTTCCTCCTCCTGGCAGACACCCAAACAGATACATAAACAAACCTCGACCGTGTCCGTCAGTATGTGATTGTACATAGTGCTTAATTCCATGTTTACCTTCTATGGATTCTATATAAGCCATGTTGTTTTGCCCAGCGCTGCACGTAATAAATAATAATTTACTTTTCTGATAGGAACATACGACCTCCGCTTCGATTTCATGGATTTTGAAAACAAAAGAACTTACGCCACATACAGCAACTTCAAAATCACAGGGGAGAATCTGAATTACACTCTGAGTTTGGGGTCATTCACTGGAGGGACTGCAGGTATGACAGGTGCAGGTTGTCTGTGTATGGGATACTCCCTTCTACATATATAGAAATGGTCTATTTCCGTGTTTTCCTGGGTCTTATATTAATTTTTCTCCTGAAAAATGCATTAGGACTTATTTTCAGGGGAGGTCTTATTTCAGGGGAAAATGGTAGCAAGCATGTGCTAGAAAAACAGGTCTACATTTGTGTGAATTCCCTCGGACATAGACAAGTTCACTAACACATGGAATCCCATGAATTAGCGAACTTGCTACCAGCAACTAGGACTTATTTTCGGGGTAGGGCTTACAGTCAGGTCCATAAATATTGGGACATCGACACAATTCTAATCTTTTTGGCTCTGTACACCAACACAATGGATTTGAAATGAAACAAACAAGATGTGCTTTAACTGCAGACTTTAATTTGAGGGTATTTACATCCAAATCAGGTGAACGGTGTAGGAATTACAACAGTTTGTATATGTGCCTCCCCCTTTTTAAGGGACCAAAAGTAAATCAAACTTTCACTTTTTAATACTTGGTTGCAAATCCTTTGCAGTCAATTACAGCCTGAAGTCTGGAACGCATAGACATCACCAGACACTGGGTTTCATACCTGGTGATGTTCTGCCAGGCCTCTTCTGCAACTGTCTTCAGTTCCTGCTTGTTCTTGGGGCATTTTCCCTTCAGTTTTGTCTTCATCAAGTGAAATGCATGCTCAATCAGATTCAGGTCAGGTGATTGACTTGGCCATTGCATAACATTCCACTTCTTTCCCTTAAAAAACTCTTTGGTTGCTTTTGCAGTATGCTTCGGGTCATTGTCCATCTGCACTGTTAAGTGCCGTCCAATGAGTTCTGAAGCATTTGGCTGAATATGAGCAGATAATATTGCCCGAAATACTTCAGAATTCATCCCGCTGCTTTTGTCAGCAGTCACATCATCAATAAATACAAGAGAACCAGTTCCATTGGCAGCCATACCTGCCCACGCCACGACACTACCACCACCATGCTTCACTGATGAGGTGGTATGCTTTGGATCATGAGCAGTTCCTTTCCTTCTCCATACTCTTCTCTTCCTAGCACTCTGGTACAAGTTGATCTTGGTCTCATCTGTCCATAGGATGTTGTTCCAGAACTGTGAAGGCTTTTTTAGATGTTGTTTGGCAAACTCTAATCTGGCCTTCCTGTTTTTGAGGCTCACCAACAGTTTACATGTTGTGGTGAACCCTCTGTATTCACTCTGGTGAAGTCTTCTCTTGATTGTTGACTTTGACACACATACACCTACCTCCTGGAGAGTGTTCTTGATCTGGCCAACTGTTGTGAAGGGTGTTTTCTTCACCAGGGAAATAATTCTTCGGTCATCCACCACAGTTGTTTTCCGTGGTCTTCCGGGTCTTTTGGTGTTCCTGAGCTCACCAGTGCGTTCTTTCTTTTTAAGGATGTTCCAAACAGTTGATTTGGCCACACCTAATGTTTTTGCTATCTCTCTGATGGGTCTGTTTTGTTTTTTCAGCCTAATGATGGTTTGCTTCACTGATAGTGACAGCTCTTTGGATCTCATATTGAGAGTTGACAGCAACAGATTCCAAATTCAAACAGCACACTTGAAATGAAGTCTGGACCTTTTATCTGCTCCTTGTAAATGGGATAATGAGGGAATAACACACACCTGGCCATGGAACAGCTGAGCAGCCAATTGTCCCATTACTTTTGGTCCCTTGAAAAGTGTGAGGCACATTTACAAACTGTTGTAATTCCTACACCGTTCACCTGATTTGCATGTAAATACCCTCAAATTAAAGCTGAAAGTCTGCAGTTAAAGCAAATCTTCATTTCATTTCAAATCCATTGTGGTGGTGTATAGAGCCAAAAAGATTAGAATTGTGTTGATGTCCCAATATTTATGGACCTGACTGTATATTACAAACAAACCCTGAAAATAAGCTAGGGCAAATGTCTTATTTTAGGGGGAATGGGGGGGATTGTGAATTGATGAGTTGTATGAAATTGAAAAGATATTTGCTGTTTTTTTTTTTTAACAAAATAGTGGCATTTAAAGAATTTGAAGGTTTCTCTAAATCAACTGTATGTCTGTCTTTACTGTTCTTTTGGCTCAAATGTACAATTCCCCTAACATTTCTATAAAATACCAGATTATTCCAATAAACCCCAATGTCTAATCCATGAAATATTCACTGTCTCTCTAATAGGACAAGAAACTGACAGCTTTATGCCAATCGTTTACAGATAGATTTTGAAATAAAGATATAATTAATAGCCACATCCAATTTTCCAGTAAACTCAGGGTTATAAAATTTTACCAGGTTTATTTACAAGGAATTGTCAGTAACTGAGCACAAGAATTGATAGATGATGTACAAGATCTCCAGTCTAACGAGTTAAGCTTGCTCGTGTTTCCCAGAGAGTAAAGCTCTGTAATTACTTGTTTGCTGGTCTGGGCAAACATCTAGAAATATATTTACACAAAGTAATATAGAATACACCATATTTAAATGTTCGATATAGAGGATCTCTGTTTATGTTAACATGTATCACTGGATAGTTTGTGTATTTAAGGGACTGCACTAGTTGTTTACACATCGTCTTCTCTTCCATTTACAGGTGACTCCTTCTATGGTCACAGAAACACACCATTTTCTACCAAAGATAGAGATAATGACCTCTATGCCACTGGTAGCTGTGCCAATGTTTACAGTGGTGCCTGGTGGTATACTGTGTGCCATTCATCCAACCTGAATGGACTGTACTTGCGGGGAAATCACACAAGCTACGCCAATGGGGTAAACTGGAGTTCTGGCCGTGGTCACAATTACTCATATAAGATATCAGAGATGAAGATCCGACCTCAGTCTAACTAACTGCTAACTGCTAACTGGTAGTCACTGTATATATGGAGGAAACAATGTATGAGAATGTCAAATTCTGCCCCATATCAAATATTGACTGTCATCAGGCAGAAGGTCTGTGAATTCAACTGAAGATCAATCACGTAAACGTTTAGTAATGCAATGGTTCTCCCTAACCCGATGTGTTGTTTTTTTGGTTTTTTTGTAATCCTTTTATTGGCTTTTCAAATGTTAAACACATAAACATTACAATTGTGAATAAATGACAGGTGGAAATGTGACGATGAACAGACAGAACATCAATCAATCTGAAAAAAACAAGAAAGATAATATATTAATTGGCTACTATTGTCTTCCTGCTCTCAGCTCATTATTAACATATTCCACAGAGTGTTACAATTATAGAAAGGGGGATATCTAGAGGATAAGAAGGCCCTGCTCAAACAATCTCACAATCTATATCATTAGGTGACTTTCCAGGGACACTTACTGGTGGCGTTGGGTGAACAGTATTCGAAGCTGGGTTTCACAGTTTTAAGGCTGTGACAGTACCATAGCTCTAACCAGACTCTAAAGACTCACCTTGTTCCTGTCATTGAGGTTTGCTGGTGGTATCCCTCAGTTGGTTCCCTACAGGCCTTGCATTAACACTCATAATAATATAATTTAGAGAACTTTCTTGTTAATTTAATAGCTTCCAACACCATGGCCATAACAAGCTACACTGGAAAAAGGACAAGCAAGACTGCCCGTGTGAAGAATATTACTTAAGCGTGTATGTCATGCCGAGCAAAATTGCACTGTTTAAACCTTCTTTTTTTTTTTTTTTTAATATATATAATTATATAATGAAATGCTTATAGGAACACTGATACAACTAAGGATGTGGATCATATTAAATATCACTTATGTGTTTATATTTTCCACTTGGCATAAGACTCTCCTGGAGTGGAAAGGCAACATTTCGGCTCACACAACAGCCTTTCTCAAGTTGTATACCGCCCATTGTCTGTAGATCATAGTTGCACCTGTTGCTCTCTACACCATGTATGTATCACTATACATTTATTGTCATATGGTGGGTACAGAAAGATACACAAAGTGACATCTCATCCCCCATCTTTCATCATTGTTTTACTTTATTGGTTATGGTTGGTGTGGTACATCTGTGTGTTTGTGTAAATGTGTGTGTTCATTTCTGTAAAAACTTTTTTTGTAAAGATTTGGTAATGTTTTTTAAAAGCGTTTCTTTTTCTAAATCTACATAGAAATCATATTTCTAAATCATAATCATATTTTGTAAAATGATTTTACAAACTCCAGAAACAGAATTGGATTATCTCTGCAGCAGTTAATACGAAATAAGAAGTTTGTAACGTTATTACCCAATATTCCATCCACGAGCACTTCCTGCACAGTTCCCTGTTACGTGGAGAGAATGGATTGCAAATAGTCCTGGGCTCGTTGAGTAACAGTTTGAGTAACAATGCTGCAGTAACATTTAGTAACACAGTCCTTCAGTAAACAGATCTGTGTATTAGCAGGTTGGGGCTCAGACTAGTAGCACCCTACTACCACCAGATCTCTACTATCCAAACACTGGCACCAGGGCCAGCCTGTACATTGGTCTAAGTGTGGCCATGGTTTCAGGTGGCACTTTTGCAACCCCAGTACAATTTAAAATGCATATATACATATACATGCACTAAACACACACACTGCATCCACTAAACACACAGACACTGCATCTACACACACAATCTGCATCCAGTACACACACACAATGCATTCACTACACAAACACACACAATGCATTCACTACACACACTACATAACGTAATAGATGTGTGTGGTTTTGATGAGGCGTGGGAGCCGCATTTCTTCCTTGTACCCAGGCAGCACAATGTCTTGGGCCAGCCTTGACTAACACAAATATGCTTTAACTGTTCATTAAACAAACAGGCTATATAAAGGGTTACCTTTTGTTTTGTCTTATGAACAGATACAGCTAATGCACAATCCGGCCAAGTTATATCCGTGCTTTAACACCTGTTGTGCCAGTAATATTAAATAAAATTAAAACGACCCAAGGTGCAGTATAATGACAATCAAAGTGAAGAGGTATTTACCCTTCCACATTTAGGTATAACAAAATGATCCCTCTTTTCCCTCAATCAATATAAACAAAACAAAGATATACCTAAAATCCTCAATCAATATAAACAAAACAAAGATATACCTGAAATCCTCAATCAATATAAACAAAATGAAAATTGTAACAAAGATTGTAACAGGAACATTGTAACTCTATCATTTCGCACTATTTTATCCATGTTTTGCAGATATGTACTCACAAACTAAAATGGTAACAGTAAATTCTCTGGGAATTACACCGATTAATAAAATATTGAAAATAACCTATAATGTTTTACCATTTTTCATGAGATGCTCTGTGTTCTTTCAGACGTGTATTAAAGATTGAACTATTGACATCACAATCCAGTTGAGTCTTGGCACAGCCAGACACACCTCGTGTTATGGGAGGAGAAATAGAACCAGTGTTTCCGTTTCTCCTCCTATCTCTATGTTCGCCCTCAATGACGAAGTGACTCAACGATGGAAGGAGGTAAAGAGTAAAGAGAGGTTTGACAAATTACATGGAGCTTAACTAAAGCTCCGCCCTTTCTCGACTTTTGTCATCCGGCATCTCATACAAAAGGAAAAGTATGAACTACTTTATCTATGTATAACTATGTAAGGAAAGGTTTGGGGGGGTTTTAAAGAAAAAAAAATGAGCTGCCCACGGGATTTACAATTCCACAAAAAAGAGAAAACAAGCGACATAGTGCTTTCAATTTGAGTTGGGGGAATTCGAAGAGAATTAAAGTGAATTAAAAAATTCAGACCAAAATAATAAATTTTCCTGCAAGCTGACGTTCCACTGAATATAACCACAATAAAGCATATTCCAGCTTCGTCAAGCTGAACCTATTTCCAACGTAGTCGCCACTACCTACATATAGCAAGTTATTACTTCGCTCCCCGCAGCTCCCTTTTCTTTACTTAGCAGATACTCCCAAAATATTTTTGAAATATATGGCACCCCGTTTTTAAACTAATGATCACAATTGCATAACACTTTCCTCCATGTCATTATGTAAATCTAATATTACAGGATAAAGATAGAAGCAAATAAAATGCCAAGTAATGGAAGCATTCAGAAAATATTGGTTCATTTATGATTTAAATTCCTGCTCCACAATGCCAGATCAAATAAAAAAGAAGGGTCAGTGGTTAGAAGAGGTCTGTCTGCAATCCACCCACCCCCTATGTTGAAATTCTCGTTGCTAAACACCAGAAATTCCGTTCCTGGCATACAGTCGTTGCTGCCTATTTAAGGATGAGGGGCTTGTTGTACTTTAGACGATACTCTCCATCTGTTCCAGAGATACCATAAAACTCTTCCACTCCAGCAGCTACAGGGAGTAAGATGAGGAATTGCGCATATTCCTCATTGAGCATTCTCGTATCGCTGGCCGCCATTATGTGTTATGCTGAAGACACCTGTCCAGGTGAGCTATGAATGATCCCTCACCCTAATCATTGAGTTTATATTTTTACTGAGAGGAGAAGTTCACTTAGAGTTTATTCATTAAAAAGTAAACTATTGTGAACAGCCAAATGATTTAGACACATTTATTTAGTAAATGTACTTATAAAAGTTCACATTTACTACTTACAATTATAATATAACGGCATAATATAACAAACTCATTGTGAATAAAACCATAGGTATAGACACAATTATCCTTCATAAAAAGGCCCCCCATACTTTGAACGTCAGTCAGAGCACAGTGATTGGTTGGCTTGATAACTAACCAGTAAAATCGCCCAAAGTACTCGTTTGTCATGGGCCTTGTCCAGTAATGTATATCGACGTACATCTATACTATTTATGTTTTATTACTGGGAAGACCCAGTTGGTTGTCAGATCTCTCTTTGAATGGACAGATGGATGGACAGATGGATATTGTGAAAATCAGTAAAAGAAGTAATATTTTTTATAGAATGAAGATGTAAAATAAGAGATGAAAATTTGATCTTCTATTACCACTTTTATTGGACTAACAGAATTTTGGAAAGACAAGCTTTATCAAGTCTGAAGCTAAGAAAGTAAGAAATGCTTTAGACTTGACAAACAGAGGATCTATCCAAACCGTGCTGGAATTCTGATAGTCAAATAATTTATTGCAAGATACCAATTTTAACTGTAATTTACATCTGCATCACTGGACTCATACGACTAATATTTCAAATCCAAATATTGAACAAAATAAATGTATATATAAATGGAATATACAGCCCTTCCATACAGCAAAACAACCTTCATAATGTAACGTAATGTCACTGTCACTGAACTTTATATTATAATGTTTCTAATCATGTAATCAATCAACGCCTAATTGGGGTGACTCGGGAACCATTTGGGAAGATGTTGTTGAATCTTATTTGTATTTATCTCCAATTCAGTAAATATGTTTATTTTCATTTTTAATTTACTATTTGGGACTATCATTTTTATCCCATTCTAAATAAAATAACTTTTAGTTAACAAGTTTGCAGACAAAACCTTATGACATGAGAAATGAAGTTTTTAATACCCTGTAATAATTATTCCTATTATCAGTAATATTATCATTTTTATAGTGTCGGAAATGTCCACAGAGTTCTACGATTATTCTATGAGACGTAGACGAGTAGATCTACGACGTAAAGAAAGCCTTGCTCAAACGAGATGAAAATCTGAATGTGGTTAATAAGAAAAATAATGCTCCCTACAGTTGTTTTCTATGAGGTTTATTCACTTAACACAAAATTGTGCTGAATTAAAAACCAGATCGCAAATATAAAGGAAAACCAGCTGATTTGGCAATATTCTCCAACTGCACTATAGTCCCAGCTTGGCTACTGTAACCTAAAATGTGTCATTTGGTGTTTAATTCGTTACAATATGTTTTTCAGTGAACCAAAAAAAATAGATAGATGTTAGATGGATAGATAGACAGACAGACAGACAGACAGATAGATAGATAGATAGACAGACAGATAGATAGATAGACAGACAGACAGACAGACAGATAGATAGATAGATAGATAGATAGATAGATAGATAGATAGATAGACAGACAGATAGACAGACAGACAGACAGACAGACAGACAGACAGACAGATAGACAGACAGACAGACAGACAGACAGATAGATACATACATAGATCAGGGATGTATTAGCCGCGAGGCAAACAAGGCATTTGCCTTGGGCGGCATTTTCCAGGGGGTGGCAAAAAAAGCCGCCCCCAAATGCCCAGGCAAATGTCCTGTTAGCCTTCGGGCTAACTGACATGCCTGGCGGGCAGCGCTGGTGAGGGAGCACTTTCCCCTGAGCGCTCTGCTCAGCTCCCTCGCGCGCCGCGCGCAGAGTGAGGCCGGGAGCCGGAATATGACGTCACCTTCTGGCTCCCGGCATCACTCTGCAGGCAGCGCGAGAGGGAGCTGAGCAGAGCACTCAGGGGAAAGTGCTCCCTCACCAGCGCTGCCCGACCACCCGCCCAGCAGCCACTGGACCCCAGGGAAAGGGAGAACCCCCCAGCATGCCCAGAAGTAAGGAGGCTGGGGGGTTAAATTAAAAAAAAAGTGAGTGAGTGTGTATGTCTGTGTGTGTCTGTTAGTGTGTGTGTCTGTTAGTGTGTGTGTCTGATAGTGAGTGTGTGTCTGTTAGTGAGTGTGTGTGTGTTAGTGTGTGTGTGTGTTTACAGACAAACACACACACTCACTAACAGACACACACACACTCACTAACAGACACTCACTGACTAACAGACACACACTCACTCACTGACACACACAGACACACACACTAACATAGTGTGTGTGTGTGTGTGTGTGTGTGTGTGTTTGCATGTTAGTGTGTGTGTTTGTCTGTTAGGGTGTGTGTGTGTGTGTTTGTCTGTTAGTGTGTGTCTGTGAGTGAGTGAGTGAGTGAGTGAGTGTGTGTATGTTAGTGTGAGTGTGTGTGTGTATGTTAGTTTGAGTGAGTGAGTGTGTGTATGTTAGTGTGTGTGTGCCTGTTAGTGAGTGAGTGTGTGTCTGTCAGTGTGTGTGTTTTTCTGTTAGTGTGTGTGTTTGTCTGTTAGTGTGTGTGTGTGTCTGTTAGTGAGTGAGTGAGTGTGTGTCTGTTAGTGAGAGTGTGTGTGTGTTTGTTAGTGTGTGTGTCAGTGTGTGTGTGTGTCAGTGAGTGAGTATGTGTCTGTTAGTGAGAATGTGTGTGTGTCTGTTAGTGTGAGTGTGTGTGTCTGTTAGTGTGTGTGTGTGTGTGTCAGTGTGTGTGTGTCTGTTAGTGAGTGTTTATGTTTGTTAGCAAGTGTATGTGTATCTGTCAGTGAATGTGTGTGTGTGTGTGTGTGTGTGTATTTAGAAGGCGGGGCAGGGGGGGAAGGGTGGGGTGGCAGGGGCGGAGGGGGTGCCTGAGTTTTGTCCTGCCTAGGGTCCATGATACACAACTGACATAGATACATAGTTACATAGCTGAAAAGAGACTTGCGTCCATCAAGTTCAGCCTTCCTCACATTTGTTTTTTGCTGTTCATCCAAAAGAAAGCAAAAAAAAAAACAGTTTTAAGCACTTCCAATTTTGCAACAAACTAGGAAACAAAAATTCCTTCTTGACCCCAGAATGTCAGTCAGATTTATCCTTGGATCAAGCACATATTACCCTACATTGAAAGATTATATCCTTGAATATTCTGTTTTTGCAAGTATGCATCTAGTTGCTGTTTGAACATCTGTATGGACTCTGATAAAACCACTTCTTCAGGCAGAGAATTCCACATCCTTATTGTTCTTACAGTGAAAAAAAAACCTTTCCTTTGCCTTAGATGAAATCTTCCTTCTTCCAGTCTAAACGCATTACCTCATGTCCTATGTAAAGTCCGGTTTGTGAATAGATTTCCACACAATGGTTTGTATTGGCCGAGGATATATTTGTATAATGTTATCATATCCTCCCTCAGGCAACATTTTTCTAAACTAAAGAGGTTTAAATTTGTTAACCTTTCTTCATAGCTGATATGTTCCATTCCTTTTAATAATTTTGTAGCCCGCTCCTGCACTTTTTCTAGTGCCATAATATCCTTCTTTAGAACAGGTGCCCAAAATTGCACAGCATATTCAAAATGTGGTCTTACCAGTGATTTATAAAGAGACAAAATTATATTCTCGTCCCGAGAATGAATGCCCTTTTTCATGGCCTTAGCCACTGCTGTTTGACATTGCATATTGTTGCATAGTTTGTTGTGTATAACAATTCCCAAGTCCTAGATAGGTAGATAGATAGATAGAGATATATAGATATATATTTAATTACTTTCTGGGCAGATGTGAAGCTTATTGGCGTTGGCGAGTCGGACAAGCTGGCCATTTTGCGAGGATGTCCGGGAATTCCTGGAACACAAGGAATGCAGGGAGTGCAAGGACCAGCAGGACCTAAAGGTAATATCAGCTGTATCGACCCAGAGGTTATTAAACATTATGATGTCATTGCGCTTATTGTCACTTACAATCTATCCAGTTCTAGAATGCGAAATATTTCCAGACAAAATTTACCTTCCTAACCTCTACGGTGTCTAATCTTTAGGAGAAAAAGGCTCGTCTGGAACTCCAGGGAAGATAGGACCAACAGGGGTTAAAGGTAAACTAACTCTAAATAGCGATATATGGGGAGAATACTAAATTAGAATACAGAATATGGGATCAAATGTCATTTACATTGCAATGTACTTTCTACATAATTAAATATTAATAAATCACTAAATTAATAAAAAAAAAATCACTGTCATGTCATCCTGCAAAGTTATATATATATATTTGTGGTCGTGGCGCTAAGGCCGTATCATAGCCGATAGTACGTAGATATGTGTAAAATTAACATATTGCTACGTGAAAGTTGGTCATGGTGTGCCGAAATCGACGTTTCAGCAGGCCTGTAAAATAAAGAGGATCCATCAAAAAAGAATAAGATAGAAATTATGGAGAAAGAAAAAGATAGAGAATATGAGAATAAGGGGAGTGGAGGGAGGGGGAATCAGAATCGCCAATAAGGTAGCGGTATGGAGCAGTGAGAGGAGTTCGTTAAGGTAAACAAGCCCCTGCCAAAACTTCAGGCTTCACCTTTACATATGAAGCCAGCCGTGGGTGTGCCAGTCACAGAATGAGCAAGATACGTGGACCATGCACCCCAATCCGTGGTTAGGGAATCCGTGGTTAGGGAATCTCTACATCCCACATTGAAATGGGTGGAAAGGACTTACTGAGGGGCTTAATAATTATATAGATTGTATTCTCTTCCACAGGTGATAAAGGGGCCACAGGCGCACAAGGACAAAAAGGTAATAAATAGGTAAATTCAGGATAAACTCAGACTTGTGGGTAGAAATAGCAGATGGAAATAAAAAAGAATCACACAATTAACAAACAATACGGCTGGTAGAGATATGTATGTGTGAAAAATGTGTTCCTGTTCATTAAGTTTTAATTCATTCACTTTCGAATTTGGGATCGTCCGAAACTCAGAGATTAGCATTTTAATATGAAACAGTAAACATTAAGAACAAGTGCATTTCTTAATTTTGGTCTTTTTTGATGTTTAGTGGATAGCTCCCTAATTTTGTGCCCTATCCTTACGTGTGGTTGCCATAATTAAGGGTACCAAATTGGTAACTTATCTACTAACCGAGCAGATTGAAGAAAGAGGGCTTCTCCTATGATTAAAGAGGAACTGAAACAGTTATTGGTGAATCTAGAGGGATCCATTAAATATGCCAATTTTTTAGAAAAACATTTGGAATGTGGAATGTAATTGTATTAACTCCCAATGCTATTACAGAGCCGTGTCTAGTGATACAATATATAATGTCTCTATTTAAACATAATAAATAAATCCTTGATTTACAGAGTAACTTTCCAGAATGAATATATTACATGTTTTACAATATTTTATAAAATGCTTTATTTTTTATGTTTCTAAATATGTCTTTGTTCAGGTGACAAGGGAGATCCCGGGGTACCTGCCCCTGGAAGTAAGTATCACACCTTGTAAATGCATTGAAATCCATTTTATTATACAGTAAAACTGACTAGGAATTGGCCTCTTTAGGTTTAAGGTAATTATTTGTTCCATTATTTATAATCAGAGGTAGTTTATATTTTATACATATATGATTCAACACATGTAAGATTCAGTTGCCGCCTATTAAAAAAAGTGATTTCTGTTAAAGTCTGGCATTTTGTGTGTTTTAATAAGCAGCGATATTTAATCTCCCTTTTTGATTGGCTGCATTAAACTGAATCAGGAAGTCAAACAGCTAACCGTCCAATCAGCATGATCCTCTCTCATTCTCTATCCTCCAGCTGCCCAGAACTGTAAGGAGGTCTTGGACTATGGAGCTTCTCTGAGCGGTTGGTACACAGTATACACAAGCAATGGGCTTCCTCTCACTGTGTATTGTGACATGGAGACTGACGGAGGAGGATGGCTAGTAAGTATGGTCACTAAGGTTTACTTTCCTAGCAGACTACAGCTGAGGCAGACATTAGACAGGTTGGTAAAACAGGCAATAGAGGAGTGTTACCAGGGCTGCTCTTAAATAGAAAAAATAGGCTCCACCAATAAGATTATTTTAACTTGCATTTCCACTTCTGTCCACAAGGGGTCTCTGCACTATTGTTCTATGTAACGTTGCCCCCATAACTCTGAATTCATGATTTTTTTTTAATTGATAAGAAACGGGGATTAACTCGCCAGAGTTTATCCGTTAAGAGGAAACATGATAAGGAACATACAAGATTAGGATTCTTTTCATAAATGGTCACATATACATGGGACAGACCTCCAATACAGGAAGGATACATTAATGCAGAGATAATATATAAGAATATGGAAGGAGCAGGTTAGATTGGCTAATTGGCCACATTTGCTGGTAAAATAATTCTGTGTATTAGATCACTTTACATAACCTGCTCCCTGCGACCAATGATAAACTTAATTCCCCGATCACTGACCATCTATTAGAACAAGGTCACTGAAATAGAGAGCAGAATATTTACCATTGCTTGGAACCTATTGGGCTAACTACTAATCCCTTACTTTGTAATTAGGTTTTCCAGAGACGGATGGATGGGTCGGTGGATTTTTTCCGAGATTGGAATTCCTACAAGCGAGGGTTTGGCCACCAGGCCAGCGAGTTCTGGTTGGGGAACGATCATATTCACCAACTTACGTCCACAGGTAATATTCATGTTTCCTACTGCAAGACCCCACTGTGGTTCTGTGCACGGTCCCCACCTGTTCACTACCAAGTACTTTTTTTTCCTTAAAAAATATAGCATAACATGTATCAGAAACCTGAGATGAATAGTTAGCACACTGGCGTAGTTAGAATAATTAATTAAATAGTATGCGTTATTTCTCTCTATGGACAAACAGTGATAGGCTGTGAGCGTCAACTTACTCCATCAGCTTCTTAGCTGCAGCCCAGCTAAAGCTCCCTTGTGCTCCATGCTGATAGTTAGGAAGCTGGGAGACAGAGGGACTTGGTGTCAGTACCCCAAATTTGGGTTTAGACCATCCACAGGGCCCACCCACAAGGATGCGTGAAGAGAGAGAGAGAGAGAGAGAAAGAGACTGTGTTCTTTTAAATATGATTTCATGAATTAACATTTGTTTTACTTTTTAAATTAACCCATGTGTAAAAGGGAACTCAGAGGCGATGGGATATTGATATCCCAAAAAATTTAATTAGGGAGTTGTGACATTTTAAAATACCAGCTAATTTGCAGAATTGTTCCAAGGTGTTTTTTTTAAACCTAAATATTCCAAATCAGCCTTTGATACCCAACGTCACTGCTAAGAAAATATCCATAAATCTAATTTCAGATTCCGTGTCACTTTCCTTCCTCCTCCTAGCAGACACCCAAACAGATACATAAACAAACCTCGACCGTGTCCGTCAGTATGTGATTGTACATAGTGTTTTATTTCATGTTTACCTTCTATGGATTGTTTATAAACCATGTTGTTTTGCCCAGCGCTGCACGTAATAAATAATAATTCACTTTTCTGATAGGAACATACGACCTCCGCTTCGATTTCATGGATTTTGAAAACAACAGAACTTACGCCACATACAGCAACTTCAAAATCGCAGGGGAGAATCTGAATTACACTCTGAGTTTGGGGTCATTCATTGGAGGGACCGCAGGTATGACAGACACAGGCTGACTGTGTATTGTGACCCTCCGTTGTCCAAATATTTAAAGAGACACTGTCGCCATTAGGGGATTTTGCCAAGTTCGCAATTTCCCCGATTGTGACATCTCCGCTGGGGGTCCGGTGGCTCTGGAGGTAGGTAAGTGTGAGCGTACGTACCTGAAACTCTCTCTCGTGGGTGCTGCCATCTTTCTTATACTGTTCTTCTTCATTTCCTGACCCTGTAGAATCAGGTGCCGACGTCACTGCTCTCACAGCACTGCGGCTAAGGAGGATCCTGCAAGACCTCGGGATCCTTCATTGACACAGTCAATTCCCTGCAGCCATCACTGGAGAGGCTGTCGGGATTGACTTTTAGACTCCGCTTTGAGCCTAAAAAAAAAAAGTTAGATGTAGGAAATACACAGAGACCAATAAGTCCTTATTTTGTCTCGGTATATCTCTTGACTGGATTGGAATTTTTAGTGAAATTCTAAAACAATCAAAATGAGTATTTCATAAAGATTATATCTTTATGAAATCCAATTTTTTTTATGGGGTGGTGACAGTGCCACTTTAAATGGTCTGTTGGATATTATTCCTGTAGTTCCCAAAATATCCTCTGGGTGTCAGAGAACACATTAGAAGTTTCTTTTCTATTCTTGCTATGGCTCTGATTTCATTGGGGAGTAATGCACTAAATAATGAGTTATACAGAATTGATAATGGATTTGCAATTTGTTTCACAAAAGTGTGAAATTGAAAGATTTTTAAGAATTTTGTAGCTGAAGTATACGTTCACATTGATTGTTATAAATTACCAGATTTATCCAATAAACCCCCCATGTCTAATACTCGAAATATTATTGGTTGCTCTCATAGGATAAGAAACTGGCAGTTTTATACCAGATATTTATATATATATATATATCTCAAATACAGATTTTAAATAAAGATATAATTAATAGTCACATCTAATTGTCCAGTAAACTCATGGTAATGTAAATATAATCAGTTTTTTTTTACAAGGAATTGTTGGTAACTGAGCACTAAAATTGATAGATGATGAAGATCCTCGGTTTAACGAGTTAGGCTTGCTCATGCTTCCCAGAGAGTAAAGATCTGTATTACTTGTTTCTTGGCCTGTGAAAACATTTAGAAATAGAGCAAAACTGATATATAAAAGTTTAGTGTGTAGAAAGTGAATTAATAATAATTAAACAATAGAAACTCAAAACACTTGTGTGGTGTTAACCTTACTCCCCTCACCAGAACAATCAACAGTATGTGTATAAGTGAAAACCACTATAAATAGTGAAGCGATGACAACGGGGTGTATCTTAACAAAATACGTTTAATTAGACAAACTATAGTGCAGATGGTTTAGTATTCACAAAATAACTAGAACATTTAGAAATACTTACACAAAGTAATATAGAATCCACAATATTTACGTTTGATTTAGAGGATCTCTGTTTATTTTAAGCATTTAAACACATGTCACTGGATAGTTTGTGTATTTAAGGGACTGCACTAGGTGTTTACACATCGTCTTCTCTTCCATTTACAGGTGACTCCTTCTATGGTCACAGAAACACACCGTTTTCTACCAAAGATAGAGATAATGACCGTCATAAAACGATTAGCTGTGCAAATAGTTACAAAGGTGCCTGGTGGTATACTGACTGTCATTATTCAAACCTGAATGGGCTGTATCTGCGGGGAACTCACAAAAGTGCGGCCAACGGGGTAAACTGGAAGACCGGCCGTGGTTACTATTATTCATATAAGATATCAGAGATGAAGATCCGACCTCAGTCTAACTAACTGCTCTCTGGTTGCCACTGTATATGTGGAGGAAACAATGTATTAGAATGGGCAAATAAAAATTCATATCAAATATTGACTGTAATCAGGCAGAAGGTCTGCGAATTCAACTGAAGATCAGTCATGTAAAAGTTTGGTAATACAGTGTTTCTCCGTATCCTGATGTGTAATTTTTTACACATACACAAGTGTGTATGTGTATATGTGTACCAATGTGTATATCTGTGTGTGCATGTGTATCTGTGTGTGTGTGTGTGTATGTGTTTCTGTGTGTCAGTGTATGTATATCTTGTGGATGTGTATGTGTGTGTCAGTATGTATCTGCATATGTATGTGTATCTCTGTGTCAGTGTGTATCTGTCTGTCTATGTATCTGGTTGTCACTATGTATCTGTGTGTCTGTATGTATCTGGGTCTCAGTGGGTATCTGTGTTTGTGTGTATGTGTATCTTGGTGACAGTGTCTGTGTGTGTGTGTGTGTGTCCCACTGTGTATGTCTGTGTGTCAAGGTGTGTGCATATGTGTCTTTCTATGTGTATGTATGTGTCAGTGTGTATATCAATCTATGTATTTGTCAGTGTGTTTATATGTGTGTATCTGTGTGTTAATGAGAATGTATGTGGTAGTGTATGTGCAATCAAATACCAACATGCAAACACACATCTGCAATCATACACAAACATTACATAAAAATACACTCCTGCATTCAAACTCCAAAATGATATCCAAACACACCCCTTCATTCAAACACCACTACTACACAGAAATGTACATCCACATTTAAAAGACAAGACTACATCCATCACACCGCAACACTCAAATATTACACACAAGTATACCATTGCATTTCAATGACAACAGTATGTGGAAATACAACCCTACTTGCAGACTAACACACGCTATACAAAAACACCCTTAAATTCTAACAGACACACTGCTCACAAATACAACCCTGCAAGGATGGGCAAATAGTAGATCCCCAGCTAGCATAGAAATGTACAATTGATGGGAATCTATATTTTGGCCACACTTGCGCTAGAGGGGGGGCCCAAAACAATTTCTTGCACCGGGGCCCACTCTACATTAGTTCCTCCACTGGTTAGGTGACCTTCCCAGTGAGGTTGTCCGAACGAAAATTGAACCTGGGTGTCCCAATTTTAAGGTAGAGATATCACTACAACTCTAGCCAGGATCTAAAAACTCACCTTGTTCCTGGCATCAAGATTTTCACGGATATTCCACTGTTGGTTCCCTATTAGGATCACCTCAATGCTCATGATTGACTCCAAAAGATTAGAGTTCTCTTCTGTCTATTTAATAGCTGCCAACATTAGGTTGAAGATGGTCATGACTGACTACCCTTGAAGAAGGATAAGCAAGACTGCCCATACGAAGAACGCTACTCAAGCTTATGTGTACAGGCTGAAACACAGAGGAAGTTGTGCCTAGTGCGGCTGCACTGTTTAAACTTTTTATAATAAAACTTGATATAAATATATAAGGAAAGCTCATAGGAACACTGACCCATCTCAGGAAAATATTACTTATATAATTTGTTTTTATATTCCCCTTGGCATGACAACATCTGACCATATACCAGTCATTGTCTGTGGATCATAGCTGGGTATCACTATGTATTTTACTGGCATACAATGGGTGCAGAAAGATACACACATTGTTTATTATATTGTGTGTGTGTGTGTGTGTGTGTGTGTGTGTGTGTGTGTTTGTTTGTCTGTCTGTCTGTTTTTTTAGATTAATATGTATACATGTGTGAGTTAATTTATGTCATAACCCTTTTCTCAATATTTGGTAATATTTTCTACAATAATGTTTGCTTTTCCAAATCCACATAAACATGGAATCAAATTTTGTCAAATATTTTTTTCCAAACTCCAGAAAAAGTATCTGATTATCTCTGCAGCAGTTATTACAAAAAAACTTTGCAACGTTGTTACCAAATATTGCATCCATGAGCACTTCCTGCACTGTTCCCACACAAATCCGCTGTAACTGCTCATTAAACCAACAGACTATTGTGATCAGGGCCGTTTGAAGGAATTTGGGGGCCCCAAGCAAAACAGACATGGAGGCCCCCCCAAACTCCAACCCCCCCCACCCCCCACATGCACGCTCAAGGTCTGGGCCCCCCCGCGCCCCCCCCCTCTCTCCCTCCCCCCCCTGAGTCCGCCCACAGGGATGCAGTGTCTGCAGGGCCGGTGCAAGGATTTTTGCCGCCCTAGGCAAAAGTAAAGTTTGCCGCCCCCCATCTGACATCACAGTGCCCCACCCATATGATCTGCCATGTTAACTAACACAGTGCTGCAGTGCCGCCGTGTTTACAATAAAAGGCCTGCAGGGACAGGCTATAGACACCAGAACCACTACATTAAGCAACAGTGGTTCAGGGGACTATAGTGTTTCTTTAATGTGAGGTTAATTAGAGATTAGTGCCACGAATAATATGCTAGATTGCCTACTTACAACCAGATGAGGATGATGATGGGCTTCAGCTGCCGTCTGGCTCCACTGGTCTGGTGTAGAACAGGCTCTCTGGAGGTGGTTTGTAACTGTGGTCACAAAAATCAATGTTCTGGGAGAACGGGAAGCAGCTCCATTTTTTGAGGGCCATTTACACAGTTTAAGGTCTGGGTCCCAGGGTCCACCTTCATGTTCCACCAATGAGTTTGTTCACAGGGTTGTGTGTGTGTGGGGGGGGGGGGGGGGGGGGATGTCCTGATGTGTGTAAGGAATGCATTGTGTGAATCTGTGTTTGTATGTGTAAGGGCTGCAAGGTGAGTTTGTGTATGTATGGGATGCAGTGTGTGTGTCTGTAAGGCAGTGTTTCCCAGCCCAGTCCTCAAGGCACACCTACCAGTCCAGGATTTAAGGATTACCCAGTTTTGTCTAAGGTGTTTTTAGAAAAAAAAGAAAAAACACCTTAGACACAACTGGGTCACCCCTAAATCCTGGACTGGTAGGTGTGCCTTGAGGACTGGGTTGGGAAACACTGCTGTAAGGGATGCACTGAGTGTGTGGAAGGGGTGCATTGTGTGTTGCTGTGTGTAAGGGATGCATTGCTTGTGTATGTGTGTAATGCATTGTGTGTTTTTCTGTGTGCAAGGGGTGCATTGTGTGTGTGATGGATGTCAATCTCTCCCCCTACCCCCGTCAATTTCCTTCTTCTCCCCCCCCTCTCATTGCCTTCTCCCCCCCCCCCCTCCAATTTCCTTCTTCTCCCCCTCCCTCTCATTTCCTTCCTCCCCCCTCCAATTTCCTTCCTCCCCCTCCAATTTCTTTCCTCTCCCCCCTCCAATTTCCTTCCTCCCTCCCCCCTCAAATTTCCTTCCTCTCCCCCTCCCTCAAATGTCCTTCCTCTCCCCCCCAAATTTCCTCCCTCCCTCTCCCCCCACTCCCTCAAATTTCCTCCCTCCCTCTCCCCCCACTCCCTCAAATTTCCTCCCTCCCTCTCCCCCCCACCCACTCAAACTTTCTCCCTCTCCCCCCCACTCAAATTTACTCCCTCCCCCCCACTCAAATTTTCTCCCTCCCCCCCACTCAAATTTTCTCCCTCCCCCCACTCAAATTTTCTCCCTCTCCCCCTCCCTCAAATTTCCTTCCTCTCCCCCCCAAATTTCCTCCCTCCCTCTCCCCCCCATTCCCTCAAATTTCCTCCCTCCCTCTCCCCCCACTCCCTCAAATTTCCTCCCTCTCCCCCCCACTCCCTCAAATTTTCTCCCTCTCCCCCCACTCAAATTTTCTCCCTCCCCCCACTCAAATTTTCTCCCTCCCCCCCACTCAAATTTTCTCCCTCTCCCCCTCCCTCAAATTTCCTTCCTCTCCCCCCCCAAATTTCCTCCCTCCCTCTCCCCCCACTCCCTCAAATTTCCTCCCTCCCTCTCCCCCCCACTCCCTCAAATTTCCTCCCTCCCTCTCCCCCCCACTCCCTCAAATTTCCTCCCTCTCTCTCCCCCCCACCCACTCAAATTTTCTCCCTCCCCCCCACTCAAATTTTCTCCCTCCCCCCACTCAAATTTTCTCCCTCCCCCCACACTCAATTTTTCTCCCTCCCCCCCACTCAAAATTTTCTCCCTCCCCCCAAATGTCCTCCCTCTCCCCCCAAATGTCCTCCCTCCCTCTCCCCCACCCCCACTCACTGAAATGTCCTCCCTGAGTCCCTGACACCCGGAGGGCGCGCGAGGGAGCACTCTCCCTGGCTGAGTGCTTCCTCTTCAGCTCCCTCGCGCGCCGCGTACTGATGCCGGAGCCGGAAGATGACGTAATCTTCCGGCTCCGGCATCAGTACGGTGCGCGAGGGAGCTGAAGAGGAAGCACTCAGCCAGGGAGAGTGCTCCCTCGCGCGCCCGCCGGGTGTCAGCAGGGCCAGCCTCTGGGGGAAGAGGCCCAGGAGAAGAGGCCGGCCCAGTGGGTACATACCGGGCCCCCTGCGACACGGTATGTACCCACTGAATGTAGGGCCCGGACAACCTGAGCAGTCCGGGCCCCCCAGGACCGCATGCCCATGCCGGCTCTGCTTGGGGCCCCGGGCCAGCTCGGGGCCCCAAGCAGTTGCTTGTTTTGCCTGTCGGCTAGCGACGGGCCTGATTGTGATCAATAACCTTTCATAGTCTTCAATCATTTAGGAAGGGCCTTAAAACCCATCTCTTCAGGAAAGCGTATGGCCTCCCAGAGTAATCTCTCCCTTACATACCTGTCTCTTGCTCTCTCCTATGGTCTCTTCTCCAGCTCTGCTTCACTCCTACCTGATATTTCCTATCCTAATGTTTCTAATACCCCACCTCCTATAGACTGTAAGCTCATTTGAGCAGGGTTCTCTTCAACCTATTGTTCCTGTAAGTTTTCTTGTAATTGTCTTATTTATTGTTACATCCCCCCTCTCAAAATATTGTAAAGCGCTACGGAATCTGTTGGCGCTATATAAATGGCAATAATAATAATAATAATAGCGGCTGATCAGATACAGCTAACGCACAATCCGGTCACACTATCATTTCACACTATTGTATCCATGTTTGTCAGATATATACTCACACACTAAAACGGTGACAGTAAATTCTCTGGGAATTACACCGTCTAATAAAATATTGATAATCCCCTATAACGTTTTTCATGAGATGCTCTGTGTTCTTTCAGACGTGTATTAAAGATTAAACTATTGACATCACAATCCAGGTGAGTCTTGGCACAGACAGACACACCTTGTGTTATGGGAGGAGAAATAGAATAAAATAGGAATAGAATAGAATAGATTGTTTCTCCGGCTATGTCTATGTCTGCCCTCTGCTGGCTGCTGGGTGTAAGAGGCAGATCGTATAACAACAATTAAAACGTGTATATTGCATTTATCCTTCTAAGTTAGTTTATGCAAATACACAAAAATAAATCCTGCACTCAAAATCCCACTACTCCTGGGTGGCAGTAACGACCATAGTATACATCGGCCCCAATACACACAACAAAAATGTGAGTTTGGAGAATTCAAAGAGAATTAAAGTGAATTTAAAAATTCAGACAAAAATAATGAATATATCTGCACGTGGTCTATTCAATAAACAACAAACTGTGAAGAGTTGACATTTCACTGAATATAGCCCCAATAGAGAAACTCCAACATAGTCGCCTCTACCTACATATAGCAAGTCTTCACTTAGCTCCCACAGCTCCCCTTTCTTTACTGAACAGCAGGGCCGGACTGGGGAAAAATTAAGGCCCGGGCATTTTTCAATCAGAGCGGCCCCCTAAGAAGGGGGCAGGGCCGGAGAGAGTGTGTTTTGTCATCATTAATGACAAGCACGCCCCCCTCAAAGTGAGCATGTTGGTTCAATGCGCAGAGCCCCGCTGAAGAGCTCTGGCATTAGAAAAAGGCCCTGAATTTGTTCTGCGCAGCGCAAGCAAATTTAATAACATGCTTGCGCTGTGTTTGCTTTCAAATTGCCTCTGGTGTCTCCACAAGTGGGATACCAGAGGACAAAAGGGCCAGGATAGTGCATGGTGCATGTGTTTGGAGCCTGCTTGTGGGATTGCGTGTGTGTAGAGTGTGGTGTGGTATTGTGTAAATAGGTCAATTTCATTTGTGTTTGTGGTGTAATATGTGTGGCTAGGGGCTGTAGAGAGTGTGTGTATAGGGAGCATAGTGTTATAGGGGATGTAGCGAGTGTGTGCATACGGGCTGTAGTGTGTGTGTATAGGTGACGTAGTATGTGTAGGGGTTGTAGAGAGGGTGTGTTTAGAGAATGTTGTATGTGTTTGCTGACAAGGAATGTAGTGTGTGTGTAGGTGGTGCAGTGTGTGTGTAGGAGATCTACTGTGTAAGGGACCCAGACTGTGTATAGGAGATTTTGTGTGTGTATATATATTTATTTGGACGTATTGTACGTGTGAGGGGCGCAGTGTGTGTGTATGTAAGAGGGGTGCTGTGTGTGAGGGTGGTTTTATCTGCCGTCACATTCTAGGTTTCTAATTTTCTTTGTCTGTTAACTCACTGAGGGTTATTTTATATATTATATATATATATATATATATATATATGTGTGTGTGTGTGTGTGCTGTATATGTGTGGGAGTGTGCTGTGTGTGTGAGCGAGGGTGCTGTCTGTCTGAGGGTGCTGTGTGTGAGTGAGGGTGCTGTGTGTGTCTGGGGGTGCGCTGTGTGTCTGGGGGTGTGCTGTGATTACTCTTCACTTCCTCCCAGCCTACAGAGCAGCGCATGGGAGAGAGAGAGGAGGAGGCATGATTTAATCTTACAACAAATCCACTAAGCAAATCTTTATAAATTTGGGGGGATCAGCTCTCCACCGTTTATTGGTGTTTACTCTGATGTCTGTATTAATATTGAGGGATTTCTAAGTAGTAACATCAGTGTGTGTCAGCAGGGCCAGCCGTTGGGGTGTGCAAGCTGTGCGGTCACGCAGGGTGCCATGACAACAGAGGCGCCCAGTAGCCAACACAGCTCACAAGTTGGGGACACCAGCATATTCAATTTAAACGATTCGCTGGTGGTCCACCGGTGCGCACCAGCAGTAGGTGCAGTCAGATTATATCCTCTCCCTCGTGGTTCCGGCGCTCAGTTTATGAGTCAGAGCACAGGCTCAGAGATTCTCAGCCTGCGCTCTGACAACATTGAAAGTCAGAGCCGTGAAGGAGCGGGTATGGCAAAGAGCTACTGGTTAGCTACTGATTAGCATAACATCAATATCCGTTATAAAACCAGGAAAAGGTGGGCATGGATGGTGAACTGATTTTGTGGTGCAATGGGCCACTTGACTGGTTTTGCCCCCCCAGGCCTAAGGTTGCCAGCCCTCCCCTGGTGATGTGTGTGTCTGCGGGTGATGTGTGTGTGTCTGGGGGTGATGTGTGTGTCTGGGTGCTGTGTGTGTCTGGGGGTGCTGTGTGTGTCTGGGTGCTGTGTGTTTTTGGGTGCTGTGTGTGTCTGGGGGTGCTGTGTGTGTCTGGATGCTGTGTGTGTCTGGGGTGCTGTGTGTGTTTGGGTGCTGTGTGTGTCTGGGGGTGCTGTGTGTGTCTGGGTGCTGTGTGTGTCTGAGGGTGCTGTGTGTGTCTGGGGGTGATGTGTGTGTCTGGGTGCTGTGTGTGTCTGGGTGCTGTGTGTGTCTGGGGGTGCTATGTGTGTGAGTGTGAATGTATTTTTTATTTAAATTTAAATATATATTTTTTATTAATAAAAAAAAGTTATACCCCCCCCCTTCTTACCTTAGCCTTGGAGGGGGGGAGCCTTTCTGCCTGGAGGGGGGGGGAGCCGTTCTGTCATCCTTCCCTGGTGGTCCAGTGGTCCAGTTCACTCTTGCGAGATCTGAGCGTTGCCGCGGTAACCGCGGCAACGCTCGGAATCCCGCGAGAGGACCCGGCGGAGCTGCTGGCTAGAGCTCCGACGGTCCTCCCTCCCTCCCCAGCAAGCGGCCGCCTCTAATTGCCTCTGGGCCGGTGAGGGAGATCTTTGATCTCCCTACCGGCCCATGGAGGCACACAGCAGGGCCGGTGCTCGGGTAGCGCTGGCCCTGCAGGGGCTGGCAGGGGAGATCCTGTGATCTCCCCTGCCAGCTTCGGCCCCACGGCCATCGCGGCCCACTGGGCATTTGCCCGGTATACCCGATGGCCAGTCCGGGCCTGCTGAACAGATACTCCCAAAAAGGTTTTTTAAATATATAACACCCCGTTTTAAGGTGATACTGAACATTTCTTAAAACTGTCTTCTCCATGTAATAATGCAAATCTAATCTTACAAGATATATTCAGAAGCAAATTAATTCCAAGTAATGGAAGCATTCAGAAAATATTGGTTAATTTATTATTTAAATTCCTGCTCTACAATGCCAGATCAGATGAATAAAAAGAAGGTGTGACTGTCAGTGGTTAGAAGAGGTTTGTCTGCAATCAACCCACCCCGTATGTTGAAATTCTCGTTGCTAAACACCAGAAATTCCGTTCCTGGCATACAGTCGTTGCTGCCTATTTAAGGATGAGGGGCTTGTTGTACTTTAGACGATACTCTCCATCTGTTCCAGAGATACCATAAAACTCTTCGACTCCAGCAGCTACAGGGAGTAAGATGAGGAATTGCGCATATTCCTCATTGAGCATTCTCGTATCGCTGGCCGCCATTCTGTGTTATGCTGAAGACACCTGTCCAGGTGAGCTATGAATGATCCCTCACTCTAATCATTGATTATCCTTCATAAAAAGTCAGTCGTTTGTCATGGGCCTTGTCCAGTAATGTATATCGACGTACATCTATACTATTTATGTTTTATTACTGGGAAGACCCAGTTGGTTGTCAGATCTCTCTTTGAATGGACAGATGGATGGACAGATGGATATTGTAAAAATCAGTAAAAGAAGTAATAGTTTTTATAGAATGAACATGTAAAATAAGAGATGAAAATTTGACCTTCTATTACCACTTTTATTGGACTAACAGAATTTTGGAAAGACAAGCTTTATCAAGTCTGAAGCTAAGAAAGTAAGAAATGCTTTAGACTTGACAAACAGAGGATCTATCCAAACCGTGCTGGAATTCTGATAGTCAAATAATTTATTGCAAGATACCAATTTTAACTGTAATTTACATCTGCATCACTGGACTCATACGACTAATATTTCAAATCCAAATATTGAACAAAATAAATGTATATCTAAATGGAATATACAGCCCTTCCATACAGCAAAACAACCTTCATAATGTAACGTAATGTCACTGTCACTGAACTTTATATTATAATGTTTCTAATCATGTAATCAATCAACGCCTAATTGGGGTGACTCGGGAACCATTTGGGAAGATGTTGTTGAATCTTGTTTGTATTTATCTCCAATTCAGTAAATATGTTTATTTTCATTTTCAATTTACTATTTGGGACTATCATTTTTATCCCATTCTAAATAAAATAACTTTTAGTTAACAAGTTTGCAGACAAAACCTTATGACATGAGAAATGAAGTTTTTAATACCCTGTAATAATTATTCCTATTATCAGTAATATTATCATTTTTATAGTGTCGGAAATGTCCACAGAGTTCTACGATTATTCTATGAGACGTAGACGAGTAGATCTACGACGTAAAGAAAGCCTTGCTCAAACGAGATGAAAATCTGAATGTGGTTAATAAGAAAAATAATGCTCCCTACAGTTGTTTTCTATGAGGTTTATTCACTTAACACAAAATTGTGCTGAATTAAAAACCAGATCGCAAATATAAAGGAAAACCAGCTGATTTGGCAATATTCTCCAACTGCACTATAGTCCCAGCTTGGCTACTGTAACCTAAAATGTGTCATTTGGTGTTTAATTCGTTACAATATGTTTTTCAGTGAACCAAAAAAAATAGATAGATGATAGATGGATAGATAGACAGATAGACAGACAGACAGACAGACAGATAGACAGACAGACAGATAGATAGATAGACAGACAGACAGACAGACAGATAGATAGATAGATACATACATAGATCAGGGATGTATTAGCCGCGAGGCAAACAAGGCATTTGCCTTGGGCGGCATTTTCCAGGGGGTGGCAAAAAAAGCCGCCCCCAAATGCCCAGGCAAATGTCCTGTTAGCCTTGGGGCTAACTGACATGCCTGGCGGGCGGCGCTGGCAAGGGAGCACTTTCCCCTGAGCGCTCTGCTCAGCTCCCTCGCGCGCCGCGCGCAGAGTGAGGCCGGGAGCCGGAATATGACGTCACCTTCCGGCTCCCGGCATCACTCTGCAGGCAGCGCGAGAGGGAGCTGAGCAGAGCGCTCAGGGGAGGGAGTGTGTATGTCTGTGTGTGTCTGTTAGTGTGTGTGTCTGTTAGTGTGTGTGTCTGATAGTGAGTGTGTGTCTGTTAGTGTGTGTGTCTGATAGTGAGTGTGTGTCTGTTAGTGAGTGTGTGTGTGTTAGTGTGTGTGTGTTTACAGACAAACACACACACTCACTCACTGACACACACAGACACACACACTAACATAGTGTGTGTGTGTGTGTGTGTGTGTTTGCATGTTAGTATGTGTGTTTGTCTGTTAGGGTGTGTGTGTGTGTGTGTGTGTGCTGGTCTGTTAGTGTGTGTCTGTGAGTGAGTGAGTGAGTGAGTGAGTGTGTGTATGTTAGTGTGAGTGTGTGTATGTTAGTTTGAGTGAGTGAGTGTGTGTATGTTAGTGTGTGTGTGCCTGTTAGTGAGTGAGTGTGTGTCTGTCAGTGTGTGTGTTTTTCTGTTAGTGTGTGTGTTTGTCTGTTAGTGTGTGTGTGTGTGTGTGTGTGTCTGTTAGTGAGTGAGTGAGTGTGTGTCTGTTAGTGAGAGTGTGTGTGTGTCTGTTAGTGTGTGTGTGTGTGTGTGTGTGTGTCAGTGAGTGAGTATGTGTCTGTTAGTGAGAATGTGTGTGTGTCTGTTAGTGTGAGTGTGTGTGTCTGTTAGTGTGTGTGTGTGTGTGTGTCAGTGTGTGTGTGTCTGTTAGTGAGTGTTTATGTTTGTTAGCAAGTGTATGTGTATCTGTCAGTGAATGTGTGTGTGTGTGTGTGTGTGTGTGTGTATTTAGAAGGCGGGGCAGGGGGGAAGGGTGGGGTGGCAGGGGCGGAGGGGGTGCCTGAGTTTTGTCCTGCCTAGGGTCCATGATACACAACTGACATAGATACATAGTTACATAGCTGAAAAGAGACTTGCGTCCATCAAGTTCAGCCTTCCTCACATTTGTTTTTTGCTGTTCATCCAAAAGAAAGCAAAAAAAAAAACAGTTTTAAGCACTTCCAATTTTGCAACAAACTAGGAAACAAAAATTCCTTCTTGACCCCAGAATGTCAGTCAGATTTATCCTTGGATCAAGCACATATTACCCTACATTGAAAGATTATATCCTTGAATATTCTGTTTTTGCAAGTATGCATCTAGTTGCTGTTTGAACATCTGTATGGACTCTGATAAAACCACTTCTTCAGGCAGAGAATTCCACATCCTTATTGTTCTTACAGTAAAAAAAAACCTTTCCTTTGCCTTAGATCATGGGTCGTCAACCTGGTCCCTACCGCCCACTAGTGGGCGTTTCAGGATTCCAGGTGGGCGGTAGGGATTTCCAGGTTGATAGTGCGGGCGGGTGCGAGCCGGCGGTACCTGTGCGACTGGGTACCGCTGTGACCATTTGTGGCTCCGGCGCCGCCTTCCAAAGTGTCCATCGGGTGGCCCATGCTGTCAGGGCCACCCGATGGATGCGGATTGTAAGGGGGCCCGGTCAGCGCTGGGCGCTTTAACAGCGTGACCGGGCCCCATGTGATGACATCACAGAGCTGGGAGGAAGTGATTCCCCGGTCATTCCTCCCAGCTAAAACTGAGAGCCGCGCGGGAGGAAGCAGAGGGAGTCAGAGTGGGAACTCTGACTCCCATCCACCTGAGCCACCACTGGACCCCAGGAAAAGTCACCCTCCTGCACCTTAAAGGTAGGAAACAGGAGGGTGACTTAAATATAATGTGTATGTTTGTTTGTGTCTGTGTGCGCGCCTGTCTGTGTGTGTGTGTGTGTGTGTGTGCGCGCGTGCGTGCATGTGTGCGCGCCTGTCTGTGCGTGTGTGTGCGCGCCTGTCTGTGTGTTTGTGTGTGTGTGCGCGTGTGCGCGCGCCTGTCTGTGTGTTTGTGTGTGCGTGTGTGTGCGCCTGTCTGTGTGTTTGTGTGTGCGTGTGTGCGCCTGTCTGTGTGTTTGTGTGTGCGTGTGTGCGTGTGTGTGCGCGTGTGTGCGCGCCTGTCTGTGTGTTTGTGTGTGCGTGTGTGTGCGCGCGCGCCTGTCTGTGTGTTTGTGTGTGTGTGCGTGTGTGTGCGCGCCTGTCTGTGTTTGTGTGTGCGTGTGTGTGCGCGCCTGTCTGTGTGTTTGTGTGTGCGTGTGTGTGCGCGCCTGTCTGTGTGTGTGTGTGCGTGTGTGTGCGTGTGTGTGCGTGTGTGTGCGTGTGTGCGCGCGCCTGTCTGTGTGTTTGTGAGTGCGTGTGTGTGCGTGTGTGTGCGCGTGTGTGTGCGCGCCTGTCTGTGTGTTTGTGTGTGTGCGCGCGTGTGTGTGCGTTTGTGCGTGCGTGTGTGTGCGCGTGTGTGTGCGTGTGTGCGCGCCTGTATGTGTGTTTGTGTGTGCGTGTGTGTGTGCGCGCGTGTGTGCGCGCCTGTCTGTGTGTTTGTGTGTGCGTGCGCGTGTGTGCGCGTGTGTGCGCGCCTGTCTGTGTGTTTGTTTGTGTGTGTGCGCGCGTGTGCGTGCACGTGTGTGTGCGCGCCTGTCTGTCTGTGTGCGTGTGTCTGTGTGTGTGTCTTGTGTGTGTGTGTGTGTGTGTGTCGTGTGTGTGTGTGTCGTGTGTGTGTGTGTCGTGTGTGTGTGTCTGGTGTGTGTGTGTGTGTGTGTCTGGTGTGTGTGTGTGTGTGTGTCTGGTGTGTGTGTGTGTGTGTGTCTGGTGTGTGTGTCTGGTGTGTCTGGTGTGTGTGTCTGGTGTGTCTGGTGTGTGTGTGTGTGTCTGGTGTGTGTGTGTGTGTGTCTGGTGTGTGTGTGTGTGTGTGTGTCTGGTGTGTGTGTGTGTCTGGTGTGTGTGTGTGTGTGTGTCTGGTGTGTGTGTGTGTCTGGTGTGTGTGTGTGTGTCTGGTGTGTGTGTGTGTGTGTGTCTGGTGTGTGTCTGGTGTGTGTGTCTGGTGTGTGTCTGGTGTGTGTGTGTCTGGTGTGTGTGTGTGTGTGTGTGTGTGTGTGTGTCTGGTGTGTGTGTGTGTGTCTGGTGTGTGTCTGTGTGTGTGTGTGTCTGGTGTGTGTGTGTGTCTGGTGTGTGTGTGTGTGTGTCTGGTGTGTGTGTGTGTCTGGTGTGTGTGTGTGTCTGGTGTGTGTGTCTGGTGTGTGTGTGTGTGTGGTGTGTGTGTGTGTGTGGTGTGTGTCTGGTGTGTGGTGTGTGTGGTGTGTGTCTGGTGTGTGTGTGTATCTGGTGTGTGTGTGTGTCTGGTGTGTGTGTGTCTGGTGTGTGTGTGTGTCTGGTGTGTGTGTGTGTGTGTCTGGTGTGTGTGTGTGTGTGTGTCTGGTGTGTGTGTGTGTGTGTGTGTCTGGTGTGTGGTGTGTGTGTGTGTGTGTGTGTGTCTGGTGTGTGTGTGTGTGTGTGTGTCTGGCGTGTGTGTGTGTGTGTGTGTCTGGCGTGTGTGTGTGTGTCTGGTGTGTGTGTGTGTGTCTGGTGTGTGTGTGTTTGTGTCTGGTGTGTGTGTGTGTGTGTGTCTGGTGTGTGTGTGTGTGTCTGGTGTGTGTGTGTGTGTGTGTGTCTGGTGTGTGTGTGTGTGTGTCTGGTGTGTGTGTGTGTGTCTGGTGTGTGTGTGTGTGTCTGGTGTGTGTGTGTGTCTGGTGTGTGTGTGTGTCTGGTGTGTGTGTGTGTGTCTGGTGTGTGTGTGTGTCTGGTGTGTGTGTGTGTCTGGTGTGTGTGTGTGTCTGGTGTGTGTGTGTGTCTGGTGTGTGTGTGTGTCTGGTGTGTGTGTGTGTCTGTGTGTGTGTGTGTGTCTGGTGTGTGTGTGTGTGCCTGTCTGTTATAGTGGACTATAGTAAGTGGGCTACCTAGCTCAGCCTTCCTACTGGGCATTGCTATAAGGAAGGTTAAAAAATAGAAAAAAGGGAAAAAAAAGGTGGGGAGGGGAATTGAGGAGGGAGAGGAGATGAGCTGATGCACAAATGAGAAATCAGAATATGCGCAAACAGAGAAGTCGTCTGAATATCACTGAAAGAGACCTTTGTTTGTTCCTTACGAAAATCGAACCAGATAGCAAATATTTAGTCTTGCAGCATCAACCTCAAGGATCTCATTAATCACTAGTAAAGGTAATTTCAATTTACTTTATTGTTTTCTCATTAAAATTTATAAAGTTAAAAACCTTATAAACCTGCATTAAGTAGAAATAAAAAGCTAAATGTACGTACATTTATTTTTTTTTAAAACCCCCTCCTTTCTAAAAAATATTCTGCATTTGCGCGAAAACTGGTGGGCGGTAAGGAATTTTTTTCAACCAAAAAGATGCATTAGTGGGCGGTAGGTAGAAAAAGGTTGACTACCACTGCCTTAGATGAAATCTTCCTTCTTCCAGTCTAAACGCATTACCTCATGTCCTATGTAAAGTCCGGTTTGTGAATAGATTTCCACACAATGGTTTGTATTGGCCGAGGATATATTTGTATAATGTTATCATATCCTCCCTCAGGCAACATTTTTCTAAACTAAAGAGGTTTAAATTTGTTAACCTTTCTTCATAGCTGATATGTTCCATTCCTTTTAATAATTTTGTAGCCCGCTCCTGCACTTTTTCTAGTGCCATAATATCCTTCTTTAGAACAGGTGCCCAAAATTGCACAGCATATTCAAAATGTGGTCTTACCAGTGATTTATAAAGAGACAAAATTATATTCTCGTCCCGAGAATGAATGCCCTTTTTCATGGCCTTAGCCACTGCTGTTTGACATTGCATATTGTTGCATAGTTTGTTGTGTATAACAATTCCCAAGTCCTAGATAGGTAGATAGATAGATAGAGATATATAGATATATATTTAATTACTTTCTGGGCAGATGTGAAGCTTATTGGCGTTGGCGAGTCGGACAAGCTGGCCATTTTGCGAGGATGTCCGGGAATTCCTGGAACACAAGGAATGCAGGGAGTGCAAGGACCAGCAGGACCTAAAGGTAATATCAGCTGTATCGACCCAGAGGTTATTAAACATTATGATGTCATTGCGCTTATTGTCACTTACAATCTATCCAGTTCTAGAATGCGAAATATTTCCAGACAAAATTTACCTTCCTAACCTCTACGGTGTCTAATCTTTAGGAGAAAAAGGCTCGTCTGGAACTCCCGGGAAGATAGGACCAACAGGGGTTAAAGGTAAACTAACTCTAAATAGCGATATATGGGGAGAATACTAAATTAGAATACAGAATATGGGATCAAATGTCATTTACATTGCAATGTACTTTCTACATAATTAAATATTAATAAATCACTAAATTAATAAAAAAAAAATCACTGTCATGTCATCCTGCAAAGTTATATATATATATTTGTGGTCGTGGCGCTAAGGCCGTATCATAGCCGATAGTACGTAGATATGTGTAAAATTAACATATTGCTACGTGAAAGTTGGTCATGGTGTGCCGAAATCGACGTTTCAGCAGGCCTGTAAAATAAAGAGGATCCATCAAAAAAGAATAAGATAGAAATTATGGAGAAAGAAAAAGATAGAGAATATGAGAATAAGGGGAGTGGAGGGAGGGGGAATCAGAATCGCCAATAAGGTAGCGGTATGGAGCAGTGAGAGGAGTTCGTTAAGGTAAACAAGCCCCTGCCAAAACTTCAGGCTTCACCTTTACATATGAAGCCAGCCGTGGGTGTGCCAGTCACAGAATGAGCAAGATACGTGGACCATGCACCCCAATCCGTGGTTAGGGAATCCGTGGTTAGGGAATCTCTACATCCCACATTGAAATGGGTGGAAAGGACTTACTGAGGGGCTTAATAATTATATAGATTGTATTCTCTTCCACAGGTGATAAAGGGGCCACAGGCGCACAAGGACAAAAAGGTAATAAATAGGTAAATTCAGGATAAACTCAGACTTGTGGGTAGAAATAGCAGATGGAAATCAAAAAGAATCACACAATTAACAAACAATACGGCTGGTAGAGATATGTATGTGTGAAAAATGTGTTCCTGTTCATTAAGTTTTAATTCATTCACTTTCGAATTTGGGATGGTCCGAAACTCAGAGATTAGCATTTTAATATGAAACAGTAAACATTAAGAACAAGTGCATTTCTTAATTTTGGTCTTTTTTGATGTTTAGTGGATAGCTCCCTAATTTTGTGCCCTATCCTTACGTGTGTTTGCCATAATTAAGGGTACCAAATTGGTAACTTATCTACTAACCGAGCAGATTGAAGAAAGAGGGCTTCTCCTATGATTAAAGAGGAACTGAAACAGTTATTGGTGAATCTAGAGGGATCCATTAAATATGCCAATTTTTTAGAAAAACATTTGGAATGTGGAATGTAATTGTATTAACTCCCAATGCTATTACAGAGCCGTGTCTAGTGATACAATATATAATGTCTCTATTTAAACATAATAAATAAATCCTTGATTTACAGAGTAACTTTCCAGAATGAATATATTACATGTTTTACAATATTTTATAAAATGCTTTATTTTTTATGTTTCTAAATATGTCTTTGTTCAGGTGACAAGGGAGATCCCGGGGTACCTGCCCCTGGAAGTAAGTATCACACCTTGTAAATGCATAGAAATCCATTTTATTATACAGTAAAACTGACTAGGAATTGGCCTCTTTAGGTTTAAGGTAATTATTTGTTCCATTATTTATAATCAGAGGTAGTTTATATTTTATACATATATGATTCAACACATGTAAGATTCAGTTGCCGCCTATTAAAAAAAGTGATTTCTGTTAAAGTCTGGCATTTTGTGTGTTTTAATAAGCAGCGATATTTAATCTCCCTTTTTGATTGGCTGCATTAAACTGAATCAGGAAGTCAAACAGCTAACCGTCCAATCAGCATGATCCTCTCTCATTCTCTATCCTCCAGCTGCCCAGAACTGTAAGGAGGTCTTGGACTATGGAGCTTCTCTGAGCGGTTGGTACACAGTATACACAAGCAATGGGCTTCCTCTCACTGTGTATTGTGACATGGAGACTGACGGAGGAGGATGGCTAGTAAGTATGGTCACTAAGGTTTACTTTCCTAGCAGACTACAGCTGAGGCAGACATTAGACAGGTTGGTAAAACAGGCAATAGAGGAGTGTTTCCAGGGCTGCTCTTAAATAGAAAAAATAGGCTCCACCAATAAGATTATTTTAACTTGCATTTCCACTTCTGTCCACAAGGGGTCTCTGCACTATTGTTCTATGTAACGTTGCCCCCATAACTCTGGATTCATGATTTTTTTTTTAATTGATAAGAAACGGGGATTAACTCGCCAGAGTTTATCCGTTAAGAGGAAACATGATAAGGAACATACAAGATTAGGATTGTTTTCATAAATGGTCACATATACATGGGACAGACCTCCAATACAGGAAGGATACATTAATGCAGAGATAATATATAAGAATATGGAAGGAGCAGGTTAGATTGGCTAATTGGCCACATTTGCTGGTAAAATAATTCTGTGTATTAGATCACTTTACATAACCTGCTCCCTGCGACCAATGATAAACTTAATTCCCCGATCACTGACCATCTATTAGAACAAGGTCACTCAAATAGAGAGCAGAATATTTACCATTGCTTGGAACCTATTGGGCTAACTACTAATCCCTTACTTTGTAATTAGGTTTTCCAGAGACGGATGGATGGGTCGGTGGATTTTTTCCGAGATTGGAATTCCTACAAGCGAGGGTTTGGCCACCAGGCCAGCGAGTTCTGGCTGGGGAACGATCATATTCACCAACTTACGTCCACAGGTAATATTCATGTTTCCTACTGCAAGACCCCACTGTGGTTCTGTGCACGGTCCCCACCTGTTCACTACCAAGTACTTTTTTTTCCTTAAAAAATATAGCATAACATGTATCAGAAACCTGAGATGAATAGTTAGCACACTGGCGTAGTTAGAATAATTAATTAAATAGTATGCGTTATTTCTCTCTATGGACAAACAGTGATAGGCTGTGAGCGTCAACTTACTCCATCAGCTTCTTAGCTGCAGCCCAGCTAAAGCTCCCTTGTGCTCCATGCTGATAGTTAGGAAGCTGGGAGACAGAGGGACTTGGTGTCAGTACCCCAAATTTGGGTTTAGACCATCCACAGGGCCCACCCTTGAGTCCACCCACAAGGATGCGTGAAGAGAGAGAGAGAGAGAGAGAGAGAGAGAGAGAAAGAGAGAGAGAGAGAGAGACTGTGTTTTTTTAAATATGATTTCATGAATTAACATTTGTTTTACTTTTTAAATTAACCCATGTGTAAAAGGGAACTCAGAGGCGATGGGATATTGATATCCAAAAAAATGTAATTAGGGATTTGTGACATTTTAAAATACCAGCTAATTTGCAGAATTGTTCCAAGGTGTTTTTTTTTAAACCTAAATATTCCAAATCAGCCTTTGATACCCAATTTCAATGTTTAGAAAATATCCATAAATCTAATTCCAGATTCCGTGTCACTTTCCTTCCTCCTCCTGGCAGACACCCAAACAGATACATAAACACAAACCTCGACCGTGTCCGTCAGTATGTGATAGTACATGGTGCTTTATTTCATGTTTATCTTCTATGGATTCTTTATAAACCATGTTGTTTTGCCCAGCGCTGCACGTAATAAATAATAATTCACTTTTCTGATAGGAACATACGACCTCCGCTTCGATCTCATGGATTTTGAAAACAACAGAACTTACGCCACATACAGCAACTTCAAAATCACAGGGGAGAATCTGAATTACACTCTGAGTTTGGGGTCATTCATTGGAGGGACCGCAGGTATGACAGACACAGGCTGACTGTGTATTGTGACCCTCCGTTGTCCAAATATTTAAAGAGACACTGTCGCCATTAGGGGATTTTGCCAAGTTCGCAATTTCCCCGATTGTGACATCTCCGCTGGGGGTCCGGTGGCTCTGGAGGTAGGTAAGTGTGAGCGTACGTACCTGAAACTCTCTCTCGTGGGTGCTGCCATCTTTCTTATACTGTTCTTCTTCATTTCCTGACTCTGTAGAATCAGGTGCCGACGTCACTGCTCTCACAGCACTGCGGCTAAGGAGGATCCTGCAAGACCTCGGGATCCTTCATTGACACAGTCAATTCCCTGCAGCCATCACTGGAGAGGCTGTCGGGATTGACTTTTAGACTCCGCTTTGAGCCTAAAAAAAAAAAAGTTAGATGTAGGAAATACACAGAGACCAAGAAGTCCTTATTTTGTCTCGGTATATCTCTTGACTGGATTGGAATTTTTAGTGAAATTCTAAAACAATCAAAATGAGTATTTCATAAAGATTATATCTTTATGAAATCCAATTTTTTTTATGGGGTGGTGACAGTGCCACTTTAAATGGTCTGTTGGATATTATTCCTGTAGTTCCCAAAATATCCTCTGGGTGTCAGAGAACACATTAGAAGTTTCTTTTCTATTCTTGCTATGGCTCTGATTTCATTGGGGAGTAATGCACTAAATAATGAGTTATACAGAATTGATAATGGATTTGCAATTTGTTTCACAAAAGTGTGAAATTGAAAGATTTTTAAGAATTTTGTAGCTGAAGTATACGTTCACATTGATTGTTATAAATTACCAGATTTATCCAATAAACCCCCCATGTCTAATACTCGAAATATTATTGGTTGCTCTCATAGGATAAGAAACTGGCAGTTTTATACCAGATATTTATATATATATATATCTCAAATACAGATATTAAATAAAGATATAATTAATAGTCACATCTAATTGTCCAGTAAACTCATGGTCATGTAAATATAATCAGTTTTTTTTTACAAGGAATTGTTGGTAACTGAGCACTAAAATTGATAGATGATGAAGATCCTCGGTTTAACGAGTTAGGCTTGCTCATGCTTCCCAGAGAGTAAAGATCTGTATTACTTGTTTCTTGGCCTGTGAAAACATTTAGAAATAGAGCAAAACTGATATATAAAAGTTTAGTGTGTAGAAAGTGAATTAATAATAATTAAACAATAGAAACTCAAAACACTTGTGTGGTGTTAACCTTACTCCCCTCACCAGAACAATCAACAGTATGTGTATAAGTGAAAACCACTATAAATAGTGAAGCGATGACAACGGGGTGTATCTTAACAAAATACGTTTAATTAGACAAACTATAGTGCAGATGGTTTAGTATTCACAAAATAACTAGAACATTTAGAAATACTTACACAAAGTAATATAGAATCCACAATATTTACGTTTGATTTAGAGGATCTCTGTTTATTTTAAGCATTTAAACACATGTCACTGGATAGTTTGTGTATTTAAGGGACTGCACTAGGTGTTTACACATCGTCTTCTCTTCCATTTACAGGTGACTCCTTCTATGGTCACAGAAACACACCGTTTTCTACCAAAGATAGAGATAATGACCGTCATAAAACGATTAGCTGTGCAAATAGTTACAAAGGTGCCTGGTGGTATACTGACTGTCATTATTCAAACCTGAATGGGCTGTATCTGCGGGGAACTCACAAAAGTGCGGCCAACGGGGTAAACTGGAAGACCGGCCGTGGTTACTATTATTCATATAAGATATCAGAGATGAAGATCCGACCTCAGTCTAACTAACTGCTCTCTGGTTGCCACTGTATACGTGGAGGAAACAATGTATTAGAATGGGCAAATAAAAATTCATATCAAATATTGACTGTAATCAGGCAGAAGGTCTGCGAATTCAACTGAAGATCAGTAATGTAAATGTTTGGTAATACAGTGTTTCTCCGTATCCTGATGTGTAATTTTTTTTAAATCCTTTCATTGGTTTGAAAATTATAGACATTATAAACGTTACAATTGTGAATAAAATCACATGCGGAAATGTGACAGATTGCACATCAATCAGAATAAAACAAGAAAAATAATATATTAATTGGGTATTATTGTCTACCTGCTCTCAGGTTATTATTAGGACATTCCGTAGAGCTTTACAATTATAGAAAGGGGATATCTGGAGGTGAAGAAACAATCTTATGACCTATTAGGATTTGAGGTAAGCAGACATATAATGTTAGGTGCAATGGTGGAACTACACGGGAGGGAGAGGTGGTGAGCGAGATACCACCAGATGGCGGCCTAGGATTGCTGCAGCCCTGGGAATTATTCCTATTATTGTTATTATTTTATACTTATCAAAACTCCCCCCCCCCCTCCAACAATTGCACCCTTACTATACAATAGCCATGCATCAATCCTGGATTCCCGCCAGGGCTGAGAGGCGGCCCCAGGGCCTGGGACGAGGCATTGACCCCACTATCGCCAACTCTATTGTGCCGCTGGTGGATCAGGAGTGAGGATCGGATCCCCAAATGTGAAATACACCATTTAAAGGATGCTGTTATTGCGCAAGGTGCAGTTCAAGGACTTAAAATAAATATTTCAAAGTTTTTTTAATATATTTGGTTGCACACCAACTTTTGGGTTTACTGTGTAATGTATATCTATGTGTCAGTGTGTATCTGTGTGTGTATGTGTACGTGTGTTTATCTCTGTGTCATTGTGCATGTGTGTGTGTATATGTATCTGTGTCAGTGTGTATGTGTATATGTGTACCAATGTGTGTATCTGTGTGTGCATGTGTATCTGTGTGTGTGTGTGTGTGTGTATGTATTTCTGTGTGTCAGTGTATGTATATCTTGTGGATGTGTATGTGTGTGTCAGTATGTATCTGCATTTGTATGTGTATCTCTGTGTCAGTGTGTATCTGTCTGTCTATGTATCTGGTTGTCACTATGTATCTGTGTGTCTGTATGTATCTGGGTCTCAGTGGGTATCTGTGTTTGTGTGTATGTGTATCTTGGTGACAGTGTCTGTGTGTGTGTCCCCCACTGTGTATGTCTGTGTGTCAAGGTGTGTGCATATGTGTCTTTCTATGTGTATGTATGTGTCAGTGTGTATATCAATGTATGTATTTGTCAGTGTGTTTATATGTGTGTATCTGTGTGTTAATGAGAATGTATGTATGAATGTATGTGGTAGTGTATGTGCAATCAAATACCAACATGCAAACACACATCTGCAATCATACACAAACATTACATAAAAATACACTCCTGCATTCAAACTCCAAAATGATATCCAAACACACCCCTTCATTCAAACACCACTACTACACAGAAATGTACATCCACATTTAAAAGACAAGACTACATCCATCACACCACAACACTCATATATTACACACAAGTATACCATTGCATTTCAATGACAACAGTATGTGGAAATACAACCCTACTTGCAGACTAACACACGCTATACAAAAACACCCTTAAATTCTAACAGACACACTGCTCACAAATACAACCCTGCAAGGATGGGCAAATGGTAGATCCCCAGCTAGCATAGAATTGTACAATTGATGGGAATCTATATTTTGGCCACACTTGCGCTAGAGGGGGGCCCAAAACTATTTCTTGCACCGGGGCCCACTCTACATTAGTTCCTCCACTGGTTGGGTGACCTTCCCAGTGAGGTTGTCCGAACGAAAATTGAACCTGGGTGTCCCAATTTTAAGGTAGAGATATCACTACAACTCTAGCCAGGATCTAAAAACTCACCTTGTTCCTGGCATCAAGATTTTCACGGATATTCCACTGTTGGTTCCCTATTAGGATCACCTCAATGCTCATGATTGACTCCAAAAGATTAGAGTTCTCTTTTGTCTATTTAATAGCTGCCAACATTAGGTTGAAGATGGTCATGACTGACTACCCTTGAAGAAGGATAAGCAAGACTGCCCATACGAAGAACGCTACTCAAGCTTATGTGTACAGGCTGAAACACAGGAGGAAGTTGTGCCTAGTGCGGCTGCACTGTTTAAACTTTTTATAATAAAACTTGATATAAATATATAAGGAAAGCTCATAGGAACACTGACCCATCTCAGGAAAATATTACTTATATAATTTGTTTTTATATTCCCCTTGGCATGACAACATCTGACCATATACCAGTCATTGTATGTGGATCATAGCTGGGTATCACTATGTATTTTACTGGCATACAATGGGTGCAGAAAGATACACACATTGTTTATTATATTATATTGTGTGTGTGTGTGTGTGTGTGTGTGTGTGTGTGTGTGTGTTTGTCTGTCTGTCTGTTTTTTTAGATTAATATGTATACATGTGTGAGTTAATTTATGTCATAACCCTTTTCTCAATATTTGGTAATATTTTCTACAATAATGTTTGCTTTTCCAAATCCACATAAACATGGAATCAAATTTTGTCAAATATTTTTTTCCAAACTCCAGAAAAAGTATCTGATTATCTCTGCAGCAGTTATTACAAAAAAACTTTGCAACGTTGTTACCAAATATTGCATCCATGAGCACTTCCTGCACTGTTCCCACACAAATCCGCTGTAACTGCTCATTAAACCAACAGACTATTGTGATCAGGGCCGTTTGAAGGAATTTGGGGGCCCCAAGCAAAACGGACATGGAGGCCCCCCCAAACTCCAACCCCCCCCCACCCCCCACATGCACGCTCAAGGTCTGGGCCCCCCGGCGCCCCCCCCTCTCTCCCTCCCCCCCCTGAGTCCGCCCACAGGGATGCAGTGTCTGCAGGGCCGGTGCAAGGATTTTTGCCGCCCTAGGCAAAAGTAAAGTTTGCCGCCCCCCATCTGACATCACAGTGCCCCACCCATATGATCTGCCATGTTAACTAACACAGTGCTGCAGTGCCGCCGTGTTTACAATAAAAGGCCTGCAGGGACAGGCTATAGACACCAGAACCACTACATTAAGCTACAGTGGTTCAGGGGACTATAGTGTTTATTTAATGTGTGGTTAATTTGAGATTAGTGCCACGAATAATATGCTAGATTGCCTACTTACAACCAGATGAGGATGATGATGGGCTTCAGCTGCCGTCTGGCTCCACTGGTCTGGTGTAGAACAGGCTCTCTGGAGGTGGTTTGTAACTGTGGTCACAAAAATCAATGTTCTGGGAGAACGGGAAGCAGCTCCATTTTTTGAGGGCCATTTACACAGTTTAAGGTCTGGGTCCCAGGGTCCACCTTCATGTTCCACCAATGAGTTTGTTCACAGGGTTGTGTGTGTGTGTGGGGGGGGGGGGGATGTCCTGATGTGTGTAAGGAATGCATTGTGTGAATCTGTGTTTGTATGTGTAAGGGCTGCAAGGTGAGTTTGTGTATGTATGGGATGCAGTGTGTGTGTCTGTAAGGCAGTGTTTCCCAGCCCAGTCCTCAAGGCACACCTACCAGTCCAGGATTTAAGGATTACCCAGTTTTGTCTAAGGTGTTTTTAGAAAAAAAAGAAAAAACACCTTAGACACAACTGGGTCACCCCTAAATCCTGGACTGGTAGGTGTGCCTTGAGGACTGGGTTGGGAAACACTGCTGTAAGGGATGCACTGAGTGTGTGGAAGGGGTGCATTGTGTGTTGCTGTGTGTAAGGGATGCATTGCTTGTGTATGTGTGTAATGCATTGTGTGTTTTTCTGTGTGCAAGGGGTGCATTGTGTGTGTGATGGATGTCAATCTCTCCCCCTACCCCCGTCAATTTCCTTCTTCTCCCCCCCCCCCCTCTCATTGCCTTCTCCCCCCCTCCAATTTCCTTCTTCTCCCCCTCCCTCTCATTTCCTTCCTCCCCCCTCCAATTTCCTTCCTCCCCCTCCAATTTCTTTCCTCTCCCCCCTCCAATTTCCTTCCTCCCTCCCCCTCAAATTTCCTTCCTCTCCCCCTCCCTCAAATTTCCTTCCTCTCCCCCCCAAATTTCCTCCCTCCCTCTCCCCCCACTCCCTCAAATTTCCTCCCTCCCTCTCCCCCCACTCCCTCAAATTTCCTCCCTCCCTCTCCCCCCCACCCACTCAAATTTTCTCCCTCTCCCCCCACTCAAATTTACTCCCTCCCCCCCACTCAAATTTTCTTCCTCCCCCCACTCAAATTTTCTCCCTCCCCCCACTCGAATTTCCTCCCTCTCCCCCTCCCTCAAATTTCCTTCCTCTCCCCCCCAAATTTCCTCCCTCCCTCTCCCCCCCATTCCCTCAAATTTCCTCCCTCCCTCTCCCCCACTCCCTCAAATTTCCTCCCTCTCCAACCCACTCCCTCAAATTTTCTCCCTCTCCCCCACTCAAATTTTCTCCCTCCCCCCACTCAAATTTTCTCCCTCCCCCCCACTCAAATTTTCTCCCTCTCCCCCTCCCTCAAATTTCCTTCCTCTCCCCCCCAAATTTCCTCCCTCCCTCTCCCCCCACTCCCTCAAATTTCCTCCCTCCTCTCCCCCCCACTCCCTCAAATTTCCTCCCTCCCTCTCCCCCCCACTCCCTCAAATTTCCTCCCTCTCTCTCCCCCCCACCCACTCAAATTTTCTCCCTCCCCCCCACTCAAATTTTCTCCCTCCCCCCCACTCAAATTTTCTCCCTCCCCCCCACTCAAATTTTCTCCCTCCCCCCCACACTCAAATTTTCTCCCTCCCCCCCACTCAAAATTTTCTCCCTCCCCCCAAATGTCCTCCCTCTCCCCCCAAATGTCCTCCCTCCCTCTCCCCCACCCCCACTCACTGAAATGTCCTCCCTGAGTCCCTGACACCCGGAGGGCGCGCGAGGGAGCACTCTCCCTGGCTGAGTGCTTCCTCTTCAGCTCCCTCGCGCGCCGCGTACTGATGCCGGAGCCGGAAGATGACGTAATCTTCCGGCTCCGGCATCAGTACGGTGCGCGAGGGAGCTGAAGAGGAAGCACTCAGCCAGGGAGAGTGCTCCCTCGCGCGCCCGCCGGGTGTCAGCAGGGCCAGCCTCTGGGGGGCCCTGAGGTGACCGGCTGCTGGGCCCCCCAGGAGAAGAGGCCGGCCCAGTGGGTACATACCGGGCCCCCTGCGACACGGTATGTACCCACTGAATGTAGGGCCCGGACAACCTGAGCAGTCCGGGCCCCCCAGGACCGCATGCCCATGCCGGCTCTGCTTGGGGCCCCGGGCCAGCTCGGGGCCCCAAGCAGTTGCTTGTTTTGCCTGTCGGCTAGCGACGGGCCTGATTGTGATCAATAACCTTTCATAGTCTTCAATCATTTAGGAAGGGCCTTAAAACCCATCTCTTCAGGAAAGCGTATGGCCTCCCAGAGTAATCTCTCCCTTACATACCTGTCTCTTGCTCTCTCCTATGGTCTCTTCTCAGCTCTGCTTCACTCCTACCTGATATTTCCTATCCTAATGTTTCTAATACCCCACCTCCTATAGACTGTAAGCTCATTTGAGCAGGGTTCTCTTCAACCTATTGTTCCTGTAAGTTTTCTTGTAATTGTCTTATTTATTGTTACATCCCCCCTCTCAAAATATTGTAAAGCGCTACGGAATCTGTTGGCGCTATATAAATGGCAATAATAATAATAATAATAATATCGGCTGATCAGATACAGCTAACGCACAATCCGGTCACACTATCATTTCACACTATTGTATCCATGTTTGTCAGATATATACTCACACACTAAAACGGTGACAGTAAATTCTCTGGAATTACACCGTCTAATAAAATATTGATAATCCCCTATAACGTTTTTCATGAGATGCTCTGTGTTCTTTCAGACGTGTATTAAAGATTAACTATTGACATCACAATCCAGGTGAGTCTTGGCCACAGACAGACACACCTTGTGTTATGGGAGGAGAAATAGAATAAAATAGGAATAGAATAGAATAGATTGTTTCTCCGGCTATGTCTATGTCTGCCCTCTGCTGGCTGCTGGGTGTAAGAGGCAGATCGTATAACAACAATTAAAAACGTGTATATTGCATTTATCCTTCTAAGTTAGTTTATGCAAATACACAAAAATAAATCCTGCACTCAAAATCCACTACTCCTGGGTGGCAGTAACGACCATAGTATACATCGGCCCCAATACACACAACAAAAATGTGAGTTTGGAGAATTCAAAGAGAATTAAAGTGAATTTAAAAATTCAGACAAAAATAATGAATATATCTGCACGTGGTCTATTCAATAAACAACAAACTGTGAAGAGTTGACATTTCACTGAATATAGCCCCAATAGAGAAACTCCAACATAGTCGACCCTACCTACATATAACAAGTCTTCACTTAGCTCCCACAGCTCCCCTTTCTTTACTGAACAGCAGGGCCGGACTGGGGAAAAAATAAGGCCCGGGCATTTTTCAATCAGAGCGGCCTCCTAAGAAGGGGGCAGGGCCGGAGAGAGTGTGTTTTGTCATCATTAATGACAAGCACGCCCCCCTCAAAGTGAGCATGTTGGTTCAATGCGCAGAGCCCCGCTGAAGAGCTCTGGCATTAGAAAAAGGCCCTGAATTTGTTCTGCGCAGCGCAAGCAAATTTAATAACATGCTTGCGCTGTGTTTGCTTTTAAATTGCCTCTGGTGTCTCCACAAGTGGGATACCAGAGGACAAAAGGGCCAGGATAGTGCATGGTGCATGTGTTTGGAGCCTGCTTGTGGGATTGCGTGTGTGTAGAGTGTGGTGTGTATTGTGTAAATAGGTCAATTTCATTTGTGTTTGTGGTGTAATATGTGTGGCTAGGGGCTGTAGAGAGTGTGTGTATAGGGAGCATAGTGTTATAGGGGATGTAGCGAGTGTGTGCATACGGGCTGTAGTGTGTGTGTATAGGTGACGTAGTGTGTGTAGGGGTTGTAGAGAGGGTGTGTTTAGAGAATGTTGTATGTGTTTGCTGACAAGGAATGTAGTGTGTGTGTAGGTGGTGCAGTGTGTGTGTAGGAGATCTACTGTGTAAGGGACCCAGACTGTGTATAGGAGATTTTGTGTGTGTATATGTAGCGGTACTTACCCTCTCCAGGGGCCGGCCGGGGTCCTCTCTTCTCGCCGCGCGCGGTCCTGCTCCTGCACGAGCCGCGCGCGGCTCAGCCTACAATAAGATCAGTCAGGCGGGCAGTGACCGCGAGAAGCGGTCACGTGTCCCGCCCGACACTAAGAGCGCGCCGCGCGTCTCGGGCGGCTCTTAAAGGGACAGTGGGAGACTAAATTAGAATCAGTCTCCCATTGGCCCCTGTCAGGCCACATTCCCCATACACTCACGTTTTGGGGGCGTGGATATGACAGGGGCCAATCAAAGTGAACCTTAGGGTATTTATACTCACCTGTTTCCCTTACTCATTGCCCTATCGTGGTTTCTGTCCAGTTTCCCTTTAGTGCTTGTATCGTTCAGTTGGTTTTTTGGTGCTTGACCTTGGCTTTGTTCCTGACTCCGCTCTCTCTTTATCCCTGCTCGCTTATCCGCTGTTTTGTCCTCTGTGTACCAGTCCTCGGCTTGTTCTACGTTTCGCTGTCTCTCTGTTCCCTTGACCTCGGCTTGTTCTAGACTCTGTCTTGCTTATTCTCGTCAAGTCCGGCCATTCTAAGGTCCGGTAAGACGAACCCTGGTTTCTTGTCTCCTGACTATCTGTACTATTCCTGCGTGTTGGGGTATATTACCGTGACAGTATATATATTTATTTGGACGTATTGTACGTGTGAGGGGCGCAGTGTGTGTGTATGTAAGAGGGGTGCTGTGTGTGAGGGTGGTTTTATCTGCCGTCACATTCTAGGTTTCTAATTTTCTTTGTCTGTTAACTCACTGAGGGTTATTTTATATATTATATATATATATATATGTGTGTGTGTGTGCTGTATATGTGTGGGAGTGTGCTGTGTGTGTGAGCGAGGGTGCTGTCTGTCTGAGCGTGCTGTGTGTGAGTGAGGGTGCTGTGTGTGTCTGGGGGTGCGCTGTGTGTCTGGGGGTGTGCTGTGATTACTCTTCACTTCCTCCCAGCCTACAGAGCAGCGCATGGGAGAGAGAGAGGAGGAGGCATGATTTAATCTTACAACAAATCCACTAAGCAAATCTTTATAAATTTGGGGGGATCAGCTCTCCACAGTTTATTGGTGTTTACTCTGATGTCTGTATTAATATTGAGGGATTTCTAAGTAGTAACATCAGTGTGTGTCAGCAGGGCCAGCCGTTGGGGTGTGCAAGCTGTGCGGTCACGTAGGGTGCCATGACAACAGAGGCGCCCAGTAGCCAACACAGCTCACAAGTTGGGGACACCAGCATATTCAATTTAAACGATTCGCTGGTGGTCCACCGGTGCGCACCAGCAGTAGGTGCAGTCAGATTATATCCTCTCCCTCGTGGTTCCGGCGCTCAGTTTATGAGTCAGAGCACAGGCTCAGAGATTCTCAGCCTGCGCTCTGACAACATTGAAAGTCAGAGCCGTGAAGGAGCGGGTATGGCAAAGAGCTACTGGTTAGCTACTGATTAGCATAACATCAATATCCGTTATAAAACCAGGAAAAGGTGGGCATGGATGGTGAACTGATTTTGTGGTGCAATGGGCCACTTGACTGGTTTTGCCCCCCCAGGCCTAAGGTTGCCAGCCCTCCCCTGCCCCTGTAGGTGGCCGAGCTGCACTCCGGTCCGCGGTCCCGGCCGGAGTGATAGGAAGGTGCTCAGTGTGCACCTTCCTGTCAGTCCGGCCGGGTACAGGAAACAGAAACTCCTGTTCCGCGCGGAACAGGAGTTTCTGTTTCCTGTACCCGGCCGGACTGACATCACTCCGGCCGGGACCGCGGACCGGAGTGCAGCTCGGCCACCTACAGGGGAGGGGAGGGAGGGAAAAGCTGCTGCAGCCGTCTGAGCGCTCTTTACAGAGCGCTCGGCGGCTGCAGCATTTAAAGGGCCGGCCCGCCGCAGCCGGTCCTAAAAGAATTTCGGGCGGCCTGGGGGGCAATTGCCTCCCTGCCCCCCGGCCCAGCCCGCCCCTGTACAGGGGAGGGGGTAAGAAGGGGGGGGGGGAGAGTAAAAAGAGGGGAGGGGGGAGAGTAAAAAGAGGGGAGGGGGGGGAGAGTAAAAAGAGGGGAGGGGAGGGAGGGGGAGAGTAAGAAGAGGGGAGGGGGGGAGAGTAAGAAGAGGGGAGGGAGGGGGGGAGAGTAAGAAGAGGGGAGGGAGGGGGGAGAGTAAGAAGAGGGGAGGGAGGGGGGGAGAGTAAGAAGAGGGGAGGGAGGGGGGGAGAGTATGAAGAGGGGAGGGAGGGGGGGAGAGTAAGAAGAGGGGAGGGAGGGGGGAGAGTAAGAAGAGGGGAGGGAGGGGGGGAGAGTAAGAAGAGGGGAGGGAGGGGGGGAGAGTAAGAAGAGGGGAGGGAGGGGGGGAGAGTAAGAAGAGGGGAGGGAGGGGGGGAGAGTAAGAAGAGGGGAGGGAGGGGGGAGAGTAAGAAGAGGGGAGGGAGGGGGGAGAGTAAGAAGAGGGGAGGGAGGGGGGGAGAGTAAGAAGAGGGGAGGGAGGGGGGAGAGTAAGAAGAGGGGAGGGAGGGGGGGGAGTAAGAAGAGGGGAGGGAGGGGGGGGGAGAGTAAGAAGAGGGGAGGGAGGGGGGGAGAGTAAGAAGAGGGGAGGGAGGGGGGGAGAGTATGAAGAGGGGAGGGAGGGGGGGAGAGTAAGAAGAGGGGAGGGGGGGAGAGTAAGAAGAGGGGAGGGAGGGGGGGAGAGTAAGAAGAGGGGAGGGAGGGGGAGAGTAAGAAGAGGGGAGGGAGGGGGGGAGAGTAAGAAGAGGGGAGGGAGGGGGGGAGAGTAAGAAGAGGGGAGGGAGGGGGGGAGAGTAAGAAGAGGGGAGGGAGGGGGGGAGAGTAAGAAGAGGGGAGGGAGGGGGGAGAGTAAGAAGAGGGGAGGGAGGGGGGGAGAGTAAGAAGAGGGGAGGGAGGGGGGGAGAGTAAGAAGAGGGGAGGGAGGGGGGGGAGTAAGAAGAGGGGAGGGAGGGGGGGAGAGTAAGAAGAGGGGAGGGAGGGGGGGAGAGTAAGAAGAGGGGAGGGAGGGGGAGAGTAAGAAGAGGGGAGGGAGGGGGGGAGAGTAAGAAGAGGGGAGGGGAAGGAGGGGGGGAGAGTAAGAAGAAGGGGGGAGTAAGAAGAGGGGAGGGGGAGTAAGAAGAGGGGAGGGGGGAGTAAGAAGAGGGGAGGGGGGAGTAAGAAGAGGGAAGAGAGGGAGTAAGAAGAGGGAAGAGAGGGAGTAAGAAGAGGAGGGAGTAAGAAGAAGGGGAGATAAGAAAAAGAGGGGGGTAAGAAGAAGAAGGGGGGAGTAAGAACAAGAGTGGGGAGTAATTAGAAGAAGGGGGTAAGAAGAAGAGGGGGGAGTAAGAAGAAGAGGGGGGAGTAAAAAGAAGAAGGGGGTAAGAAGAAGAAGGGGGGTAAGAAGAAGAAGGAAGGGGTAAGAAGAAGAAGAAGGGAGTAATAAGAAGAAGGGGGTAAGAAGAACAAGGGGGGAGTAAGAAGAACACAGGGAGGAGGGATGGTAAGAAGAACACGGGGGGGGGGTGAAAACACACAGAGGGAGGAGTGAGAAGAACACAGGGAGGGTGGAGGGGGGATGAGAAGAGCACAGGGAGGGTGGGTGAGTGTGAGAAGAGACCGCTAGGGGAGGGTGGGGGAGAGGAGAGACCACTAAGGGGCAGGGGAGAGCTCTAAGGGACAGAAGGGACAGCTCTATAGGACAGGGGGCAAGACAGGGAGCTCTTTAACACTACGCGCACACACACACACACACAATGCATCCCTATACATACACAGAAACACACAATGCATCCCGATACATACACAGAAACACACAATGCATCCCTATACATACACAGAAACAGAACAGGCTTCCCTTACACACAGAGAAACACACAATGCATCCATTACACACACACACAATGCAACCCTTACACACAAAGACAATGCATCATTTGCACACATACACAGAAACATACACTGCAAACCCTTACACACACATGCAAACACACACACTGTTTTTCTTACATACACACAGAAACACAATGCATCTCTTACACTCAATGCACACACATACAGACACACACCTTGCATCCCTTATGCATACAAACACAGATTCACACAATGCATCCCTCACACACAACCAGAAACACATAATACATCCCTTATACACAAATACACACTGTTCCACTACACACAAACACACTGCATCACCTGCACAAACTGGTATCCCTATACACTACATACCATAAGCACACATATTAGATAACACATAACACATCCCCTACACACTCCACTCCCTGTGAGCGAGCTCATGGGTGGGTGGAACATATAAGTGGACTTATGAGTGGGCCTTATGGGCATACTCACCGTCAGGCACTGGAGCCCAGACCTTGAGCTGTGTAAGAGGCCCCCAAAAAATGGAGCTGCTTCCAATTCTCCTAGAACGTTGAATTTTGTGACCACAGTTGCAAACAGCCTCCAGAGGTCCTGTTCTACACCAGACCAGTGGAGCCAAACTGCAGCCCATCATCATCCTCATCCAATTGTAAGTAGGCAATCTAGTATATTATTAGTGACACTAATCTATAATTTACCTCACATTAAAGGGACACTATAGCTTAATGAAGTGGTTCTGGTGTCTATAGCTGGTCCCTGCAGGCTTTTTAATGTAAACACACACTGTGTGCAGCACTGGCGTTAGTTCATATGGCAGATCATATGGGTGGGGCATTGTGATGTCACATGGGGGGGTGGCGCAATGGGCCACTTGACTGGTTTTGCCCCCCAGGCCTAAGGCTGCCAGCCCTCCCCTGGGTGCGAGGAGTGGGGGAGGGGGGGCTATATAGTGTAAAGAAGACAACTTTGCTTTTTAATGCTGACACTATTAAATCTCTTTAAACCAACGGGCTATATAAAGGGTTAACCTCAATCAATAACCTTTTATACTGTCTAATGATCAGATACAGCTAACGCACGATCAGGACAAGTTATATCCGTGATTTAACACCTGGTATACCAGTAACTCTGTCACACTTATTTCACACTATTGTATCCATGTTTGTCAGATATATACTCACACACATTTTATTCTCTTCCACACGTGATAAAGGGGACACAGGCGCACAAGGACAAAAAGGTAATAAATAGGTAAATTCAGGATAAACTCAGACTCGTGGGTACAAATAGCAGATAAAAATTTGTTTTGTTTCAATTTGCTCACTTTTGAATTTTGGATCATCCGAAAGTTGGAGATTAGTGCTTCAGAAGGACACTATTATTATTATTATTATTGTTATTATTATTATTACAAAGGATACCAATTTAGGGTGCTGTTTAGCATATAGCTCTCTAGTTTGGTATTCTTAAAATAGTAATCACACATAACGGTACCAGAATTGGAGGCTATCTAGTAAACACACCTGTCTAAAATATCAAAATAAATAAAAGGGCTTTTTTTTCTCAATTGTGGTCTTTCAGCTGTTTAGTAGATGGCTCCCTAATTTGGTGTGATTGGCATAATTAAAATGCACACTATAGTCACCTGTCCCTGAATGCATTTTAATGTAAACAGTTAAACAGGATATGTGTATTGGTGCACAGCAGCGTTTTTCTCTGCATGTACAATAGCCTCCCAATGATTGGATTGGCTAAGATCATTAAGTTTGATGATCACACAGCCTAGGTGGCGGAGCGTGGGCGGGCCAGTTGCGACCAGACCGGTGCAACGCTGAAAAAGGTGAGTAAACAACCTTTTTAACCAGAGATAAGGGGGTCAGAGGGTCTGTTACGGTTGCCTCAGGCTGGTTGAGGGTTGGACCACTTAGATATCCTTGTTCCCAATCCTGCAGAGCAGTAGAGAGGTTCCAAACAGCAACCAGCGATAATCCTGCAAGTGTAGAATATACAGCTAGCTATAGGTAGAGCTAGTATTAAGCATTTCCCTACAACACGAGTCACGGCTGCGAGTTGAGGGTAAGAAGACTGGTTTATTGATTGGCAATGCACTGCTTAAATACACATTTTCAGGCCAGAGGCACACCACCACTGGACCTGATGGTACACAGGGTGACAAATGACAATAACCAATGAGGACAAAGTACATCTTTTCGAACCCTCCCCTCTAGCCTGGAGATAATCAGTTCCAACGGTTACAATAACTTAATTATCTCCAGGTACAGGGAATATTCGAACTGTTACAGATACAGATACACGAAAACTGCATAAAAATACATAACTCAGACATTATGTTCTTTAATATACACATTCAACATGTTGGATCTGAGCCCACAAGTTATACGAAAAGCGCTTAGATCTCACGAATGGTATGGGAATGCCATGGTGATAAAAAGTGTCTAGAGGGCTCTTTGGCCATTACCAACCCAGAAATCCTTCACCATCCTGCATGAGGTCGGTATATCCTTCTCAGTCTTAACATACCAAATGGCACGGCGTTAGGTACTTTATGCACGAACAGACGGGGCACAGAGGATCCCAGCGGGGCTCATATGAAACAGTAGCCGAAAATGGTACCAGGCGTCAATGACCAATTGGCACACGCCAGGGGCCGGGTGGTCAGTCATTCGTACAGACGAATGACTTGATACAATGTTTTGTGAGTTTTTAATAACCAAGTACCAAACGTGTAGTAGACAGAGGGGACTTTGTAACAGGGTCTAAACAGCTATTTAGACCTATAGTGTCAGGAATACACATTTGTATTCCTGACACTATAGTGTTCCTTTAAGGGAATTACATTAGGAACTTATCTAATAAGCAATTGATAGAGCATATTAAAGAAATAGGGCTTTTCCTATTCTTGCTATTTAGGGAGATATCTACTAAAGAGGTGAAAGACAAAAATGTATTTTAAGGGGGCGGGGCCTGACCGCCAACAGGTTCAGACGTGCTTTCAGGGCCTGAAAATCGGAGCTAACTGGAAGCCAAACGCAACCACTGACCCACACTGGTGACCACATCGATCTCCAGCTGCTGGGGTACGCGGGGATACCTTTCAAGACCCTGCCTGGCATCAAAAGTAACCCGACAAGGGCCCGAAGCCCGTCGGAGCTTGAGCTGGGACGAGACGGCCGCTCTCCTGGGTCTCCGACAGGCATCTCGCTCCCCCCTTTTATTGCACCAATCTGGGTCCAAACAACCGCCCTGTAGTAGAACACTCACTGGCCAGTATTCCTCAAGATGGCCACCGCACATCAGCCATGGGTTTGTTTTCCTGGCACTATAGGATCCCTTTAATACAAAATAAGAAGTTTGCAATGTTGTTACCCAATATTCCATCCACGATCACTTCCTGCAAAGTTCCCTGTTACGTGGAGAGAATGGATTGCAAGTAGTCCTGGGCTCGTTGAGTAACAGTTTGAGTAACAATGCTGCAGTAACATTTAGTAACACAATCCTTCAGTAAACAGATATGTGTATTAGCAGGTTGGGGCTCAGACTAGTAGCTTGCTGGGTAGCACCAGGTCTCTACTATCCAGACACTGACACATATCCGCTGTAACTGCTCATTAAAGGGACGCTATAATCACCCAAACCACTTCAGCTCATTGATGTACTCTGGGAGCAGTGTCACTGTCCCACTTGGTCCTGCAATGTAAATCATTACAGTTTTTGAGAAACAACAATAATTAAATTGCAAGACTAAGACTGCCTTTCGTCACTGACAATCAGACAGCCACTAGAGGCACTTCCTGGTGGCTAAACGGATTTTTTTTTTTTTTTGTCAATCTTTGTTTTTATTGAGGCATAAGATTAGGTAGTACAGAAAGTGAAACAAAAGGGTTAATGCATGAAATACGTGCGAAATGCATAATTGATTATACAATTGTTGCATGTAAACCTTAGAATGACAGCCTCATTTTATAAACGTTACAACAGTAGTACTTTACAGGCTTCACATTTTTGGTTTATGACAGGAGTCTAAGTAGTGGGTCAGTCTCGTTTGGATCTAGTGTTTGTCTGGGAAGGTGCCTATATGAGACTGCTTGGTGATCGTAGATGTGGGTTTTGAGTGGCCGATTTAGCCTGATGGTGTGGGCTGGACAGGGCGTCTGTAGCGGGTGTGCTCCCCTGAGAGCTGGGTTTAGTCCTGGGAGTCCCTGTGCTAGTACGTCGTGTGGGCTAGGTTCGTATAGGTCCCTCGGTCTTTGTGTACCCTTCTGCCCTAGTTGGCATCTTGGGCGGTCCGGGCTAGAGGGGATTGGGGAGGGGATGTGTGTGTCCTGTGCGCCGTGTGTATAAGTCATCATGTGGGCCCCTTAACGTGGGGGTAGCGGGGGGGGGGGGAGTGCTGCATTAGGTGCATTAGGTGTGGGCCTATTCTTGGGTATACCGTCTGTGTAGTTCCCTATGGTCGGTGCTATTCGTTCTGGTGTGGGATATTCATCTCTGTGGTGTGTCGGCGGCCTGTGGGTGTCCTGTTTGTAGTATGTTGGGTGCATGTAAACTAAGTCAACAGATAAACAGGTTTTTAAACATATGTATATAACAGGTATGAGTTAGCATGTTACGAGTCAGGTCCCTGCGTTTCGGTCTCCGGCCGGGACGAACGGCCTGATGTTCGAAATGTCCCATGAGTGCTCGGGATGGCACCTCTGCTCCTCTGGGGGCCTGTTCACCAGACCAAGTGAGGCCAGGAACTCTGGTGCCTCCTCTGGTGCCGTAGCTCTGTAGGTTTTGTCCTCCACTGTCACTGTTAGGGCCCTTGGGGCAGTCCAGCGGTATGCTATGCCTTCTTCTTGGAGCTTCTTCGTGATGGGTCTCATGGCTTGCCGCCATTGAAGTGTGGAGCGGGTAAGATCCTGATAGAAGGTCAGGCTGTGTGTTTCAAAGTGGAGAGGCGTTTTGTCCCGCAGTGCCTGTTGAAGTCTTCGTTTGTCAGCGTACGCGTGGAAGCGAAGTATAATGTCTCTCGAGGAGGCTGTGGGTGCCCTGGGTGATTTCGCTATGCGGTATACACCGTCTAGCTCTATTGCTTTAGCCATTTTTGCTGGCAGCACGGAGGCTATTAGGCGTCTAATAAGGTGGGGCAGCTCTTCTGACGCTATTGTGTCTGGAACCCCCCGGATTTTCAGGTTTTTCTCTCGGCCTTTATCCTCGAGGGAATCTAGTCTGAGGATCGTGTTGCTGTGGGCAGCTTGCAGCTTTTGTGTTGTCTCCTCCAGGGCTAATAGGCCTCGTTTGAGGTCGGTTACATCCTCTTCCGTCACCCGGACTCGTTCTGTGACTGCTTGTACTTCTTCTTTCACAAGGGCGATGTCTGCATCAAATAATTTTTTAATGCGGTCGTAGAGGTCTGAGATATCCTGCTTGGTCGAGGGATCGGAGGATTGCGTGTGCGCTGGTTCCCCTGGCAGCGACCGGAGGGGGCCGCTAGACCTACTGGGGGGTCGGCCATTTTCGTCCTCTGAGGGGTTTGTGGTGTGCTCTTCGTCCGCCCGTTCTGCGGGTGCCTGTTTTGTCGGGCCGGAGAGCATTTCGCCGATATCCCTCCCCTTTTGCGGGCCTGTTTGTGTTTTGGGCTTCGTGCGGCCCATCGATGCTGTAGGCGAGTCGGCTTCAGACGGAGGTGAGTGCCAGGCCCAGTTTGCAAATGCCTCGGCGTATTCCGCGGCCTTCCTCAGGTCTTGAGGCCTGGGCGTTTTCCGGAGCTTGCGGGCTGATTTGGCCTTCGAGTCGTATGTGAAGGGCATGAGTGGGTTCCTTATGTGCTTATGCACCTAGTTCACCTTTCAGCGGTTGTCGATGGGGCCCGAGTCGATTGATTTTGGGTAGATTAACCAGTTTTGGGCCCGGAGCTCTGAAAGATGGCGTCTGCTCCGTCCTGGTGCTTGGCCCCGCCCCCCCGGCTAAACGGATTTTAATCGCCTGACGCTGGATATCCTCACGCTATGCATGAGGAAATCCAGCGTCTGTAAATTCCCCATAGGAAAGCATTGCAGCAAGCTTGTGTTACATTATTTCCATGAGATGCTCTGTGTTCTTTCAGATGTGTATTAAAGATTAAACAATTGACATCACAATCCAGTTGAGTCTTGGCACAGCCAGACATATTATTGTTTCTGATTCTCCTCCTATCTCTATGCTCGCCCTCTACTGGCTGCTAGGTGTAAAAGGCAGATCTTATAACTTATAATTAGAACTTGTATTATTATTATTATTATTATTATTGGTATTTATATAGCGCCAGCTAGTTCCGCAGCGCTTTACAATAAGAGTGGAATTTACCAAATGAGACAATAGCAAAATGTAACAGGAACAATAGGTAGTTGAATACCCTGCTCAAACGAACTTACAATCTAGAAGAGTGTATAGCGCCTTTATTCCCTGGTTCTGTACTACTTAGTAAGATCATTTTGAGTAATATAAATAATATGAGCCATTTTATTGGCAGCCAGTGAAGGCAGTGGTGGATGGAGGTCACACGGCAGATTGTGGACTTGCCAGTTAGCAGCCTTGATGTAGCATTTTATACCAGCTGGAGACGATGGGGGAACCTTCTAGGAGAAAGACACTGCCATCTACCCTATGGCATGCTCCCCCTCTGCCATTCCTAGGGCATGTCCATCAGATCTCAAACATTCCCATTCACTGATAATGTCATTGGTGGTTACATGGTCCGGTGGGAACCCGGAACGCTGCCCATCAATGTAAGGAGGTCAGGAAGTGACTCAACGAATCAAGGAGGAGAGTAAAAACCTCGACAATCCTTTCAAAAGCTCCACCCCGTCTCGAAATTTGTCGACCTGCATTTCATAAAAGAGAAAAATATGAACTACTTTATCTATTTATCAATATATAAGGCAATTTTTTTTTCTTTTTTGTTTTTTTAAGAAAATAAAATTAGTTGAGATGTCCAGGAATATACAATTCAATAATATAAGGAAAACAAGGGATATAACTGCTATAAATGTGAGTTGTGGGAAATAAAGTGAATTTAATAATTCAGACCATAATAATGAATTACCCTGGAAGTGGTTTATTCAAGCAACAAATTGTGAGTAGAAAAACCTCCAGTTTGGTTAAACGTAGTCGCCTCTACCTATGTATATCAAGTCATTACTTAGCTCCCCACAGCTCCCTTTTATTTACCGAACCAATACTCCCAAAATGTTTTTTGAAATATATGGCACCCCTCTTTTACGGTTATGCAGAACGTTGCTTAAAACTTTATTTTTCATGTGATAATGCAAACCTAATCTTACAAGATATCAGTAGAAGTAAAAATATTGCCAGGAAAGGGAAACATTCAGAAATGATGAATCTATAAAGCCAAATCAGATGAATAAAAAGAAGGTGTGACTATCAGTGGTTAGAAGAGGTCTGTCTGCAATCAAACCGCTCCATATGATGAAATTCTCGTTGCTAAACACCATAAATTCCGTTACTGGCATACAGTCGTTGCTGCCTATTTAAGGATGAGGGGCTTGTTGTACTTTAGACGATAATCTCCATCTGTTCTAGAGATACCATAAAACACTTCTACTCCAGCAGCTACAGGGAGTGAGATGAGGAACTGTGCATATTCGTCATTGAGCATTCTCGTATCGCTGGCCGCCATTCTGTGTTATGCTGAAGACACCTGTCCAGGTGAGCTACGAATGATCCCTCACTCTAATCATTGAGTTTATAGTTTTACTGATTGGAGAAGCGCACTTAGAGTTTTTTCTTTAAATATGAGCTGTTGTGAACAGACAACTGATTTAACCCCTTAAGGACCAAACTTCTGGAATAAAAGGTGTGGCAGACGTAGCCACAACAAACTTTTTCCTATGTAAAAGAACGGTATTCAGGACTTTTACTATGAACGATTCGTTATTTTGCTGTATGTGAACAAGGTAATCGTTTCTCGAACAGTAATCACCATTCTGTTTGAGAACCGATTGTACCTCCCTTGCATGGGAGAATGTCATAAAAGGAGCATTGTGGCAAACCTAGCCAATTTAGGTCATATTGCAGAACATTTAAAAGTTGACAGTTAACTCCTGGAGCCGTGAATAAAAATTGTCAGTTGACTCCCAGGCTATGTGTCGTGTGGTCCTTGGGAATGGGAATTATGCTGTGTGTCCTGCCTTCTGTATGCTGAATCCTGATTACCAGCGGAGAGCCCTTGGATTAACCCCTGCCGCTCCGCTACAAAAGGGAATCATGACATGTCACACACGTCAAGTGTCCTTAAGGGGTCAAACAAATTTCCGGTAAACATAGTCATACAACTTAACTTTTGCTACTTACAATTATAATATAAGGTCAACAAAAGTGGAAAAATAAATGAAAAACAAACTACAAAGTGAATATAAACACATAGTTATATACACACTCGTCCTTTATAAAGGTCCCACACTTTGAATGTCAAAGCACATTGATTGGTTGACTTGAAAGCGAGCCAATCAAAGTGCTCTGATATGCAAGTCTTGCTTGTCACTTGACTTGCCAAGCAATGTATATAGACATAAATCTATATTATTTATTACTAATGGAGAAACCTAATTGGTTGTTTCAGTGTGAGAGAGTCTATCAGGTCTCACTTATGAATGATGGATGGATGTTGAGAAAATCAGTAAAAACAAAAGTCATTATTTCTTGTGAATAAATATGTAAGATTAAGAGATGAAATTAGGTTCTTCTAATACCGCTTTTATTGGACTAACAGAATTTTGCATTCGGGAGATCCTCCCTTTATCCATCCTAAAGTTGAGAAGGTGAGAAATGCTTTAATTGTGAGAACCATACGATCTATCCCAACTTTGCCAAAATTCTGATACACTTAAAAAAAAGGTTCATCTATTTTACATCTGCATCACTGGACTGATACGGCTAAAATTTCAAATCCAAATCTTGAATGAAGGAAAGTTATATATAAATGGAATATACAGCCCTTCTGTACAGCAAAACAAACGTTAGAATGTAACGTAACGTTACGGTCACTGATCTTTATAGTATAATGTTTCTAGTCATGTAGACAATAAACAGCTAATTGTGGTGACTCAAGAACCAGTTTGGAAGATGTTGGATACAATAACCGTGTTTGTATTTATCTCCAGTTTAGTAGCTATGTTGATTTTCATTTTCATTTACTATTTAGGATTGTCATTTTTAAACTTATTCTTAAGTTACCACAAATCATTACACTTAGTAGAGCTCAATATCGTCTGTAAAATCTGTTTGTGAACCTGAAAGAAAAAAATGCACAAAAAAATGAGTTGAAGTTTGCAGACAAAGACATTGAAACCCATGACGTCAGTAAGAGTCTTGGAAATTGAGTCATTACTACCCTGTAATTATTATTCCTATTATCAGTAATATTATCATTTTTATAGTGTCGGAAATTTCCACAGAGTTTTACAATTACACTATGAGACGTAGACGAGTAGATGTAAGAGGTGAATAAAGCCTTACTCAAAAGAGCTGACAATCTGAATCTGATTAATAAGGAAAAAATGATCAATCTATGAGGTTTATTCACTCAACAGCAAATTGTAATGATTTAAAAAAATCAGATCACAGATTTAAAGGAAAACCATCTGATTTGAAAATATTCTCCAACTTCACTATCGTCCCAGCTTGTCTGTTTTAACCTAAAATGTGTAATTTGGCTTTTAATTCACTGCAATTTGGTATTTGGTGAATGAGCCCCTAACTGGTGAAACATATATATATAATGTGTTACTTTCTGGGCAGATGTGAAGCTTATTGGCGTTGGCGAGTCGGACAAGCTGGCCATTTTGCGAGGATGTCCGGGAATTCCTGGAACACAAGGAATACAGGGAGTGCAAGGACCAGCAGGACCTAAAGGTGATGTCAGATGTATCAACCCAGAGGTTAATTATCATAATGATGTCATTGCATATTTTTCAGTTATAATGTATCCAGTCCAGGAATCCTGAGAATCCGAGAAATCACAATGTAAAATGGTTTTAGATAAAAAGTATTCTACTAACCCCTATGGTGTCTTATTTGTAGGAGAGAAAGGCTCGCCTGGAACTCACGGGAAGATAGGACCAATAGGACTTAAAGGTAAACTTACTCTAAATAGCGATATATTGGGAGAATACTAAATTAGAATACAGAATATGGGATCACATTTCATAATCATTGTACGATACTTTCTACATATTTAAATGCTCATAAATCGCTAAACTAATACATTCTTATACTGTCATGTCAACTGTACAAAGATGGAGAGAGAGAGAAATAGAAATGCAATGTGCTAAATCTGATACAATCCCCATAGAATCTAGAATTTGAATGTAGAACTTTATCCCAGAATTGCTTCATCAAAGAGCAGAGTCGTCATCAGTAGGTAAAGCTGGTACCCAGGTAAGCGCTCTGGCAATACACTGGGGGCCATCTCTGTGGACTGGGTGGCTTCTAACACAGCGGGCCCCTTACCGCATGCTTTCCTTTCACCCACATGGGGCATCAACTGCAACTGCTCCACCCTAACACCCGCAGAAGGAAACCACGTGGGAGTGAAAGGCATAGACTGCAGCACTGGTTCAGCCCCCACTAGACACCATGAAAGTCATCACCCTGCAGCAATGGATAGACAGACAGGAAAATGGGTAGAACCAAGAAGGATTCTGTGTAAAATATATCTCTGGCCATGTGTTGATGTGTGTACCTGTGTGAGCGGGAATCTAGCAGTGTGATCCTGTGACTGTGTGTAAGTGCATTACTGTGAGTGTGGCTGTGACTGTGTGTCTGGGAATGTTTGTGTATGCGCGTATGTGAGAGTTTGGAAGAGCCCAGTCAGTTGTTTTTAAGAGGCCACATAGCTTCTAAAGCCAACCGTGGATGTGCTAGTCATGGAATGAGCAAGATACGTGGACCATACATTGTCATCACGTGGCCCCAATCCGTGGCCAGGAAATCTCCTCATTGCACATCGAAAGCGGTGAAAAGGATTTACTGAGGGGCTCATAATTATATAGATTGTATTCTCTTCCAGGTGATAAAGGGGCCACAGGCGCACAAGGACAAAAAGGTAACAAGTAGGTAAATTCAGGATAAACCTTTATTGTGGGTAGAATTAGCAGATACAAATGATAAAGAATCAAGTAAAGAACAATCAACGTTGCTTCTGGAGATGTACATGGGCACATTTTCTTTCAATTTTGTTGACTTTTTAAATTTTGAATGCTCAAAATGTGGAAATTATCGATTCGAAATTAACCAAAATTGAGACGAATTTCTGAACGAAAAACACATTTTAGATGCATTCCAAAGGATACCAAGTTAGGGTGCTGTTTGGCAGATAGCTCTATAATTTCGTATCTTTAAAAACAGTAATCTCACATAAGAGTACCACTTAAGGGAGCTATTTACTAAGGCTGCCTGAAAGATCAAACTTAATAAAAGGACTTTTTTCTTCATTTTGATCTTTCAACTGTGTAGCAGATAACACTCTAATTTGCTATCCTTATGTGGGATCGCCATATTTAAGGGTACCAGATTAGACATTTATCTCCAAAACAATGGAAACAGCAACGTTAAGAAAAAGGACATTTATTTTTGCTCTTTCAACTGTTCGGTAGAAATTAGGAACTGAAACAATTCTTATCTGCCGTCACATTCTATGTTTCTATAAGATAAGGCCAGGGACTAATGAAAGTATTTAGAAAACTGGGCAGACTAGATGGGCCAAATGGTTCTTATCTGCCGTCACATTCTATGTTTCTATGTTTCTAATTATTACTGCATCTAGAGGGATCCATTAGCCATAAGAGTTTTAAAGCAAAACATTTTAAATGTGGAATGTCATTTTATCAACTCTGCATTTATTAACTTCACACTTATCTATTACAGAGCCGTTTATAGAGACACAATCTGTGATGTCTCTATTTAAACATACTAAAATATTCTTAGAGTTACAATGTAACTGTCCAAAATTCATATATTTTCTGATTTGCAATATTTTTAAATATTTTTTAATATTTCTTTGTTCAGGTGACAAAGGAGATCCCGGGGTACCTGCCCCTGGAAGTAAGTAAATAAATATAAATCCATTTAATTATACAGTAAAACTGACTAGGAGATGGCCTCTTTAGGTTTAAGGTAATTATTTGTAGCCTTAATAATAATCAGAGACAGTGAATATTATATAAATATTTAACGCGTGTAAGGTTTAAATGGTTAATCACTGAAGTGAGAAATCTGTGATTTTAAGGTGAATTTGAAATTTAAGATTAGAGTAGCTAGACAATGAAAGTATAGCCGACAGAGACTTTTTCCAGTTACGGCTATTCTGACCTTAAATTTTAAATTTACCTTGAAGTCACTTTGAATTCTCATTTTAGGAAATAAGCTTCTTAGCTGCCGCCTGTTAAAAAGTAATTTGTGTTAATTAAAAGTCTGCAATTCCGAGTGTTTTAATAAGCAGAGATATTTAATCTCCCTTTTTGATTGGCTGCATTAAACTGAATCAGGAAGTCAAACAGCTAACCGTCCAATCAGCATGATCCTCTCTCATTCTCTCCTCCAGCTGCCCAGAACTGTAAGGAGCTCTTGGACTATGGAGCTTCTCTGAGCGGTTGGTACACAGTATACACAAGCAATGGGCTTCCTCTCACTGTGTATTGTGACATGGAGACTGACGGAGGAGGATGGCTAGTAAGTATGGCCACTAAGTTTTACTTTCCTAGCAGACTACAGCTAAGGCAGACATGAGACAGGTTGATGAAACAGGCTATAGCGGAGTGTTTCCTGGGCTGCTCTTAAATAGAAAAAATAGGCTCCACCAACAAGATTATTTTAACTTGCATTTCCAGTTATGTCCACAAGGGGTCTCTACACTGTTGTTCTATGTAACGTTGCCACCATAACTCTGGATTCATGATTTTTTTATATATATAAGAAACAGGGCTTAACTCACCAGAGCTTATCCCTTAAGAGGAAACATGATAAGTAACAACAAGATTAGGGATGTTTTCAGAAATGGTTGTGAATACATGGGACAGCCTTACAGCAGAGCAGAGAGGCGTTAATTCGGCGATAATTTATAATGGCCAGGGCTTGCGCTACCATAAACTGGCACAAGCGGCTTCCTTAGGTCACACCGGCCCGGCAGGGGGTGTGCAAACCTCTGGGTTGCTGGCAGGAGGAGAGAAGAGCACAGTGGTAGCTCACGCTGTGCACTTCCCCCTCTCCTGTAGCGCCAATTTTTTTTAGGGCGATGGGTGCCAGCGAGGGAGCTCTGATCCATATAAGCATTGTCTGTATAGCTCCTGGACATGCCCTGTAGAGGTCCCAGGAGCCGGAATGGGATGCCATTCCAGCCCAGGCACCACTGCGGGGCATACCAGGGAGCTATACAGGCAATGCTGAAATGGATCAGAGCTCCCCTAGAGGAGCACAGTGGCAGCCCACTGGACCCCAGGCTGTGGATTCACTCTACTTCTCTTGAAGGTAGGGAGACTGGGTGGATATAAAAAAAATAGCACCCCCATTCCCACACTAAAGCCCCTGTCCCAACAATACTGCCCCTATAACCCCACACTAAAACCCTATTGTACAGTGCTACAGAACTTGTTGGTGCTATACAAATAATAATAAAGTCCTGGATCCTGTCCCTCACATGTCTTCCCCCATACCCCCACACTAATGCACAGTGACACAGAAAGGGGCTGGTGGGAAAGTTAAAGGTACACCAGGGGGAGTAAGACACAATAAAGGGGGGATATATTACATTAAAGAAGGTACATCAAAGGGGCAAAAGGGAGAAGACATTCAAGAGAGAATATGAAACACTAAAGGGGGTAAGAAATTGAAAAAGGGGTTACGAGATGCACAGGTGATGCATTTTTTTCGGTTGGTAGGGGGGCAGCAAAATTCATCTTCGCCTGTGTAGCCAAAAATCCATGCACCGCCCTGATCTCAGTTTAACCCAAATACTAACCATCTATTAGAACAAGGTCACTTAAAATAGGGCAGAATATTTACCATTGCTTGGAACTGTCAGGATTCACGCCTGGACCTCCAGACTGCCAGACGGGGTCGCCCTTTTATTGCCCGAAGAGGGATTTGAACCTGTATGCTTGGCAGTTCTGAACCTGCTCTTTAACATCTGAGCCATTTCAGGACTTGGGATAACTCCTGTTTTATCTTGTATTGCCTGCAGCACTAAGGGGCTGGACTTCACCTGGCTCAGACCTGTCGATCACTCTCCAGCTGAACCTGATATACTAATCATCAAGGTATAAGACACTGCTCCTCCCTAAGGGCAGTGTCAGTTCAATGACTCTGGTTAGAGAGTTGCTACTCCACGTGCTAAGATTTCTCCTGACCTTGGATTGTGACTCGTATCTCCTGAATTCTGGCATCCTTTGACCTTGGCTTGTTACTCGTATCCCCTGATTTCCGGCACCCTCTGACCATTGGCTTACCTACGACTATTCTCCTGGATTTCCTTGTCTGTACTGCGACTACAAGCATTCAGCTGCACAGCCCCCGTGCACAGATTCACAGGCCAGGTGAGTTCTACCTTGACCACCTCGGCCTGTGTCTAAATGCAAGGGTGAGCTTTTATCTCTGCATGTTGGACTCCCAGCAAGGTAAGCCTGACAGGAACCTATTGGGTTAACTAATAACCCCTTACTTTGTAATTAGGTTTTCCAGAGAAGGATGGATGGGTCGGTGGATTTCTTCCAGGACTGGAATTCCTACAAGCGAGGGTTTGGCCACCAGACTAGCGAGTTCTGGCTGGGGAACGATCACATTCACCAACTTACATCCACAGGTAATATTCATGTTTCCTACTGCAAGCAAAGCCCCGCCATTATACTTTATTATTATTATTACTATTATTATTATTATTATTGCCATTTATATAGCGCCAACAGATTCCGTAGCACTTTACAATATTATGAGAGGGTGATTTAACTATCAATAGGACAATTACAGGAACGATAGGTTGAAGAGGACCCTGCTCAAACGAGCTTACATTCTATAGGAGGTGGGGAATAAGACACGTTAGGACAGGAAATAGCAATCAAACAGGCAAGAGCAAGAGACAGTTATGTGAGGTAGAGGTTACTCTGGGAGGCCATAAGCTTTCCTGAAGAGATGGGTTTTAAGACTCTTCTGAAATGATTGAAGACTAGGGGAGAGTCTGATGGCAGTAGGCAGGCTATACCATAGGAAAGGAGCCATCCGTCAGAGGTCCTTCAAGCGCGAGTTGGCCGTACGGGTACGAGCAGTGGTCAGGAGGTGGTCACGGGCAGAGTGGAGGGAACGAGGAGGGGCATACCTATGTATCATTGAGGAGATATAAGAGGGGCTAGAATTGTTCAGTGCTTTAAATGTATGGGTTAGCACTTTGAATTGACTCCAATAGGATACAGGGAGCCAATGTAAGGACTGGCAGAGGGGTGATGTGTGAGAGGACCGACTAGAGAGGAAAATCAGTCTAGCTGCAGCATTCATTACAGACTGTAGCGGGGCAATACAGCTTTTGGGGAGACCAATCAGGAGAGGGTTACAATAATCCATGAGGGAAATTACTAGAGCATGGACAAGCTCTTTGGTCGCATCTTGCGTAAGAAAGGGGCGGATGCGTGCTATGTTTTTGAGTTGGAACCTACAGGATTTGGCAACAAACTGGATGTGAGGCTCAAAGGTGAGGCCAGAGTTAAATATGACGCCAAGACAGCGTGCTTGCAAGGATGGACTTATGTGGATATCACTGACTTGAAGGGAGAGCGAGAGAGGAGGATCAGTATTAGGAGGAGGAAAGACAAGGAGTTCAGTTTTAGAGAGATTGAGTTTCAGAAAGCGTGAGGACATCCAGTCAGAGATGGAAGAAAGGCAAGCATTGACACGTTGCAGGACGGCAGGGGAGAGGTCCGGGGAGGAGAGGTATATCTGAGTGTCATCAGCGTACAGGTGGTAGTGGAATCAAAAAGAGGCAATAAGCTTGCCAAGAGAGGCAGTATAAAGAGAAAATAGAAGGGGACCAAGGACAGAGCCTTGGGGGAACTCCAACCGAGACAGGACGAGGGGAGGAGGTATGCTTGGAAAAGGAGACACTGAATGAGCATTGGGAGAGATAGGAGGAAAACCAAGAGAGGGCAGAGTCACAGAGACCGAGCGATTGACGAGTTTGAAGGAGGAGAGCATGATCAACGGTGTCAAAGGCAGCAGAGAGGTCAAGAAGAATTAGTGTGGAGTAGTGACCTTTGGATTTAGCTGCGATTAGGTCATTAGTGACTTTGATCAGAGCAGTCTCAGTAGAGTGGAGAGGGCGGAAGTCAGATTGAAGGGGGTCAAGGAGAGAGTTGGAATTGAGGAAACGAGACACACGGGTAAAGACAAGTCTTTCCATGTTCTTTAACATGTTCACTACCAAGTACTGCTAGCATAACATTTATCAGAAACCCCAGATGAATAGTTAGCACACTGGCGTAGTTAGAATTGTTAGAGAAATAGTACGTATTATTTCTCTCAATTGGTGTCCAGTGATCATGAGCGTCAATTTACTGTCGCACCTCATTGGCTGACACCCTGCTAAACCTTCCTCGTACTCCGGGCAGAGAGAAAGAAAGCCATGAGGCAGAGGTAGTAGGTGAAAGACCCCTATTTCTGGGTTAATTTGTTGTAAAACTGTTTAGGCCCGGTAAGTAATATGGCTACCAGAATCCTCTGCCCCTCAACAATTTAAATGAGCTTAGTTTGTTATGAGTTTGGAAATATTTCCTTCAATGGGGTTTCATAGGTTACTTTTTGTTTTACATTTAACATTAACCCTATGTATAAACGTTGCTGGGAGGGAATGGGATATTCCTTATAATTTAATGAGAGAGTTGTGGCAATTTAAAATAGCAGCTGATTTGTAGAACTGTTTCAAGGTGATAATTTTAGCCTAAATATTCCAAATCAGCCTTTGATACCCAACGTCACTGCTAAGAAAATATCCATAAATTTAATTTCAGATTCCGTGTCACTTTCCTTCCTCCTCCTGGCAGACACCCAAACAGATACATAAACACAAACCTCGACCGTGTCCGTCAGTATGTGATTGTACATCGTGCTTTATTTCATGTTTATCTTCTATGGATTGTTTATAAACCATGTGGTTTTGCCCAGCGCTGCACGTAATAAATAATAATTCACTTTTCTGATAGGAACATACGACCTCCGCTTCGATTTCATGGATTTTGAAAACAACAGAACTTACGCCACATACAGCAACTTCAAAATCACAGGGGAGAATCTGAATTACACTTTGCGTTTGGGGTCATTCACTGGAGGGACTGCAGGTATGACAGACACCAGCCATCTGTGTATCCGTTATCCAAATATTTTAATTATCTATTAGAAATTATTCCTGCCGTTCCCAAAATGACCTCTAGGTGTCAGAAAAACACCTTAAAACCTTTTATACTCATGATGTGACTCATTTCATTTCACTGAGGGTTTATTCACTAAATGATGTGTTGTAGAGCATTGATCGTGGATTTTAGCACAATATAGCAAAAAGCAATAGCAAAAAGTAGAAGAATTCTGAAGCTAGACTATATGTTCACTTTGTTTTTTTTTTCTAAAATGTTTACTTCCCTTGACATTTCTAAAAAAATACCAGATTTATCCAATAAATCCATGAAATATTTTCTGTCTCTCTTATAGGTCAACAAACGAATACGTTTATACCAATCTTTTAAATATACCGGTATTTCAAATACACATGTACAATACATAGGGGTGGTCCTGCTAGGAAAGATAAGAATGGCATAACTAACGTATTTTTAAAAATATAAATGTGATTTACTCTCACAATTTGTAAGACCAAAGAGAGCCCTCAGAGTAATGCTGGTTTCAGATATGTTTCCATGTATTCAATTCAGATCCAAATTTGGGCTATATAAAAAAAGAAAATGCAACCAGATAAAACAGGAGCAATATAAAATGCAAAAAAGCAGTCCTACGCGTTTCATGCCACCAGGGAAGTTAATACCAATTTGTTACGTTTTTATTACTTTGTGTTTTCTACACAGTTTGCTGTGAAAGTCCCTTTTTTGTATCGATATTTCAAATACAGACAGATCCTAAATAAAGATATAATTAAAAATCACATCCAATTTTCCAGTAAACTCATGGTCAGGTAAATATAATCCGGTTTATTTAATGGACTGCACTAGTGGTTTACACATCATCTTCTCTTCCATTTACAGGTGACTCCTTCTATGGTCACAGAAACACACCATTTTCTACCAAAGATAGAGATAACGACCGCCATACCACGAAAAGCTGTGCAAATAATTACAAAGGTGCCTGGTGGTATACGGAGTGCCATATATCAAACCTGAACGGATTGTACCTGCGAGGAAATCACAACAGCTACGGCACTGGGGTAAACTGGAGGTCGGGCCGTGGTCAAAATTACTCATATAAAATATCAGAGATGAAGATCCGACCTCAGTCTAACTAACTGCTAACTGGTAGTCACTGTATACATGGAGGAAACAATGTATTAGAATGTCAAATTCTGCCCCATATCAAATGTTGACTAAACTCAGGAAGATGGTCTGTGAACTAAATTGAAGATCAGATTTTTTTAATCCTTTCATTGCTTTGAAAATTATAAACCATATAGACATTACAATTGTGAATAAAATCACATGCGACAATGTGACACTGATTAATCAATCAATGATGTCATTCCATCTGAATAAAACAAGAAAAGTAATATATGAATTGGTTACTGCTGTCTTCATGTCATTTTCCGTATGTCTTCGGACCTCTCCTTGTCCCTGTCATCGAGGTTTGCTGGTGATATCTCAGTGTTGGTTCCCTACTAGTCTCCCATCATCACTCATGAGTGTCTCCCAAAAATTATTTTTTGCCAATTTGGTTGCTGCCAATTCCAGTTTGTAGATGGATAGGACAGGTTTCCCTGGAAGAAAGACAAGCAGGACTGCGCATTTGCAGAGCGCTATTGAACAATTTGTGTATTGGTTATAATGCCGTGTAAGGCTTGCCAAGCAGAGTCGCACTGTTTAACCCCTTAAGGACACATGACATGTGTGACATGTCACGATTCCCCTTTATTTGAGAAGTTTGGTCCTTAAGGGGTTAAACATTTGTTGCATTTTTCTCTGGTGTCCCCAGAAGCCGACCACCAAAGAAAACACCAGGAACAGCAGGTCAAGGACCCAAAATCAGAACTGTACCACGGTAGAATAAATGTTTGCTGGCAAGTAAGTATTTAATCTCCACTTACTCCTCTGCCCACTTCATTTTCGCTTACTTTTCTTCTTCTGTGCCTCTTTCCACCATTCATCCTTGATTGTGCTTCAGTATCCCATCACTTTATGGGTTACTCTTCCACTTCCCCTACTGACCCATTATGTCTCGACATCCTCCTCCTCCTCACATGTACCCTCCCTGTGTGTCTCCACATACCCTCTCTTACCCATACTCCTGTAGCCATGCCGATTATTGCTGTGCCAGAAGCATACACTTCTTTCCCCCTCGTTCCTTCAATGTAGTTTCACTGCCAGTGCCAGTGCAGGGTTAGTGGATATAAAAACATGACATCATGTTAAATCCTCCACTTTCCAAGTGCTGGCAGCATGCTCAGAACTTCACTGGAAGAATAGGCAAAGGAAACAAGCATGGTCAATGCAATGGTCCTGCTTGGCTGAGCTTCAACAGTAAATGCATTGGGGGAGGAGGTGTACTAATAGGATGTGGTACTAAATGCCATGGAATTCTGTTATTGGCACCCCGTGACAAATAGAATGCATAGCACTCGTCCTTGAAAAGGTACAATTTCTAAATTATTTAAGGCCCCTTCAATGAACTTAGAGTATAAAAGGGTCAACCGTGTCCCAACAGATATAACCTAACTGTGCCTAAATGCCTTTTGTTTTAGAGGGAAAACAGTTTGGGACAAGAGGACCAACGGAAAGCTGAAATATAGAATTTCTTCAGAAAATATCAATTGGTAAAACAAATAAATTGCAGTTTGAACTGAACTCTACATTAAATCCAGGTAATTGTCTAAACTGACCCCACTGGGGTCAGGGTGGGAGGCCTATACTGTCTCACGTCCTAGAAAGGTGACCTTGCATGTACAATGTCGCAGGTAATAAATAATGTAATTCTCCTGTTCATTATAACTTGTTTTGATGTTTTTGAGACGAGGAGTTGGCTACATGATGTTTAGCTTTTCTAATATTTTTATTCTTTGTGAGAGAACAGCAACATAACTTAAAACACACAGTTCATGTAGATTCTGATTGTTCTCAATCCAATCCATCCCTCGAGAAAAAGGGGTAACATCTGGATTTGAACAAAAGCGAGAAAGCCCAAAACCCTGTTATATCAGAAACTGTTGCTCCAAATCTTTTGTTAACTCCCTAAAAATGGTCTAAAATTTGAGAACAGTCAATTAGTCAAGAAACAACCGAGCATACAATTGCCCAATTTCACAAAACGTCTGTCGTTCCCAAGTAGTATTTAGAAATAAACACCCTCACATTAAAAGGAACACTCTAGGTAACATACCCACATTAACTCTTTGAAGTGGTTATGGTTATCATGATTGGAGCGCTCTGGCCCTCTCCCATGGTACACTGTGAAACCATTTATTTTTCCATAATTAACTAGAATCCCACCCTCCCACCACTTCTTCCTTCTATTTGTGATCTACCTAATAAAGCCCTGTGTAACAAGGTGGCTCCTCTTTATAAATACCAATAATAATAATGCTTCCTTGTGATAAGGGCAGTGATTGGCTGAGAACGAAACATGAGGGCTCTCAGCTTATCACTGCCACCTATTACTCATACAGGTTGGTATAGGTGTACAAGCCATACCAGAACCAGAGCAGAAAAGACAGCGAGCCACCACAGGTTAACCATTAAACCATAATATAAACTGAGGAACAACGTCAAGTCACTCCGGCCACCATTATCACTTCAAATAGATAAAGTGGTTATGGTGCAGAGAGTGTTCCTTTAACGCCACAGATCTTTGACCTCTCAAGTGATTTCTCTTTAATTCCCATAAAGTGTGAATTCAATAGAATTTCACACTGAATTTCAAATTTTAGGCAAAAATAGTCAAATTGAAAACTCAGCTGAAAACGTGAAATTCTCTTTGAATTCCTGACAAGTCATACTTTAATTAATAGTTAACCTGTTTAAGTGTCCAAACACTTATGAACTAGAATCAATTGCTCTCTAACATTACGACTACTGCTGAAAACATACAGAAAATCCTATTGAAAGTAAATTGACTTTTATTTTATTTTTTTCATGATTTTTCTCATTTCAAAAATAGTCCTCATGGGAACTCTATCCCAAAATAGTAATTTTAGATGAAGAAAGGGGGAAAAAAGCTTAATTAAGGAAAATGTAAACAGATTTGCATTAAGAGGACCATTTCTGACAGCGACTCCCTCCCTCTCCCAGTCACGTGTGGTGTTCCCCAAGGTTCCATTCTCGGCCCCCTACTATTTTCATTATTTATAAATGATCTGCCTAATGTCTGCAAATCCTCAAATGTACACATGTACGCAGATGACACGGTAATCTATGCGAGCAATTCCGATCTACCGCAGCTTGAGGCTGTGCTCCAAGACCAGTTTACAGAGGTTGAAAAGTGGATCGCAAAAAACAAACTGTTCCTGAACACTGACAAAACTGTCACAATGATCTTTGGAACAGTACCTAAATTACACAAATTACACAATTCTCACCTATCCATCAAAACAATTTCAAATGGCACACTGACCGCAGTCCACTCTTTCAAATACTTGGGTATGATGTTAGACCCCAATCTATCTTTTGGCCTGCACATAGAAAAGCTTGCATCTAAACTTTATCCAAAACTAGGTGCCCTGTACAGAAACAAATCCTGCCTAAGCCCTTCAGTAAAGGAAAAGATTGTACAGCAAATGCTGATGCCAATCATTGATTATGGGGATGTAGTATATGCATCTGCGTCGCAATCCCACATTAATAAACTCAACACATTGTATAACTCGTTCTGCCGATTTGTGCTACAATGTAATTACAGGACCCACCATTGTGACATGCTAAAAGAACTAAACTGGCTGTCGCTGGAATCCAGACGCACCCTTCATCTTTCTAGCCTTGTGTTTAAGAGCTTTTCTGGGAAACTCCCACCCTACCTGAACGCAATGCTTTCCCCGGCTGTTCCCACTTCCTACAACCTCCGATCCAGTACCAACACTTTACTTAGTCTACCTCAATATAAAAAGAAAGCAGCCCGATCCTCCTTCTCCTACAGAGCACCGCATTTGTGGAACGACCTCCCGCACAAATTAAAATCTTCCCTAAGTTTAAAGTCCTTTAAGAGATCCATCTCTACATACCTCAAAACAGAATGTACCTGTCATGGTTGATTATATTTTTCCTACCTGTTCTATGTTAAATGTTGTATATATTGTATATTAATTTTGTATTTTATTGTACACTAACTGTAACAATGCAATGATTTGTGGACCCAGGACATACTTGAAAACGAGAGAAATCTCAATGTATCTTTCCTGGTAAAATATTTTATAAATAAAGAGTGGAAAACTGGAATTTAAAATTTTATGATTTTTTTAATATTACTAATCAACACCAAACTAAAAGTCATACAGTAAAAATAAATTGCTAAGTTACAAAAACTAATAAATGTTGGTACATGGCAATCAGCCTTTCTGTATTGCCGTCAGTATGATTAGAATGTGAGAGAGAACAATGATGGCTTCTCTGCCTAATTTGCACTTTGACTTAGAAAATATAGAGATAAATAGTGAATAAAAAAAACATGTGAATGTCAAATAAAGAGTTGAAAAAAAAGTTTGAAAATGTATTATTAATGCCATCCGATATGTTAAGGCAGTTCTATCTTGTGTGACATAGGGACATAGGTTCACAGTTCTGTATTATACTCTTTAATTAAAAATATACTTTTAGTTTGAAAGGGACACTATAGTCACCAAAACTAATTTTGCTTAGTGAAGCCTTTTCGATGTATAGATCATGCAATTTCGTAGTGTCCCTTTTAAACGCATTAGAAAAAAAAAATTAATTGTTTGTTACCTTTTTAACCTTATTCTTGAAGTTTTACAAACCAAAACACAATAAAATACATTATTACTAATTACTGGGATAAGCATTATATAACATTGAAAATAAATTTGTGTCAGTTGGTTTTCTTTTTAAAGAATATATTTAGTTTATAATTTGCCAAGATGCTGGTAAATCTCACATAGTAAGTGTGCATTCTTCCTTTGATGTACTTCTGTCTAGCTAGGACCCACATTTTCAAACACAAACTACAAACTAGTATTTTCCTTTTCGATGGTCGTTCTCTTGACTCACTGGCTGGCCAAGTCTTTAATTAGTAATGAATGATCTCAGTTTACTACGGGGCACCATCTGTTCCATTGTAGCAATTAATTAAACCTTTTGTTACTCAAGGTTGAGTTCTGGGTGTAGGGCTTTCTCATTTGTTTATAAATGGTCCGGAACTGGACTGTTGGAGTGTTCATATTTGTAGGTGACACTAGACTTGTGCATGGTAGGAAAAATCATTCTGGTCGAATCACCTGTGCCGAAAATATAAAAAATAAAAATGAATAAAATGTAAAAATTAGCTTGTTTGAATTTCATTAACAAAGAGAGATTTGGAAAAACGAATCCGAGAAAGATTAATAAAAAAAAAAAAAAAAAGCCAATTACTGTACTGTGAAATATATATACGCAATATACAGATGATATATTTTACAGTACACCACTAAGCACATTTCCCCGACATTTGGTTCACAAGAAGAGAAAAAGTAACCAACTAAAATAGTAAAGGATCTATATTTAAATACAGTATTATATATTTATTAAATATATAGATTTGTTTTACTGTTCCTTTTTTTCTCTATTGGTCGCTTCTTAGTTGATGTGTGACTAAAATAAACATTCACAGGGTTATTTACTAACGTGAGAATTCAAAATGAATTTCGAATTGAAGACCAGAGTAGCCAAACATAACAGACTTAGCGAACATTTTCACTTCGGCTTTTTTTACCTTAAATCTTACATTCACATTGAATTCTCACTTTAGTGAATAATCTTGTCACGGTCTGTCCCTAGCCATCAATTATCTCCTTTCATGTCGCCATGGGTGGGATTCAAATCCCCCCCAAAAAATGAACATCTTGTCCAGTGTATGTTTCATTTGCTTCGTGAGTCGGGTGCATTTCGTCTCAGAGTTTGGGAATTCGAAAGATCGGCCTGAATTTGGACGAATTGCAGTTTGGAACGAAATGAGTCTCCACGTCTATGTTTCACCACACTGTAAATCCAGAATCCTCGCAGGAGAATGCTGTGTGTATGGGGCAATTTCATATTAATGAGTAAATCAAGACTAAATCTCCCATTATGCAGGGCCTACTAAAAAATTTCAGCCACTGATCCAAGGACTCGTCTGTAAACTCTGAGGACTCGTTTTTAAACTTCTTGTCATTTACTGGCAAGATGATCATCGTTAAATTGGTTGTGATGGTCATTTGGATTATTGTCGGTTTCCTTGCTACAGAACTTAACATATAAGAAAATTATCTGATTGAAGAGAATGGTTACTGAGGGCAAGGTAGGTCTTGATGTTAACCCTTTCAGAACCCAAATAGTGAGAAACGTAAGAATGGTGCTAATTAACTAAAATCTTTATGGCCACTTTCGTAAAAACAAAATTGACCGATTTGCTTGACAGTAAATGAAGAAAATTATTTGGCATTGTAATTCGGTAACAGGGAAATTTATTCCGCCATCCAAGAAGTGGTCAATGTGGCTCTCACACCGACACTTCTAACCTTGTTTCAAGGCTTACCTGGGTCAAGGACAGGATTTAGAACCTTGTGTCTTTCTCCCTAGATGGTTCCTCAATCATACCCATCTTGGGGGTTGATTGCTGAACTCATAGGAGTTAATGTAGACTAAACTTAGCACTATCTGGTAATACACTACAGGAAATTTGTAGGCTACACCAAAAGAGTCAGCACAACTTACAGATTACCTACCTACAGACTATAACCCCCATTATCCTCTATATTCACTACAGCCACTATCACCCCCTATAGTACTGTGCTGCTAAATGTGTTGGCGCTATATAAATAGCAAATAATTAAAATAAGATAGCTTAACAGGTCAATTTTATCCATCATATTCGCTTTAACCAAGGAACTCACCATTCTTCTAGAATTCAAGGAAACTCTCAATTAATCCAGACAGACCACCTCTCAATAACCGAGGGCAGATTTGGATACAGATTCCACTTACTCGACTGGTGAGTGAGATAAAACCTGCCAATGTATTTAGCTCTGTACTTGTGATTTAATGGAAGAATCTCGCCTCTGAGATTGCAGAAATATTTGAATTTATGGTCCCAATTGTTGTTTATGACTTCTAGTGAAGTCTTGCAACTTGTGCTACAGTAGCAAATGGGAAGATGAGGTCACACTCAATCTGGTCCTGAGGGTTCATGGGTTTGGTGCAATTTTCCACGGAGAAGTCCAACCTGGGTCCCTATCACTTCCCTACTCCTTCCTTCTGTACCGCTCTTTTGCTATTGTTGTTCTGCCTGGTTAATATGGTTTTGGTGGAGTTCGCTGGAATTGATCCTTACGTCTAAAGTACCAAGTTTAGACCAGGTATCTCCCTGTCTATTCCCCTTACGAGGAAACCGGTGAGTCTCCTACTATTTAGTAACTGTGGCAAAAGTAACCTCGCCACTTGTACTTGGAAGGGCCTGCTTGCCAGCCTCCTGCCCACAGACTATGGGCCCTGTAGGGAAACTTGTACAAGACTACCGAACTTGACCGACTGTTAGCACTGATTTCCCTGGAACTGTTTTGGGCATAGGACCATGTGCATGGTTGGTCAAAACTATGACCTTCCAGGAAATTCCTGAACCCTCAACTGATCTGTGTGATTTTTGGATATGTTGTTCATCCAAATTGGGGCTATCAGGGGATGTAACTTTTATGTGTTTCTAATGTACTTTTTAGGATTTCATAAAATTGTATGTTTTTCTATGCTTGGAGATAATTGGGTTAGATTAGTACAGTTCCTGATTCAATTATCTCCCAAGCACAGCGGAGGGATTCTATTGTTTGTGTTTGGGAGTGTCCCATGTTGTAACTATACTGTTATTGGTCTGTAACTGTCACCCTGCGCCCCATCAGGTCCCCTTGCATGGGGAACTGCATAAAAGGCCAGTTGTGGCTTCATTAAAGGCTGTTCCTGCTTACCCTCAACATAGAGTCATCTCATGCGTGGGGAAAACGGCTGTATCTATCCTGGGGATTGCTATATCACTATACTCCCCAGGAATTATAATCACTAGCTCTTATAAGAGCTGTTCCTGCTACACTCTGTGGGAGTAGGAGAGGTCTGCCCACTGGAAGCTGAATCCTGGACTTGGGTCCAGGGTGGGTGAATGACGGCGAGACCCCGGCGCAGCTGCATCGCTGGAAGTGGGGTCTGCTGTCCTTATGGTGTCTGGTGGAGTGCTGGAATTCCTCAGTGAGCACTAGGAGCATTGATTGGCGGAGGTACTCGGTCGGAGTGCCAGGTGGTCCGTCACAGTAACCCATATGGTCACTAAGTCCCTCAAATAGTCCTGGAAACCCCAATATGTATAGTTTGTTATTCTCGTACAACTTGAATGGGTTACATGGCAGGAGGTCCTTGACGTGCATTTCAACTGTGAATAAATCTGAATATGTTAGAAAAGGCTGTACATTCTCTTTGCTACAGGGGGCTTGCGAGTCTCATTTCACAGTCTTATGGTCACTTGACTCCTGCAAGACCAGTTCCTTTCTCCAATTGTGGACTTGCATGGCCAAAACGTGTGCTTTTATTGCTTAATCTAACAAAACCAAAAAAAAACTTGAAGGTAAATAAACATATTTACATAAAAAAAGAATGGAAGATCTGGTCATGTTCCACGCTGGAACGTTAGTAAAATAAATACACATTGGGATGAAATGTTTCTGATGGATCCGTTCACAGGTCTCCTGTGCAATCCTAATGTGTGCTGACTGGCTGTTTGTGTGATGCTTTGTCCATTATCCCAACATACCGGTAAATGCCAGCATAATATTTCTGCAAGTCAGCAAATATATCCCTGACTCAAGCAATTCTTGGGATCACATCACAAGAGCACACGGTTCGGGTCTGTTAATCCTAACAATCCGACCCCATTAACTATTTCAGTGACGTGATTTCAGAGTAGAATCTGCAGTGTTCCCACTCCAGCATCAAAAGGGTTAATAACCGAGGATAAAGAAGCCAGTTTTGATGCTGAATTTCATTTATCAAAAGAAGGTTGACCTTGTTGCAAAGACGTATCAGTTTGTACATATCTGGACAGAGTGCAGTGACGTATCTTAGATGACTCCTTGGATAGTGAATTGGCAAAGGACTTCAAGAATAATGGCAGATAGCAGTGATGGGAAAAAAACAAATAAATGTTTTTACATTTATTTATTTAATATTTTGTTCTGTTAGAACAGACAGCTGGCTTAAAATAGACACCCAAGTATTTGAAAAGTATTTAGCAAAAAGTACATTTTAAGCAGCTTTACTTAATCTGTAACGCACTATAAAATGGTGATTCCGACCACATCTAGATTAGAAATTATATACATTATGTATATATATTTTTTAAAGATATGCAAAAAACTCCTCTGTCTGGTGAAAAACATGCTTATCTCACTGCTGCAGTAAATGACCCTCAGACCCTCTCTTTAGAAGACGATCTAATAACAGACTCCAAAGACAGCCCAGTGCCACCCTGCTGCAGGTATGGGGGGGAAGGGATCCTTTGGGGGGGATGCAAATTTTGCTTTAGTTGTTTGAGAAAAATGTATTATATTATGTTTTATTATTTTTACTATAAACTGCAAAATCAATGGAACTGGGAGAAAAGATGCCTTTGGCACTGGGAGGTCAACATAAAAGCACATGAAAAGTTAACATGCCCAAATATATATATATAAGATAATACTTCTATTATTGTTTTTTTTTTTTTTTTTTTTAAATTCTTTATTTTTATTGTGCATAAGCTTTTAACAGTCGGTTGGGAGGTACCCCAACGGCATTCCTCCAACGCTTAGTATACAGTTTAACAGAGAGGTACATGCAATATCTAGCACAAATTTTATGTTTAAAAGTAGTTAAGTAGGAGCATTATAATAAGGAATCTTAAGTAACATTAAACTTTGCATCGCTATTCTGTTAAGGTATCAGAGTGCATATCTGCTGAGTGCATGAGTAGAGTGAAGCGAAACGCTATACTGGTATGCACAGTGTGTAAATATGCTAGGTCTAGACGATTTTCTTTAAAAGTGAGTAAAGTTAAGAACAACAAAGGGTTAACCAGCTAGGTGTCGTTCGGTACAGTGAGGAGGCTCGCTGAGCTACTGCCTGAGCTATAAACGTTTATCGCAGTACAGTAATCTATCCATGAAGATGTGCGTTCAGATGCTGGGTAACATCTAGGTATAAGCATGCTAGGCAAATTTCTTAGAGCAATTTGTACTGGCTATCAGCGATACTGTCTATACATGAGGAGGATGAAGTATACATATGGAAAGCACAATGCATATAAAAACAGAAAATAAAAATATTATGTGCTCGTCAGATTACAGGCTGTGCAGTTTCAACATCTAGTACTGGTTTCTAACTTCTTAGTTAGAGTGAAGCATTTTTAATAAGAATAAACTTTTTCTCCTCATATTTAACTTATGTAGGCAACAGCATGAGAAACACTGCTAGGAGCGGAACGGTGTCCGTTAGGAACATTAGAGTTAAGCCTAGCATGTCTCGGTGTAGATTGTACGTGACAGAAGTGAAATCATAGTTAACGTTTGTGAGGTATATAAGGCATAAGACAATAGCTTAGCTGCAATCTAATAACTAATAACAGATAACCTGCACGGCTAGTCAGTGCAATATGAGTTTAGGTGTCCCCAGTTCAAGATGCCATGATGCGAATGTTTGGGCTGTGTGGTATTTCCAGCGGTGGCCTTGTCCCGTGGGGTGTATAAGGCAGGAGCCAGAGTCCCGCGCCAGTTGCCTGAGAGCCTATCCCGTTCAGCCTATACCCACCGGGTGTTTCGATGTGTCCATCATTGGGTGGTCCCGCCCGGGGGTAGCCCGCTCGCATGGCGGAGTGGTGGATGTGCTGTTGCGTCGAGGCGCTCGTCCCTTCGGTGTTCTCCCGTCTGGCCGTGGGTAGGTTCCCTGCCGGTCGGACCCTCGCCCTGTTGTGGCACAAGTGGGGTCGCTGATAGCTCCGCCGGTCCCCTCGCGCTGGGTTGTGGCATGCGAGGTGAGTGTTGCCGGGACCGCAGGGTGATGGGCGGGTCGAGTACACCGGCGGGTTCCATGCTTGGGCTTGAGGACGGTGCCTTGTGTCGCTTTCCGCCACACTGCTCCTCTTCTCTTTTCCTGTCGGGTGGTCCCGCTAGGGCCGCGTGGTATGTTCCACCGCAGGCGACGGCGAGTCGTCGGGCGGATCCAGGCTGCAGCCTCTTTCACCGCCAGTGTGAAGGGTTGCGTTCTGGCTTTAAGTTTTACCCACAGGTAGGTGCAGAGCTTGCGGAAGAATTCTATTGTGTCCGTGGGTGGCGTGGAAGGCGAGTGCTTCTTCGTGTGTAGCGTCGCCATCTTTGTTGGGCCCCGGCTTCTCTGTGTGGGTGCGGGCTTCTTCGCTTGGGTAGGCAGAAGTGCTGGGGTGATGGGTCCCAGCGAGGACCGGGATGTCCCCCACCGGTCCAGAGGGGGGGGTTGCAGGGCTGAAGCGTGCTGTCGTGTATGAGCTCGGCCCGGGTCAGGAGATCGTCCGCCTCCCCCAGTTTCCAGGCTTCGCTCTGTTGTAGGCCGCATGGCCGGTGCAAGTTTTCCTGCAGCGCTCAGGTGCCGGGCTGGTGTCAATCGGTTGCTTTTATCGTGCTCTGCTCGTACCCGGTCTCTGTTTGCCGCTGGTTGCTTTAGATCTCTCTTTAGCAGCTCTCTTTTAGCCGTCATTGTGGGAGATCCATGAGTATGCGACCAGCCATCTTGGCTGTCAGGCCCCGCCCCCTGGTTTGTTTTTTAATACACAAAAACATATAAAAGCAAACAGTAAGACATGGTGTACATGAGAGCAACACTGATGTCCAAAACTCAAACAACTTTGTTTTGTTTTTTCTGGCATGACTTGACCAGGTGTTTGCCAGCGATTCCCATCTTGCCCTTTTTTCAGATGAAACATTCCCGGTGCCGGTCCAATAATGAATGGCAGGAAGATACCAGTTTCCATAACGCATCATTAAACAGTCCAGTCCCGTGTCCTTTTTCAGATCCCATCAGTTTATCAATTTATCTTATCACCGATTGCAGATGGACCTACTTGGCTGTATTTTTTATATTTCAAAAATGGTAATAATCTTCTTATCACATAAACAGGATATAAGTTTGTGGAAGCGTGGAATCAACCAATAGTTAAGGCACCAGAGATATTGATCAGTAAATAAGAGCATGGTGAGTTTCTCTGCCGTATCGGGGGCCCCGCTATCTGTGTAGGCTCCAAATGACAGAGGGACATATTCCTGGCTAAAGTCTGAAAGGGACAACAAATGAATTCTAAAACCAGCTATTTTCTTCAATCACTGTTTCCTAATGTTTGCACTAAACTGTAAAATTAATCCTGATACCGCCTAAAGATTAGGAGATCCAAATGTTAAATGTCACTATGGGTTTTATTCACAAAACTCTGAATTGTCTCCAGAGGACTAGAAATGCAATCATTTCTGAGTGAAAATGTTATTCTTGCCTAACTCTAGGACTCAGGCACCTCAGGCAGTATGGAAATCGATGCAAAACACTATTAAATAGTTGCTAAATTTGAGAAAAGACAACTTTTGTCAAGTGGATGTGATAGATGACCCTGCCATGGGGACTTAGAGGCCAACACGGTGTTTCTAATTACATACAGATGATATAAAATAGAATTATGTTCAAAAATAGCTGTAAAAGTCACGGAACCAACTCTTTGAATATTGCCCCAGGAAGTATGCATTTCACAGCCAATGTCGAGTTACCATTATTTTATTCCCGTTCGTGGATTTTTAATTCCAGCTGTATTTTAATTGGTGGACAGCATGAAGCAGCCACTCAGATTGCAGGTTAAATACCAGGGTTTGGTTTTTCCTTTGGATCTCTACCCATGAAGTCTCTCTTTATAACGGAGGTCTAATCACAGCAGTAAAACGCTACAACTTTAAATACACTTCTGGACTCTCCTCGGAGTTCTATGTTTATTATCTCACATTACTGACTATTAACTTGGGCCAACACAGGGAACATTAGAGCTTCTAAATGAACATCAGATTTTCAAAGCATCCAAAGTGAGCACAGTTTATAAAGCACTGTATGAATCCGGAGGTATATAAAACGCATGATTAAAAAACGGAATATTATAGCATTCTGCACGAGCTGGAGTTTCATTCGATTTACAGAATATTGGTGACAGAGTCTCTTAAGTTGAAATGAGTGCGATGCTTTTACAGTAGAGGTAGGATCTCTGGAGTCAAACTGCTAAAAAATGTAGCAACAAAATTGTACATTAAAAAAAACCATAATGCCACTCAATGAGAACATGTAGTTAACATGACCTTTTCATGAGTTGCCAGGGGCGTCAAGTTCTGAACGCAGGCCAATCAGTGCAAGCCACGCCCAGTGCGGCAAGAAGATCATTTGTTGAGGTTTGTGACAATACCACATATATAAAAGAAAACAAAAATTCACAAAAATATAGCCCAGTCAAATTCAATAAATACCAGGTTCTGTATTCTTATTTATACACATTTCCCCCCAGAAAAAAAATCTGTCCTTTAACCTGGAGGGGTTTGTACATTTATTTACAAGTGAGAGAGAGTCCAGCGATTAAACCTCAGCCAGAATCTTGAAGTATTGTCTGTGATTCTAAAGCCTCTGCAATGTCTTCAAGCTCATCAAGGACTTCACTGAATGACGGTCTCTTAAAGGCCTCAAGCTGTCAAAATAAAAAGAGGGATAGCATCAGGTGTCCTGTCGCCAAACTACATAATGCACCAAAAATCTGTACTTTTTGCAACATAAAGAAAAAAATAAAAAACGGGTGCACTCTTCACACATAAAGCTATTCAATAAGTTTAAGTGCTTTAGGGTTCTTGCTTGTTCCTTTAATTAAAGAGAAATAACATTCACGAATGTCAAACCCAGGCTAAGTGACAAAGCACACCCCCTAGTTGTTTAGGACTACTATCCCCAGAATCCTCTGCGATAGTCACGGGCTAGCAGAGAATATGAATTACCTTTTGAAACATCAGTGAACCATTTCAAAGCAATGTAACACACCTTGACCTCGGTTAAATACGTAGGATAAGCTTTTTAAGTTATTTAGGCTTTTCAAATACATTTTTTAAATAATTTTATAATAAGTTTTAAAAAGAAATACAAAGTGACAGTAACCCACTGGCCAAGGAAGAGTATGGCGAGTGGGTGGTTCAAGCAGGAAAAAACTAAACTCCCTAAATGGTGGTAACCCAACTGAATATAAAATCATTAGTGTGAGGTACAAGATAAAAAGAGGGAGATAGTGAGATATATGAAAACGTAACGACTTTGGGAATTTTTATTTTAAACATTTGAATAAATTTTTTTTATTTATAGATTTTTTTTTCATATTATATATATATTATTCTAGATATTTTAATATTATAATAAAATTATTTTTTAAATACTTATCCAAAAATATTAAAACCGAGGCCCATATTTCATGCTTTATTAAGTAATGCAAAAAACACGTTTCTTTCCATTTGGTGTTTTTAGCATATATAAACGATTCCGAAAGTGGCATCACAATCCAGTTGAGGCAGGGGATGCATTGCGCTAGGGGAGGAGCCATTGAAACATTGTTGCTGTGTCTCCACTCTGCAAAGGGCAGAGCTGACGACCGCGATTGAGGATATTTACTAAATAAATATTTGTTTGTAGTTAGGCAGTGGAGTGTCCCTTTAAATATAGGGTATAGGTAAGCAAAGTGACACAAACCATGGGATGAGACGGTTCCTTTTTATGTGTGCATCTTTTAGAACGGGTCTTCCCTCTTCTCTGCACTCCACCGTGCCCTGCTCCCCGCCTCCACTGTAACCAATAAAGAGCTGGAACCTCCTGCTTAAAAACGTAATTTAGCGCTCTTGAGCTAAGCACTAGAGTGCAGGTCTAAATCACTGGCTGAGAACGTAAGCCAATCACTCTCAGTCAAAGTTGTAAAGCCCTGGACCTCCAGGCTTAGCTCAGACAGACACATCTCGCTCTATGTCAGCTGGAGGTGGGGAGAAACGCCTGGCAGGCCAGAGGTAAAATGGTATGACTGCATAGAATGGGGGGGCACCATAGCCACCACAGTGTGCTAAAGTGGTTATAGTGCTTGGAGTGTTCCTTTAAAATTTCAAGTCAGTTCTTCAGTCACCACAAATTAGTGCTTCGTGACTAGTTCCCAGAGAAAAACCCAGGCTAAAGAATAAAAGAAACAGAAATCCACTCAAGTCTATTACCCGACAACAGCTGACGGCTAAATCCAGGACTCTTTTAGGACAATCCTTAATCAGCTCTTGGAAAGCAACCACATCTAGACCGTAATCCTGTAACAGAAAGGACAGAGGTCAACACATCTTGCTGCAATGTGCGGGAGAAGTTAATTGTGATCTAACCAATGTAAAACAATAATGATACAAGGCAAAAGGCATTCGTAACCTGAAAATAAACAAACAGCGTAAAACAACAAAACCAAAACCACAATCGTAACTCTATTCATCAGCCCCCTTTCCACTTAACCCCAATTTGCATTTTTTTTTTTTGGGGGGGGGGGGGGGTTTGGGACAGATGTACAGCATTTTTTATTTATTTATTTTTTCCCAAAAAAATATTTTTTTTATATAAATCTGCAAAACAGGTCTTTTGCAGTTGGCGAGTATTTTGAGTTAGTAAAGTACTTCATGTGCCAAATTGCAGCAGTGACCAATAGATGTATGTATTACTATAAAATATTCCATTTAATATCTCCCAGAGGATCCTTTTAACACACACGTTGTTATTACAATATCCTCCCTACGCTGCATTCCAAGAGGTTTCTGCAGAGACAATTAAAAGCAGACACACTCCACTACCCCTGGGGAAAGTGATTTCGAGAAGATACATTTTACGTTTCCTGCACGTAACCCAATGTGTGCCAAAAGGATGAGAGAGACAGTGGGTCGACCATGGATGACAAGGAGCAGTACATTGTATACAGGATCATACGTACCCGAGTTCGTGGCAGAATCTCCGGATCAGCGGGAATTCGGCCAAGGATTTCACATAATACGATCCCAAAAGAGAAAACGTCAACCTAGGGAAGGAAGTTACAAATATTCCAATTATTTTCCCCTTATGGTCTGAGTTAATGAGGTGGAAGGGTTATATGACGGGACGTGCGCATGTTCTAAACTCATTATTTGAACAATCGAAGGACTAGCAGCGCTGTAGCTCATATTGTAGCTCTTATGTACATATTTGCCAAGTGATACGTTTGTTGAGACCTTGAATTAAATGCAGATAAGAACTCAGAAGGATATATGAATAAACTGATTTTTTTTCCCTTTACTTTTTATTACTAGTCGGGTTTTATTATCTTTCCCTGGATTGTTTATTGCAGTAAATCAGTCTGAATATGTGCAGGAATGGAAAATACCCCATCCTTGAATCTTCTATGGTTTTTGGAGACTATTTAGAGAGTCACAGTCCTAAAACACCATTCTCTTGGCAATTGCTGCTATAAAAGATAAATAAACAGCTGATTAAATTGTGATTTAAGAAAAAAGAGGAACCAACCTTTCGATCATAGGGTTCTCCACGCAACATTTCGGGAGCCATCCAGAAAGCAGATCCCACCAGAGAAAGTTTCCTTTCACCATTCTTCAGGGCTGGCTCCACCACTTCCCGGGCAAGGCCGAAATCTGTTACCAAAGCTTCCCTGCCTCGATGTGTCACCCGGATTAGACAGTTCTAGAAAGTAAATGACAAAACAATCCAGAAAAGAGAATTGGCTCTAGGAATCTTGAAAGATTTGGAAGTCAACCCATCAAGTCACTTTAAGCACTGTCATATGTGGAGGTCCTTGGTTATTACACTATGTTAACCCCCGCTCTCATTCTGAACAGCAAATGGCCTTCCTTAGGGACACTTCCAGAAAGCAGGCCAATCATCCTTAATGGCTAGCAGCCCACTAGCATCAGAACAGAGTCTTATTAGTTACTCCGCTCCTATATTTTCCAAGTAGGCACTTGCTGGTGGAATATCTATGATGGTGAGCAGGAGAATTGCCTGGAGAAGGGTTCTCCTTCTTTCCCCTGTCACTAAATCATCAGCCCATTTTACTGCATAGAGGTCTATGCCTATGATTGATTGAGTATTGATTGAGCCAAATTTGTAAATTAGAACGTAAACAATTTCTGCCAGCACAAAGAAGAACTAATGTAATTTTGGACCACAAGCAACACTGAAGGTTCTGCTTAAAGCTGCCTGCAGCTTCTTTCTGGACCTGAGAATCTATTTACAAATTTGAAGAATGCATTTTCAGATTCAAAAACGTTAGACAATAGCCTACCATATACCTTGGAGTTGAGGTCGCGATGGTAGATATTTTTAGAGTGTAAATAGACCATGCCCCGGCTAATGTCACAGGACAAGTCCACCTTCTCTTTCCAGCTAAGGGCAACTTCTTTACATGCTAGTAATTCTTCTACACACCCACCATTCACATACTAAAAGAAGAGAAGAAACAGTTACTAAAAGTCCTCTACATTTTTAATTTTTTTTTAGATTGTATTTCTTTCATAGATTTACTTTTATCTGCCTTAAGAGTGATGGAACTTTTCTCAACAGACATAATCTCAAGGGCAACACTTTGCACTGACCATGTTTTTATTGTACACTATTTAATTCTGAATTCCAAATGTATCATTTACACATTACATCATTGCTTCTCTCAGTATCTGTACCGTATAACTATGCTTTCAATACTGAATATACCAAATATAACACCAGTTCCATACTAAACTCGGTAAATACAGGGTAATTTGCCAAATTAAAGAGGTTTATGACCAGAGGGTCAATTTAGTGATTTCCAGTGTTTATGATTTGACAGAGAAAGCAAGTATAAAAACATAGCATAAATATCTAGAGAGGAAAAAACAATAGCAAATACTACTCATTCCAATCACATATATTTATATGAAATATGAAAGCATTTCTTCTGCTTACCTCCAATATTGGATACAGCTTTTCATCTTTCACACATATTCCAAGGTACCTAAAATATAAACAGATTGGGACACCTTAAATTGACTTTTATAGTTTGTCATTCAAACTCGAATATAGAATTTTGGGAAATCATGCTTGTTCCAAAATCATGTCAAATTTGCGACTTAAATGTCCAACAGCAAACCCCAAAACAAAGTCGTGTACAATCAGGGGTCAGGATTTTTTTTTTTCAGCTTTGTGCCTTCGTATTTGAAAATGACTGATATTTTATTCATGCATCGTCTGTAATCTACAAGAGTCTAATTTATTTAGGAGTCACAGAAAATATAGTGACGTGTTTCGAAAACTCACAAAATGTTGACTTCCACCAGAAGCAAGTCAAGGCGGAACATTAGAAGATACAGACACATACAAAAATACAGTAACTGGTGAAAGGTACCTACCTTACAATGTTTGGATGAGATAACTTCTGCAAAAGACTTATCTCTCGGACAACCACTTCCTCATCCACTTCATTTTTATAAATCTTCACCACCATGGGCTTCGATCCTGCCCCGGGGTCAACCTGTAAAGCAAAGGACCATACTTTGAGATGGGTATAATGTGTTCGCTACTTATGCTACAGTGTATCCAGAAGTGACTTATGGAATCAGCAGCAGAACCGACTGATAGAGCAGCAGGAAATCGTAACAATAGAGATTTGATCTGTTTGAGGAATGGTGTGTTTGTGCCGTCAATATAGACAACTCCTCTCTGCTGTTTCTATTCTACCCCTGGCAACAACCTGGGATCAGGGCCGGCGCTTCCTATAAAGCGAACTAGGCAGCCGCCTAGGGCGCCATATAGGAGGGGGCCCCCTGCGCCCCCATCGCCGGCCCTTTAAAGGTTGCAGCCACCTGAGCGCTCTATAGAGAGCGCTCAGGCGGCTGCTGCACTGCCTCACCTCCCCTGTAGCGTGGCCGAGCTCCTCTCCGGTCCGCGACCCAGCCGGACTGACAGGAAGTGCACACTTAGTGTGCACTTCCTATCAGTCCGTCCGGGTACAGGAAACTGAAACTCCTGTACCGCGGACCGCAGAGGACCTCGGCCACGCTACAGGGGAAGTGAGGTTAGGTGGAGAACTGGGGGAGGGGGGGTAAGAAAGATGGGAGGGGGGGTAAGAAGAAGAGGGAAGGTGGGGGAGTAAGAAAACAAGGGGAGGGGTGGAGTAAGAAGAAGACAAGTGGAGGGGGGTAAAAAAGGGGGTAAGGGGGAGTATGAAGAGGGGAGGGGGGAGTAAGAAGAAAGGGGGGAGGAGGAGTAAGAAGAAGACAAGTGGAGGGGGGAGTAAGAAGAAGACAAGTGGAGGGGGGAGTATGAAGGGGGAGGGAGAGTAAGAAGAGGGGTGGGGGGGAGTAAGAAGAAGAAGAGGGGTGGGGGGAGTAAGAAGAAGAAGAGGGGTGGGGGTGGAGTAAGAAGAAGAAGAGGGGTGGGGGTGGAGTAAGAAGAAGAAGAGGGGTGGGGGTGGAGTAAGAAGAAGAAGAGGGGTGGGGGTGGAGTAAGAAGAAGAAGAGGGGTGGGGGTGGAGTAAGAAGAAGAAGAGGGGTGGGGGTGGAGTAAGAAGAAGAAGAGGGGTGGGGGTGGAGTAAGAAGAAGAAGAGGGGTGGGGGTGGAGTAAGAAGAAGAAGAGGGGTGGGGGTGGAGTAAGAAGAAGAAGAGGGGTGGGGGGGAGTAAGAAGAAGAAGAAGAGGGGAGGGGGGAGTAAGAAGAAAGGGGGGGAGTAAGAAGAAAGGGGGGAAGGAGGAGTAAGAAGAAGACAAGTGGAGGGGGGAGTAAGAAGAAAGGGGGGAGTAAGAAGAAAGGGGGAGGGGGAGTAAGAAGAAGAGGGGAGGGGGGAGTAAGAAGAAGGGGAGAGGGGGGAGTAAGAAGAAGGGGAGAGGGGGGAGTAAGAAGAAGAGGGGAGGGGGGGTAAGAAGAAAGGGGGGAGGGGGGAGTAAGAAGAAAGGGGGGAGGGGGAGTAAGAAGAAAGGGAGGAGGGGGGAGTAAGAAGAACACAGGGAGAGTAGGTGAGAAGAACACAGGGAGGGGGGAGTGAGAAGAACACAGGGAGGGGGGAGTGAGAAGAACACAGGGAGAAAGGGTGAGAAGAGGGGGAGGTGAGAAGAACACAGGGAGGGGGGAGTGAGAAGAACACGGGGAGGGGGGAGTGAGAAGAACACAGGGAGGGGGTGAGGAGAGGGGGTGGTGAGAAGAACACAGGGAGGGGGGAGTGAGAAGAACATGGGGGGGAGGTGAAAAGACACACAGGAGAGGGGGTGAGGAGAAGGGGAGATGAGGAGAAGGGGAGGTGAGGAGAACACAGGGAGGGTGGGTGGGTGTGAGAAGAGACCCCTAAGGGAGGGTGGAGGGGAGAGGAGACACCACTAAGGAACAGAAGGGAGAGCTCTTTCACACTACACACACACACACACACACACAATACATCCCTATTCATATACATACACAGAAACACACAATGCATCCCTTACACACACATGCAAACACACACACACACAAACTGCTTCTCTTACATACATACAGAAACAATGCATTTCTTACACACACCTTGCATCCCTTATACATACAAACACAGATTCACACAATGTATCCCTTACACATAACCACAAACACACACTGCTTCCACTACACACAGACACACTGCATCACCTACACAAACTGGTATCCCTATACACTACATTCCATAAGCACACACATTAGATCCTCTACAATAACACATAACACATCCCCTACACACTACACTCCCTGTGAGCGAATTTAATGGGTGGAACATATAGGTGGACTTATGGGTGGGCCTTATGGGCATACTCACCGTCAGGCCCTGGGGCCCAGACCTTGAGCTGTGTAAGGGGCCCCAAAAAATGGAGCTGGTTCCTGTTCTCCCAGAACATTGAATTTTGTGACTGCAGTTACAAACAGCCTCCAGAGATCCGGTTTTACACCAGACCAGTGGAGCCAGACTGCAGCTAGAGCCCATCATCATCCTCATCTGGTTGTAAGTAGGCAATCTAGTATATTATTAGTGACACTAATCTCTAATTAACCTCACATTAAAGGGACACTATAGTCCCCAGAACCACTGCAGCTTAATGAAGTGGTTCCAGTGTCTATAGCCTGTCCCTGCAGGCTTTTTAATGTAAACACAGTGTGCAGCACTGGAGTTAGTTCATATGGCAGATCATATGGGTGGGGCATTGTAATGTCCCATGGGGGGGGGGGCAAATTTTTATTTTGCCTAGGGCGGCAAAAATCCTTGCACCGGCCCTGCCTGGGATATAATCTGCTAAATTTAACGCAGAATTCATTGTTACTTGCTGTAGCGACTACTACTGTTATCACCGCGAATGAAGTCGATATTAGTATACTGTCATGACATCACGGGTATCTGAGTCTAATTCTTGTTTAAACACATCTTAAAGAGGAACCATTACGATACACTGTATGATGGTGCAGAACATGTTTCTCTATGGGTGTATTCACTGCATTGAAGACAAAACTGTAAAACAATAGTCCAACTATGAATACAACACTAAGAGAATTTTTCCAGATTTTCCCCCTAACATTTGCAAGAATTTCACTCCGATTCAGTGTTTAGTAAATAAACCAATGCACTGCCCCAGCAATAACAATATAAAAAAAAATCTAAGCACTGTTATAGACCGTTACTAAGGAAGATAACAAGAACATTCATTCAAAGATTAACATAAATACGACTCAGAAGCATTTACCGTACCTTTAAAGCACCCACAAAGGATTCATCAACATCTAAACATGAGCCATTGAATTGTTGTAATATCCCTTTTTGAAGATCGTATTACACAGCATATTTATTCATACACTATGGAGATAGGATGCCCTTTGAAGTTAATGGAAAATCGCATGATTTGCCAGGGATCTTTGTTTAAACATTTAGGCTGCGCTGTGTAGGAGTATTGTATCGAACACAATACAGGGAGGGTTAACATAAATCAAACGTCTATTGGAAGAATCAAAACATGTTTCCATTTTCCTTAAGAATTAAGATAAAGTAATAAAACATCTGTGCAGGGTGGGACATTCACGGGGGGAAAGTGTGCAAAATGTTCAACGACCAACTCATCAGAAGACAAGGAAGATAGGGAAGAATAAAAAACAGAATCTTGATCTGCTCACAATTAATTGCAATCCAGCCAAGGGGTTCTCCAGTTGGAAAACAGTATCACATTCTGGGTTAGAGAGCTTGCACTCCAATATGTTCTCAACGTGAAATGTGTAACCTGTACTAGTAAATGAGGTGCTCCAGGGGAGTCCAAGGTGTGTCCCGGCACACCGTAATGCAGGTGGGATTGTGGCAATTGAAACAAAATAATACAGATTTCAGGGTTGTGTTTTAACCAAATTAGTCCTGCTGTATGCAAGAAAGAGTTGAATTATTTTCTGAGACAGACTTTAAGAGTCTAGTGGAATAGAATCAAACAATAACATCCTATAGCTGGAATATCTAGAATTGCTTTTAAAAAATTGCTGCTAAATTTGAAGAATCTTTTATAGTCAGATCTATAAAAAATATTCCTGGTTCCCAAGGGGCAGAGGCGAGCACGCTGACCTTGGGTCCTTCCTGTACACTTTGCACACAGCGTCCCATGTATCCAATGTCAGCAGGAAGGATATGGCTGGTTTCGGACAAAACCTTCGTACTAAAAGTCACCGCAACGTAAGGCCCATTTCCTGCCAGACCCACAAATCGATCAGTCGTTCTGCACTAGAGAACACACAAAATACTCTGCTTTGAATCCGGTCATAAGAGGGAAGAATCAATATATCCCCGTGTACAGCTAACCAAGGAACACTCAAACAAACAACCTAAAAAACACAAACCATGCACATCAGAAAATCAATTCTGAATTCTTGTATGTATTTTTGTTTTGAATAGGTAGAGTATAGTACCATCACCACTGTGTGAAGTCTCTGGTGCACAGGTGCAGGGTTCTAGATCTCAGGACAGCAGGTGCAACCTGGCAATGCCGATCAGAAGTGCATATGAAGCTGTGGCCAAAAGGAAGCCGAAACAATGATTGGCTAGCTGGCCCAGCCTAAACCCAGCAGCTATGAGGATTCCAGGCTCGTACTACATTGATCCCATGCATTAAATGTGGAGTGGGTGAGATGTCTCCGTTTAAAACAGGATTAATACACAACTACTTTAACAAGAGGAAAATATAGTTCTTTAACAATGCAGTCTAGAGGAAATAAAAAAAAAATGACTATAATTGTACAATGCACCATCTGGCTAAGGATAGTGTGAGCTGTGTAAGGGGCCCCAAACCTCACAGGACTGCATTGGCTGCCAAGGACCCACATATAAGGTGTTCTATGTATACAACAAAACCCATCACGGTTAGCCAGCCAGCTGAGGGTCATAGGAATTGTCTCGTCAATAGCTGTAGATGCAACTGCCAAGATATGGCTGTTATCGACGATATTCTCGACTTAGTATACCTAAAACAACAAGCAAGAATTGCTGAGAGTGATGGGAGTTAAAATTTCCAAACACCTGAATAGCGGTTGTTGACTACGAGAGCGTGCCATCATTATAATATGGAAGAACAAACCGCAGAATGCAATCCAAGGTTCCCACGGTAACCCAGCACAGCTATTTATTGGTAGTTTGGTCATTTTTTTCCCCATAACAGATGGATATTGATTCCATCGAGCCAACCTACAGTATGTTTCATTGCAATCGCCACATGTGATCTGTAAGGATTTCAGTGTGCGGGCGGCCATTTTGGAATTGCATCAAACTCAGGCATAGAATGACGGCTGTCTACAGGCTCCATTTTGTTTTGCAAACGAGATACACTACAAATTAATGTGGTTTTGTGTTTTGTTTGATTTTTTTTTTCACATTTACTTTCCTGTGTGCCTAGCCTTGTTTACAGGATTACTATTTTGGGGTTTTATTATTTTTTTTATTTTGGGGCAGGGTACTTTTTGTTTCTCCTATGCCCCAACCCAAGCATCCCAACAGGAGGGTAAGACAGGAAGGGTGAGAAATGTTTGTGCCTAGCGGCTCTTGACATGATTATACGTGCTTCATCAGAGTATTCAAACTCACTGTGGTAGACCGTTAGAACACCTGAGGGCATATGGTGTGTGCAGTCAATCAAAATATGAAAAAAAAATAAATAAATAAATAAAGTCATATGAAAAAGTATAACCCGTAAAAAAAAATAAAAAATTGTAAAATAAAAATGTATATATACACTTTTCCTCACATGGGCTGTGTTATACAACTCTTATATACCGGTAGCTCAAAAAGGTCGAGCTACCTGATCCAGAATTACTGGATATAGCAACGGTACTAAAGCAAAATGTACAGGCGCCAACCGGGGTACCTCACAATGTAATAAGCATGGCACCCCTCCAAAATACTATCACTAATGTAAGGACCAGTGAGGCATTCTGGGAAGAATACATTTATAATTTTATTTTTATCTTTTTGCGTCCATTTCCATTATCACACAGCATGTGCACACCGCCCAGGGCAGCGACGCATCAGATGAAGGTTTGTGAATTACATGCATTGTACAACGTGCGCGCACACACACACTCACACACATCCACACAAACAGGCACATTGTTCTCTGACAGGCAAACATTAGACAAGCTGGAAGAACAGCTCCAGCTGCATTGATGCCAAATGGAAAAATCTCAAAATATCAGTCAGATCATTGTGATAAAGTGGGTGAACAACCCAAGCTGCATTGATAGAAAAGGGGAAAAAAATAAATCTAAAATTAACAGCCATAAATGGAAAAAAACTGGGCCCTGGGTCAGCACATGATTAGACATCAAGGTGATCTTGCTAGTTATTAAGTCAGCATTATACATAGTCAAAGCATTTTTCAATTCCATTAGGTCAGCCTTTACTGCTCCCACTGGAAGGCTATTCCAGATAACTACTACCCTTTCTATATCACTGTTACTGCTCCCACTGGAAGACTATTCCAGATAACTACTACCCTTTCTATATCAGTGTTACTGCTCCCACTGGAAGGCTATTCCAGATAACTACTACCCTTTCTATATCACTGTTACTGCTCCCACTGGAAGACTATTCCAGATAACTACTACCCTTTCTATATCAGTGTTACTGCTCCCACTGGAAGGCTATTCCAGGTATCTACTACCCTTTCTATATCACTGTTACTGCTTCCACTGGAAGGCCATTCCTGGTATCTACTACCCTTTCTATATCACTGTTACTGCTCCCACTGGAAGGCTATTCCAGGTACCTACCACCCTTTCTATATCACTGTTACTGCTCCCAGTGGAAGGTTATTCCAGGTATCTACTACCCTTTCTATATCAGTGTTACTGCTCCCACTGGAAGGCTATTCCAGGTATCTACTACCCTTTCTATATCACTGTTACTGCTTCCACTGGAAGGCCATTCCTGGTATCTACTACCCTTTCTATATCACTGTTACTGCTCCCACTGGAAGGCTATTCCAGGTACCTACCACCCTTTCTATATCACTGTTACTGCTCCCAGTGGAAGGCTATCCCAGGTATCTACTACCCTTTCTATATCACTGTTACTGCTCCCAGTGGAAGGTTATTCCAGGTATCTACTACCCTTTCTATATCACTGTTACTGCTCCCACTGGAAGGTTATTCCACGTATCTACTGCCATTTCTCTATAACTATATATAGCAAAAAGACAGAGGGTGTCTAAACCCACACCTCTAGAAAATAGTGTCCTAAAAGTGTCTTAAAAGGAAATTACTTTTCTCAATGTAATATAACAGCTTCCTCTCTGGATATTCTAGACCGTATCCCGTATAACAGAAATATGTGTACAGAAAGCAGTTAGTGATGCAATAAAACTGCGCCAAGATGAAGATGGTAAAGTCGCCTTAAGGTGCCTCCCGTTAGATGGTTGGGGGGTAAGTCCCGGGCTCCCTCTCACCTGATTGATGGAATCGCCACAATATGGAATATGGAAGCCTGGACTCCGGAAATGGTAAAAAAATTTGAGCCCTGCAGGATTCCCTGAGATCTATTTATTGTTATGCTCATGTCAATGTATGATGGGCAATAGAAACTACCGAAGGTGAAACGCATAATGGCCACTTGTTGGAACACATAAGTCACCCGGAAGTGAAGACATACGGGTACGTTTAACCTGGGAAAATCAACTTTGGGATTCCCTGGAACAGCTGGACATCATTGAAGACACCCATTGGACCACCAATGGGATCGGAGGAAAGCCATGTATCAGGAAGGACTTTGAAGGGAAGGGTTATACACTATTTGTCCTTTGTTAGGATTTATTATATCTGTATGAATTTATTTTTACTGCTGGGTCCCTGAGGAAGTCTTATACAAGACGAAACGTGTAGCACCGGATTTGTATTTTATCCATATATTAAGATGTAATAAAGCAGATCGTTTTTTTTACCGGACTTCCATATTGTGGTGATTTCATCAACCAGCTGAGAGGGAGCTGACCCCCTAATCCTGACCCCCTAATGAAGATCTAGGATCTGCTTGTAAACATCACATCATCTTCAAATAACTTTTAATTGTCCATTTGAAACACCATGTGTGCTGACAGGTCAAACAAGATTTCCCCCCTAATGATTTGGACGAATTTGGCAGATATTACGATTTCACAAAAAATATCCGTAAAGGAATATTAAAAAGCACCAGTCGCTTCTTTCAAAAAGTACGCAAACGATGAGCAGGAGAAATCTCCAAACTGTAATATGTGTTTTTATATGTTCTATTCAGTAGCAGGTCACACCTTTGGTAAATAAATTACATTGTACGGTAGGAGAAATGTTTGTGGGAATCCTTGCTGGTAAGAAAACTAGGGGATATATTGTTAATTGTCCTGGTTGAACAATACATCGATTGTTTATTGTTTTCTTGGTTTCTGTCAAATAAAGTAAACTAATTTAGAACAGGTGCGATTATTTTCACCAAACTTTATTTACACTTTTACAAAACGAGCAGTGACTTATTTTGGTCTCTGCAAAGAGGGAACTAGGCACTAGGTGGACATTTGTCTGAAAAACTGGATAGGATTCAATCCACAATGGCAGAGTTAAGCATCTCAAGAAACTGAGATTTGTTAAATTTAAGCAGAGTTGCAAAGGCTGGGTTTATTAACGCCAGTGATCTAGAGCTGTATTCACAAGACTAACATTAATCCATAAATTAACTAACTAGGTTAATTAATTGAACCTGGGTTATCTCTCGAGAAAATGGCAAGTTTGCTTAGAGTATCAATGATTTGCTCAAAATCCTCCATGTTTCACTGGTCAGTGTATGAAGAGCCGCGGGGGTTCCGCCTGCGGAGAGCCGCGGGGGTTCCGCCTGCGGAGAGCCGCGGGGGTTCCGCCTGCGGAGAGCCGCGGGGGTTCCGCCTGCGGAGAGCCGCGGGGGTTCCGCCTGCGGAGAGCCGCGGGGGTTCCGCCTGCGGAGAGCCGCGGGGGTTCCGCCTGCGGAGAGCCGCGGGGGTTCCGCCTGCGGAGAGCCGCGGGGGTTCCGCCTGCGGAGAGCCGCGGGGGTTCCGCCTGCGGAGAGCCGCGGGGGTTCCGCCTGCGGAGAGCCGCGGGGGTTCCGCCTGCGGAGAGCCGCGGGGGTTCCGCCTGCGGAGAGCCGCGGGGGTTCCGTCTGCGGAGAGCCGCGGGGGTTCCGCCTGCGGAGAGCCGCGGGGGTTCCGCCTGCGGAGAGCCGCGGGGGTTCAGCCTGCGGAGAGCCGCGGGGGTTCCGGTCGGCGGAGAGCTGCGGGGGTTCCAGTCGGCGGAGAGCCGCAGGGTTTAATGTTCAGTCTATGGAAAGCTGCAGGGTTCACTCTATGGCAGTGGTAGGCAACCTTTGTTCTGTTGTGGAATGCATCTGTGTCGAAGGATGCATATCCCTGGTCTATGGAGACAAGCAGGATTCAGAATTAAGTCTATGGAGAGCTGCAGAGATCCGTATTCAGTCTATTTAGAGCTACAGGGTTCAGAATATGGACTCTGGAAGATGAATGTTCAGTCTGTGAAAATCTGCACAGTTTCCTCTATAAAAGACCTGCTATTATCATGTTTATTTTAGAGTTTTGTAACCTTTGTTATGTTTGAACAACACCTGTCAAAGTGCACGTGTGTCTCTCTGACTCAGAAAAGGTTGTACCTTAGAAATGAAAGCAGAAGTTTTACTACCTGAGGCATCATGACCCGGCGCCGTGGGAGAAAATGACTGACTGTTTTAGACTGTTCTGGTTACCTGGGAATCACTGGACGGGGCACCTTACAGCACGTGAAGGCCGCGCACACACTAGTGTGACTGGGTTAGACAGTCTTTTTATGATACACAGACACCTTGAGAATTACAGACAGACACATTGCAGGGTAATAAAAGGAAATCTTTCTCTGGCCTCGGGGTCTTGGAGAGAGAAACACTGGCTCTGTCCGGTAGAATGGCATTCGGGGTATTTTGTTTCCTGATACAAACAATTGTAATAATCCAAAACACAGACAATTAGCCGCCAATCAGTATGGGAGCAGCAGCATTCTGAGAAATATTCTAGATTCTTTAGACACCACATACAATCAAATGTATAAAAGGCAAAATAATTAAGTCAATAAACAAATATAATAAATAAACAAATGAAAATATTAAATGCAATTTGTAGCCATTTTTTTTTTACATTCTGAATGTGGTTTTAACATTTTTTTAGAGGGACGCCACACACTGAATGAGTGATATTTTTATTCAAAAAAAATAGATTTTTCTTTCTTTTTTTAAACAAAAACAACAAAATCACTAGAATGACCTACCTTGTACACCTTGGAAAAGAACCCACTACCAATTAACTCCGCACTGAAACTCTCCCAGAATTCCAGCTTCCTGACTGCCGTGCGTAACTTCTGCCACCGATCTACCTGGTAATAAGTGTCTGAAGATTCTCCATAGTACGGGGTGGGACTGGAGGGCTCGGAGCAAAGCAGCGAAGACTCGCACATCGCGGGGACTGCCCTAAAAAATTAATAAAATAAAAATTATTATTTTGAAAGTTAGAAGCAGTAATATTGGGGTTATAAAACAAATATGTTGTTTACTGGAGAATCTGGACAAATAATTATTTGTGCAGAAAACCAAAGTAAAAAATATATAAATTTCAAGAGAGGGTTTTATCCAATAAGTAATGAGGCAATATTCGTTTTTAACCAACGTGGAACATTCAGGACAAAACAATCAATCTTGAAAAAGTCTGCAGTGTTTAGTCTAGTTTTGCCTGAATGTTGCGCTGTGAGTTGTCATTTCTTTAAAACTCATTATCTTCCAAATAATCCTTAAAAGCTCAAAGTCCGTTCATTTATAGCACAACACAGATTAGCCCAACTCCACCAAGCTTTCCTGGACACATATATATTCTTCCTGCTGGTGGGAATTACATGAACAGTTCTGCCCAATATCACCTGGAATTCATTTACTGCAGGAAGGACATTAATATACTTATCAAATCAGATCATTTAGGATTAATCTTTGAGCAATAAATTGATTTCTTTTCTGAAATATGCTTATCACGTTCTGAAGGGCAGCACTTTTCATGCACCACCCCAATAGAAAGTAGTTGTGAAATATGACCAGACAAACTTGGTGGACCTGACAGCCCTCTCTGTAATACACTTTGATAAATAGATACAGGTTGCTACACAGCAGAACACTTTCATTTAAATACATTATTAAAGAAAAAAGAAAGAATGATTTTAAAGGACACTTAACCACTATAGCGTTCTAAAGATCTCTGCAGTAGTTAAGTTGTCAGAACACTTTAAGCAACGTAACTTCTACAGCGGATGTGCGTAGACAAAACATGCACACGAATGCACTGACGCACACACAAATGCACCCCGAATATTATCATCATTTATATAGCGCCAACATATTCTGCAGCACTTTACAATTATAGAAAGGGGATATTTGACAAGTAATTGATATACAAAATATTAAATATTTATAGACACGTGGGGAAAAAGGGTTTGATGAAAGTAGCTAACAGTCTATGAATACAAACATTCATTTAGAAGCCTCACTGTGATGATCTTAGCAGAAGAAGATTGATCACGATAAAAAGGAAATATAAAACGCTTTGCGTCTCCTACTGACAAGATGTCTTTTTTCCAATCCCACTTCGAACAGCCCACTCCCTGTTCGTATTCCTCCTCGACCATTTCTAAGAAACAACCTCTGCCATAATAAACCCCAAACATAGTCGTAATAATCACATCTGTGATCTGCACCAAGGGACCAGCAGAGGCGTCTCCCGTCCTGGACACATCCCAAAAATGTTACATACGCTGCCTTAACAGATCGCATTTCTAAAACAGATTGGAAATTTTCATCCCTGGTCTCTCTCTAAATATGCTGACCATAGAATCTATTTCTTGTATACAGTGACTCACTGTGTATTAGTTAACCCACACATCCCAACACTTCAAATGGACAAGAGGGACACTTTCATTTTAGGGATAAGCGTGGGAGTGTGGCCAAGGGCTGTGCTGTCCTGAGATATTTTAGAGGTCTTAAAAAAAAATATGCAACTAAAATCTAATTCAGAAGAACAATGTATCTTATTTTCTAATAAAACACATTTATTGTAGTTTAAAGACAGATTGCCGTACAGCTCTGTTATACACACAGGCACATTACTGGGAGTATTATTACTGTGGAGCTCTGTTATACACTCAGACACATTACTGGGAGTATTATTGCTGTGGAGCTCTGTTATACCCTCAGACACATTACTGGGAGTATTATTGCTGTGGAGCTCTGTTATACCCTCAGATACATTACTGGGAGTATTATTGCTGTGGAGCTCTGTTATACACTCAGACACATTACTGGGAGTATTATTGCTGTGGAGCTCTGTTATACATTCAGACACATTACTGGGAGTATTATTGCTGTGGAGCTCTGTTATACACTCAGACACATTACTGGGAGTATTATTGCAGTGGAGCTCTGTTATACACTCAGACACATTACTGGGAGTATTATTGCTGTGGAGCTCTGTTATACACTCAGACACATTACTGGGAGTATTATTGCGGTGGAGCTCTGTTATACACAGACACATTACTGGGAGTATTATTGCTGTGGAGCTCTGTTATACACTCAGACACACCAACAATACAGATCCTAGAAATAAGTGACATTAGAAGTGAAAAGAGGGGCTGTGAGATTTGGGTCCAAACTAGAGACTGTCCCTCCTAAATTGGGACACTTGGGAGGTATGTTTTACCTTTTATTCAAACTATGCCTTACGGAAACTTTTACTTCCTAGACCAGTCATTCCCAAACCAGTGCTCATGGCCCACCAACATCCCAGTATTTATGTATTTCCCTTTTTTATTACAATGGAGATACCAACAAAACCTGGACTGTTGGTGGGTCTTAAAGACTGGTTTGGGAAACACGGTCCTAGAGCATTTGGGGTCGAACCTAGCTGGGTGAGTATCACAGAATATAATAGCAGTCTCAAGATGAGTCATTATATTACAGTGAAATCTCTGGTCACTTGTATTCAATTTGTATATCTGTATAAAGGCAGGAAAGGAAACATAGAAACATAGAAACATAGAAACATAGAATGTGACGGCAGATAAGAACCATTCGGCCCATCTAGTCTGCCCAGTTTTCTAAATACTTTCATTAGTCCCTGGCCTTATCTTATAGTTAGGATAGCCTTATGCCTATCCCACGCATGCTTAAACTCCTTTACTGTGTTAACCTCTACCACTTCAGCTGGAAGGCTATTCCATGCATCCACTACCCTCTCAGTAAAGTAATACTTCCTGATATTATTTTCAAACATTTGCCCCTCTTATTTAAGTCTATGTCCTCTTGTTGTGGTAGTTTTTCTTCTTTTAAATATAGTCTCCTCCTTTACTGTGTTGATTCCCTTTATGTATTTAAATGTTTCTATCATATCCCCCCTGTCTCGTCTTTCCTCCATGCTATACATGTTAAGATCCTTTAACCTTTCCTGGTAAGTTTTATCCTGCAATCCATGAACCAGTTTAGTAGCCCTTCTTTGAACTCTCTCTAAGGTATCAATATCCTTCTGAAGATAGGGTCTCCAGTACTGTGTACAGTACTCCAAGTGAGGTCTCACCAGTGTTCTGTACAATGGCATGAGCACTTCCCTCTTTCTACTGCTAATACCTCTCCCTATACAACCAAGCATTCTGCTAGCATTTCCTGCTGCTCTATTACATTGTCTGCCTACCTTTAAGTCATCAGAAATAATCACCCCTAAATCCCTTTCCTCAGATGTTGAGGTTAGGACTCTATCAAATATTCTGTACTCTGCCCTTGGGTTTTTACGTCCAAGATGCATTATCTTGCACTTATCCACATTAAATGTCAGTTGCCACAACTCTGACCATTTTTCTAGTTTACCTAAATCATTTTCCATTTGGCTTATCCCTCCTGGAACATCAACCCTGTTACATATCTTAGTATCATCCGCAAAAAGACACACCTTACCATCAAGACCTTCTGCAATATCACTAATAAAAATATTAAAGAGAATGGGTCCAAGTACAGATCCCTGAGGTACCCCACTGGTGACAAGCCCAAGCTTCGAATATACTCCATTGACTACAACCCTCTGTTGCCTGTCACTCAGCCACTGCCTTACCCATTCAACAATATTGGAATCCAAACTCAAAGATTGTAGTTTGTTGATAAGCCTTCTATGTGCAACAGTGTCAAAAGCCTTACTGAAATCGAGGTAAGCAATGTCTACTGCACCACCCTGATCTATAATTTTAGTTACCCAATCAAAAAAATCAATAAGATTAGTTTGGCATGATCTCCCTGAAGTAAACCCATGTTGTCTCTGATCTTGAAATCCATGTGTTTTTAGATGTTCAACAATCCTATCCTTTAACATGGTTTCCATCACTTTCCCCACTACTGAAGTTAGGCTTACTGGCCTATAGTTGCCCGACTCCTCCCTATTACCTTTCTTGTGAATGGGCACAACATTCGCTAACTTCCAATCTTCTGGGACTACTCCTGTTATCAATGATTGGTTAAATAAATCTGTTAATGGTTTTGCTAGTACACCACTAAGCTCTTTTAATAGCTTTGGGTGTATTCCATCAGGTCCCATTGACTTATTTGTCTTTACTTTTGACAGTTGAAATAGAACCTCTTCCTCTGTAAACTCACGTGTAATAAATGACTCATTTATCCTTTTTCTTAACTGAGGTCCCTTTCCTTCATTTTCATCTGTAAATACCGAACAAAAATATTCATTGAGGCAGTCAGCTAGACCTTTATCCTCATCTACATACCTTCCTTCTTTTGTTTTTAATCTAACTAATCCTTGTTTTACTTTTCTTTTCTCATTTATGTATCTAAAAAAGGTTTTGTCCCCCTTTTTTACTGACTGTGCTATTTTCTCTTCTGTGTGTGATTTGGAAGCTCTTATAACTTGCTTAGCCTCTTTCTGCCTAATCTTATAGGTCATTCTGTCTTCCTCACTCTGGGTTTTTTTATAATTACTAAATGCTAACTTTTTGTTTTTTACTATTTTGGCTACATCTGTGGAGTACCACAGTGGTTTCTTGAATTTTTTGCTTTTACTGACAAGCCTAATGCAATTTTCTGTTGCCTTCAGTAGTGCAACTTTTAAATAATCCCATTTCTTTTGGACTCCATTTAAATTGCTCCAGTCTGATAATGACTCCTTTACACATATTCTAATTTTGGAAAAGTCTGTTTTTCTAAAGTCTAAAACTTTTGTTTTTGTGTGGTGTGACTCAGTCACTGTTCTTATATTAAACCACACTGACTGATGATCACTGGATCCTAAACTTTCACCTACAGTAATATCTGATACCAAATCTCCATTTGTTAACACTAAATCTAGTATGGCCTCTTTACGAGTTGGCTCCTCAACGACTTGTTTTAGAGACAATCCCAGTAGGGAGTTTAGAATATGTGTGCTCCTGGCACAAGTAGCTATTTTTGTTTTCCAATTTACATCAGGAAGATTAAAGTCACCCATGATGATAACTTCCCCCTTCATTGTCATTTTAGCTATTTCTTCAACTAGTAGATTATCTAGGAGAGGTCAGCGTCATTAAATCTGGGTTGAGCTTCAGTCAAGCCAGCCGCTGCTGACCTAAAACTCCTAACAATCCAAGTGAGCATGAACCAGGCAGAGAATTATGGATAATTTATGGATAATTTTTATGGATAATTATGGATAATTTTTAGAGGAGCCAGGAACATTAAGAATAAGTTAACAAATAATCATTTAAAAATGAGCAAGCAGGAAGTATTAGGAATGAAAAAGAGAGGTTTCTTCTATTGCAATGAATGCATTGCGTGCAGGACCAGTAAAAATACTTCCACGACAGGTATCCATGAGATCATTAGGATGAATAATAAGAATGAAATATTTAAAATTCGAGATTTCATTACATGCAAAAGCACAAACATAATCTACGTACTGGAATGCCCGTGTGGACTCCAATACGTGGGCAGAACAAAAAGACAATTATGTACGAGAATAAGAGAACACATGCTAAACATTAAAAAGAAATACATGCAACATACGGTATCGGCTCATTTCGCGCAATGTCTTAAAGCGGATATGAGCCTATTGAACTTTAAAGCCATATGTAAAGTAAAGAAACATTGGAGAGGTGGAGACCATATTAAGCAACTGGGCGTACAAGAAATGAAATGGATATATAATTTAAACACTTTACAACCGCATGGTCTAAATGCTGAATTCGAATTGTACCATTTACTGTATGTGGAAGACATTACACAAAAACGGGGCTCCTTTAAACAAATACCAATTAAAGATGTTAGTAACGTAATTCTATCTATTATTAACCTTCAGGATAAATATGTGCTCTAAAGGTGCAGCATAATTTTTTCAGTTAACAATATGAGAAATGATTTTTATTTATATTTGCCAATTTTCTCCTGATGCCCATATGTAAATAATTGTTATTAATATGGAGAACAGCTTTATTTTATTTTATTTTAAAAAAAAAAATTCATTATTGCTTTTAAAATTTGTCAATTTTCTTTTGACTTTTATATGTAAATAACTGTTAGCAATATGGAAGACAGTTTTAAGATTCTGTAAATGTTGAATACTTATTTTGTATGACTTCCCAGCTGTATTTTATACTATATTAAAGGATAGTGACAATATGAATAAATGGCAGTTCAATTTTGAACAGAATTAGAGCGGGAGTAACCATGGTTACATACAAATGTAACTTGTTCTATTGAATAAGAATGAGAAATCGATACTATGTACAACCGCTAAAACAAAGTAGTAAAAATGAGTATTCTCCCACCTTCACTTTTACTACATAGCCGCCCAGATGGCACAAATAGCCCTATGGCACACCCCCCCAGAGACCAGACGGTGGGTAGATCTGGAATCAGCACTAATGAGATCCGACCTCCCACAATTCTACATCTGGACACCAAAGGAGCACAGAGCGCTCCTGAGAACGGCGTGCCCGGCCATCACCAACTCTATCCAATTATGGGACACCTATGCCATCAAATACGAACTCACCACTGCGACTTCCCCTCTCACCCCAATTTACCGTAACAGGGCATTCACACCAGGCATGAGACCCCGGGACTTTAGAGGCCTGGAACACGCAGGACTCCAGAGGGTGCACCAACTATATACCGGCGACACGATAGTAGCATTCCCAGATCTACAATCCAGAACAACCTTGAAGCCAGCCGACTTCTTTAGATATTTACAACTCAGACACTACGCGGCCCAAGCGACGGTGAAAACCGCCGCTAAAACCATTCCAACCTTCTTTGAGCGCATCTGCCTAGCGGAACAATATCAAAGAGGCTTAATCACCCAGCTGTACTCCCACCTCTGTTCCACCACACGGGAATGGGGGACCCTGCAATACACTGATAAATGGGAAATTGACTTGGGGGAAACCCTAGAGGGTATAGACTGGCAAGATATTTGGGAAGCTAATGCCAAAACCTCCATCTGTGTAACGATGCAAGAACAGGCATATTAGACGATGCTCAGATGGTATATTACCCCGGTCCAACTCTATCACATGAAGAAAACACCCACAGATCTCTGTTGGCACAACTGCGGAGAGAAGGGGACTTATGCACACATGTGGTGGTATTGCCCCACGATAAAAATTTACTGGGAAAACATCCAGAAGCTTGTATCGCAGATTTTAAATAGACCAATAGGCCTAAACCCCTGGACCTTCCTCCTAGCCAGACCCCTTGAAGATTTGCCCAGACAAGAACAACAATTGCTCAACAAGATAGCTCTAGCTGCTAGAAAGGCACTGGCCCAAGCTTGGTTGCAGCCCCCCCCCCCCCCCCCCCATTGTCCACGGTGCTCAACAAAATCAAAGAGTGTCATCTCATGGACAAATTAACGGCCCAAATGAGAGGCACTATGAAAGCATTCACAAAGGTATGGGAACCATGGGATAATTACACTGACGACTAATTAGTCACGAGTGACGTCCAAGACCACCCTTTCCTTCTCCCCCTCCCCCCCCCCCCCCTCCTTTCTACCAACAGTTTTCCACCACCCCTTCCCTCAATTCTAGGCCGAACTTACCGGTAACTCGGCCTATACGTTCAACACACCCACACCATTGCAACAAAACGTTAATTTTGTAATATTGTTATTTGGTCAAAAGTTGCAAGCTAAAGTTATCACTGTTCCTAAGTGTTGTTCATACTATATTATTGAAAAACAATGACAGACGAATGTTTAATACGTATGATCTAAATGGCTGAATATGTAAACCACTTGTAAGATTTTGAGGCTTCTGCGCAAGCCATAAAACTGCATAACCCACATATGTCTGTCATTGACAAAATAAAGAATTATAAAAAAAAAAAAATGAGTATTCTATGTACAATATGTTTCAATAACAATGTTTAATTACTATATGAATTGTAAAGAGAAACCGCTATATAAGCGGCAAGTTGCAAGTGAGTCCATATCCATTGAAAAAGCCGTTGGTACGGAGAAACGCGTTTGGAGGGGCTGACTGGAAATCACGGAAAGCCAGCATCTAGGATGCATCTGCCTTTACTGCATTCAGCCATATAACAACTATACTGCTAATCCGGGACGCCGGGAGCACTAAAGGTCGGCACCTACTCTGCATTCTGTACACCAGTTTACAGACACTCGTTTATGAGGTCTGGATTTGCATCATTATGTTTTATTAAGAAAGTTTTATAGTGATTTTTTAGTTGAGAACTAAATACAATAAAGCAAATTTTATTTTTTCCCCCAAAAAAATTTTGGACTGCACTTTATGAATATATATCGACACGGAGATTGATTAACTAATTGGTTCCCCCTTTTTTTTTTGTGTGTTTCCATATTTGTGCATATTCTGTTGAATAGGTTGTTAGGTCTCCTATTATATACCCTATTACTTGATCTCTGCTATCTGTCCAGCGCTCCACTTTTCAAGTATTTTTAAGAGAATTATGCAAGTTGTAGTCTAATAAATGTTTTGAAGGACACAGGTGAACACACCTGCTTTAGATTATACCATGGATAAAATTAAGATTTTATTAGGATTTGGTGTAAAAACCGGATTAAGTATCAAACCGCCAGTCCCCACGTTTGAAGATTAGGCTTTTTGAAAGCTCACGAACTAGTCTGCCACTAGTAAGCAGCTTTGCCAAGATGTGTGTTAATATTTTAGTGGCTATTGAAATATTTATACATGTTCTGGAGACTATGTGTCATACTAGGCTACATTATTTAGGTCTGAGCTGCGTTGCTAAAAAGAACACGGATTCTCCCTTCGTGAGACTGCCATTGTCACCGGGGTGGTCCCTTACAGCAAACACTGGCCCAAGAAAGTTAATTGTCCCGGTTGTTAAGGTCACATTCTCCAGTGACACATCATTACTCCGAGGTTAAATGTCGCTTGTAAATCATATTCACCTCCTTCTTGCCTCTTACACAAGTTTAACATAGGATCCTTTGTCACTATCCAGACTTGGCTGGTGTAAGAATATGCAGAGATGTCCCCCGATACACCCTAATCCCTATTCCTCTTTAATGAAAGCTAAGTGAGAACATCGACAGTGACTTATTACAGGGTTGCCCAACAGGTATCTTTAAAGGAAAGCTGTCATACCCCAGAACCACTCATGCTCTTTTAAAGTGCATGCCATTTCAGTACTTGGTGGTAGCAGATTTTCTACCAAATATATAGATTGGGAGAATAATCCATTTACAAATATCTCTTTTTCTATATTTCTTAGTCAAATATTCTCCTTGGGCGCTTTGCTGATGATCTGACTGACAAGGAAGAGCAGTAAAGAGCCCCCACAGGCGGTCCTTCTGCTCTCCCAAGCATAGCAACCATGGCGCATGTGCTGCAGTTGCTATGGAAACTCCCTTGCCGACGCTGCTAGAATAAAAGGGAATCATGACATGCCACACATGTCATGTGTCCTTAAGGGGTTAAACAGGGGAACCTTGCGGGGCTGCAGGATTTCAGTCCTTCATGGAGTAGTGTGTTACCAATTTTTTTTCGGAGACTATGGTCCCAGCTGCCTTGAGAAAATTAACAAGATCTTCCTGTGTAGTTCTGGGCTGATGATCACCGATCTCATGATAATTGAAACTCCACTTGGTGAGATCTTGCACGGAGCACCAGACCGAGAGAGACTGACCGTTATTTTGTGTTTCTTCCATTTGCGAATAATCGCACCAACTGTCGACACCTTCTCACTAAACTGATTGGCGATGGCCTTGTAGCCCATTGCAGCCTTGTGTAGGTCTACAATTTTGTCCCTGACATCCTTGGACAGCTCTTGGTCTTGGCCATGGTGGAGAGTTTGGAATCTGATTGATTGCTTCTGTGGACAGGTGTCTTTTATACCGGTAACGAGCTGAGATTAGGAGCACTCCCTTTAAGAGAGTGTTCCTAATCTCAGCTCGTTACCTGTATAAAAAAAAAAAAGACACCTGGGAACCAGAAATCTTGCTGTTTGATAGGGGATCAAATACTTATTTCACTAATTGACATGCAAATCAATTGATAACTTTTTTGACATGCGTTTTTCTGGATTTTTTCTTTTTTTTGTTATTCTGTCTCTCACTGTTAAAATACACATACCATTAAAATTATAGACTGATCAGTCAGTGGACAAATGTTTAAAATCAGCAGGGGATCAAATACTTTTTCCCCTCACTGTATAGCTATTAGAAAACTCATCCCCTATGCTAATCTCTCACCTTCATCTTTCAAGTAAATCCATACTGCCTAACTAGCAGGGTGTCGGTGGGCGAGGTAAAAGGGTGGGCCACTGATGTGAATCATGTAACCAAAACCAGCCAAAGAGGCGAACATGCCCCACAACGGGGGCGTGTCTGCCCAAAGAATTGGAAGGCCAGCCTTGAGTGAATGAATGTCAGGTTGCCTGCCAATCATGCAGGATTGAAAACCAAGAGCATACTATGCAGACAGCAACCTGAGCTTGGCATAAATACATCTAAGGATGCGCTCACTCCATGCTTTCTAAGGACTGTCCCCTAGCACTCACTGGTCCACTCCTCTCCTAACATTCTTACTAGCAGGCAGAAGCTCCTGTTATACAGTCTGGGACAGAGAAAAGGTGTAGTGAGTCAGTGGCGTACAAATAACCCATGGGGCCTCGGTGCGTAACTGATACATGGGTGCCCCCCCTTCCTCCTTCCCTCCCCCCCCTCTAACTTTCCCCCGCCGACAGACACACACACATACATACATACAGACAGATACATACATACACACACATACATAAAAACAGACAGGCACACATACATACAGATAGACAGACACACACACACACACATACATACATACATACAAAGACACATACATACAGATACGCACACACACATGTACAAACAGAGAGGCACACATACATACCGACAGATACATACAAACAAACACACACACATAATATTTAAGTCACCCTCCTGTTTCCTACCTTTTAGGTGCAGGAGGGTGACTTTCCCTGGGGTCTGACTCCCTGTTCTTCCTCCCGCGGTGTGTGTGTGTGTGTCACACTTGTGTGTTAGTCACTTCCTCCCAGCAGTGATTATCTCATCACAGGGGGCCCGGTCAGCACTGGGCACGCTGACTGGGCCCCCTGAAATCCATCTCCATTGGGTGGCCCTGACAGCATGGGCCACCCGATGGACCCCTTGGACAGCGGCCCCGGCGGTTTGCCGAGTGGGCCGGGGCTGCAAAAGATGATGGCGGGCACCCAGTCGCAGGTGTCTGCAGGGCATCCGGGCCCCCTGGAGTGATGGGCCCGGTTGCAGCTGCAACCCCTGTGACCACGGTATGTACGCCATTGTAGTGAGTGTAGAAGAAAAGGAACATGCTACAGTGTTAGAAAGACGGAAGGGGCAAGAGTATTTGCCTATAGCGCAAAGTCAGCTTAACCTCAACTAATATCATTGTCAGCCAGTCCACACAAGTTTTGTTCCCCTACATCCCTCTTAAATGTCCAGGCTTAAGCAAGAGCATGTGAAGAGTAGTAAAACATTTTTTTAAATCAATGATCCTATTTCATGGGCATAGGCCTGGAGCTGCAGATCCATCAGCCCCTATGTTAATCCGTCCCTGGGTACAAGACAATAATAAAATAAATTGTAAAAGGTGATTCTGTGTAAGCATTCTGGTGTCAAGTACCTTGTAATTGTTTTTTCTGAATCTCGTGCTGAGAGAACTCTGATGCATCAGAATCATGATTTTGGCCCATGGAAGATCTGAGAAAGTTCTCAGAGGTCCTCCTCCCATGGGGCTGTGAACGCTATGCAGGGGCGCTGAGTGATGAAGTTAGATCTATACATTACCTTGGTAAATTACTGTCAAAAAGCATAGCTCAGAAACCATGTTAATTCTTCTATACTACGTGATGGTAAAAAAGTCAGGCTAACACAGGATAACAGTACATTGGAAGATTGAGGAAGTCTTCGGGTAGAGTTTCTGCACAAGGAAAGTTTGATTTCAATATATATCTGTTTCACTGTGCAAGAGGTGCGATTGTCATATTGTATACTATTACATTCTAACACAGGATAACACCAGATTGGTCAGCCACCACAATTCCCAAATCCTGCGCTGCCTTCGGGTAGGAAATGTGTTAAAATTCAGTGTTGGCCTCGCTGGCAAAAACAAAGAGACCATTAAATTCTTCCTTTGTATCTTGTAAAATTCCAAACATCTCGATTGCAGAATTCCACTTGTTTCAATTCTTTATGCTGCCTCTCTCTCCCGTATCTACGTGGGTGTCTATTTTGCAATAAAAGAGTCCTTATTATAAATGGCCTTATTTGTTTTCCTGCCTGTGACTGGGGACAATGGCGTGAACTGGCATCTGCTAGACATACTGCATATTTTCAGCCTCTGGGATGGCTTTCAAAGGTTGCTAAACTGTCTGTAAATCTCGTGTTATTTCTCTTATTTAACATGCATGCAGACAGCAAACGAGTGCATGTTCTCTGAACACCTGCTTATTCCCTCTATCTCTTGTAGGGGGTGTAACGCTCACGTTAGTCACTTTTCATGTATTGGAACATCAAAGCAAATCTACAGTGAGGGTGGAGGAGAGTTCTGAGTAATGTACCATTATCTGCAACATCGTCAATGCGACAGAGCTGAAATCTGCCATCGAGAATTCTCAAAAATGTATTGTCTGTTTAAACCAAACATACACACACGCACAAAACAATTTAAAAACAATGTCAAATGGAAAAAAAAGATGTTATCATTGGTTAACTGTTTTGTGCCTATTCAATAACAGTCCACATTACGGAATAGTGAGACACAACGATGGATTACTGGCCAAAAAGTTTTAAAAAGAGGGAATTTTAGTAAAACTGGAACACTTAACACGTTTCAATAACCACATCTTTGTGGAGCGAACAGGTGTGGGCAAAAGTACCTAAAATTCACAATTCAGGGACCTGACTGATGGCTAGCCGAACTCTGCCTTAGCACCTTCATATGACCTGGTCAGGTCAAAAATGTCCCTCTAACTCTTTTGGGATCTCTGCACCCAATAGGACATAAACTGCAGCTTTATATGTTACATTCATTCTTTACTAGTTTACCCTGTTATTACAACAGTTAGAATAAAGAAAACTATTTTATTACAGGGTAAATGGAATGACAAAAACTCAAAGGTCAGGTATTTGTCTCTGGGGACACTTCTGTGAAGTTAGAATTATCCAGTCATGGTATCTCTTTCTGTGTATTAACACACAGTGGTGTAATCATTAAAATGGTAGTCAAATAAAGAAAACACTTCAAGCACCATAACTACTGAAGTGGTTATAATGTCATGAGAGTTTTGGCGCTCTCCCAGAGTAAGAAGTCAAACCATTTTAAAATGGTTTGGCAACTTACCTGGGACCCAGCGGGCTCCCATCACCACATCCACTCCCCGCTGAAAGCTCCAGTAAGGGCTTAATTTTATTTATTTATTATTGCCATTTATATAGCGCCAACAGAGTCCGTAGCGCTTTACAATATTATGAGAGGGGATTTAACTATAAATAGGACAATTACAAATAAACTTACAGGAACAATAGGTTAAGGTATTGCTCCAATCAGGGCCGGTTCTAGACTATTTTGCTCCATAAGCATAACTAGTTACTTGCAACTCCACTCTCCCCACCCCCCCTAAAAATGATCCCTTCCCCAGTACCTCTGTGTCATTGTTCCCTTTCACAGACCATGTTAGTGTCTCTGTCCCCTTCCCCAGACCGGGCCCTCTGTGTGTGTCATCGACCCCTTCCCCAGCCCCCCTCTGTGTGCCACCGTCCCCTTCCCCAGCTCCTCTGTGTGTCATTGTCCCCTTCCCAAGCCCCTCTGTGTGTCATCGTCTCCTTCCCCAGCCCCTCTGTGTGTCATCGTCTCCTTCCTCAGCCCCTCTGTGTGTCATCGTCTCCTTCCCCAGCCCCTCTGTGTGTCATCGTCTCCTTCCCCAGCCCCTCTGTGTGTCATCGTCTCCTTCCCCAGCCCCTCTGTGTGTCATCGTCTCCTTCCCCAGCCCCTCTGTGTGTCATCGTCTCCTTCCCCAGCCCCTCTGTGTGTCATCGTCTCCTTCCCCAGCCCCTCTGTGTGTCATCGTCTCCTTCCCCAGCCCCTCTGTGTGTCATCGTCTCCTTCCCCAGCCCCTCTGTGTGTCATCGTCTCCTTCCCCAGCCCCTCTGTGTGTCATCGTCTCCTTCCCCAGCCCCTCTGTGTGTCATCGTCTCCTTCCCCAGCCCCTCTGTGTGTCATCGTCTCCTTCCCCAGCCCCTCTGTGTGTCATCGTCTCCTTGCCCAGCCCCTCTGTGTGTCATCGTCTCCTTGCCCAGCCCCTCTGTGTGTCATCGTCTCCTTGCCCAGCCCCTCTGTGTGTCATCGTCTCCTTGCCCAGCCCCTCTGTGTGTCATCGTCCCCTTCCCAAGCCCCTCTATGTGTCATTGTCCACTTCCCCAGTCCCTCTGTGTCATTGTTCCCTTTCACAGACCATGTTAGTGTCTCTGTCCCCTTCCCCAGACCCTCTGTGTGTCCCATTGCCAAGCCCCTCTGTGTGTGTCATCGACCCCTTCCCCAGCCCCCCTCTGTGTGCCATCGTCCCCTTCCCCAGCTCCTCTGTGTGCCATCGTTCCCTTCCCCAGCTCCTCTGTGTGCCATCGTCCCCTTCCCCAGCTCCTCTGTGTGTCATTGTCCCCTTCCCCAGCCCCTCTGTGTGTCATCGTCTATCATCTCCTTCCCCAGCCCCTCTGTGTGTCATTGTCTCCTTCCCCAGCCCCTCTGTGTGTCATTGTCTCCTTCCCCAGCCCCTCTGTGTCATTGTCTCCTTCCCCATCCCCTCTGTGTGTCATTGTCCCCTTCCCAAGCCCTCTATGTGTCATTGTCCCCTTCCCCAGCCCCTCTGTGTGTCATTGTCCACTTCCCCAGCCCCTCTGTGTGTCATTGTCCACTTCCCCAGCCCCTCTGTGTGTCATTGTCCACTTCCCCAGGCCCTCTGTGTGTCATTGTCCACTTCCCCAGGCCCTCTGTGTGTCATTGTCCACTTCCCCAGGCCCTCTGTGTGTTATGGTCCCATTCCCTGTGTTTCATTGTCCCTTCCCCAGGCCCTTTTAGATGTCTCTCTTTCCCCCCATGCGCGCCCTCTCACCTTCCCTGTGTCACATGACTGAGTAGATGGCATGTAGATGATCTTTTGTGTCCTCTACCCGGACTGATGCACCCTGGGAAGCTGCCTAGTTTACCTAGCAGCAGCGCCGTTCCTTGCTCCACACAGTGCAGTGCAGTACTCATTTACTGAAGGTGCTCAGAGGACGCTCTGCAGTGGTTATGGTTTGTGCACTATTCTATTAAGGAATCACAAAGCGATGGCCAAAATACTCAAACTGTGAAAAATAATTCGCTATAGAATTGCTTTACTACTACTTTGGTCTAAAATACTTTCCTTGTAAATTTCCACAATTCAGAAAACAGGCTGAGCAGCGTGCAGCGCGACGTTTAGCCATCAATGCTTTAAGTGATGCGTTTTCCAAGCAAATATAATCACAAATAAAGGCCAGGAAGCCAGGCACTGTCTGACAAACAGTTATTAGTTGTGTCTGCCTAGAATTAAGGAAGGATTAGCCACTAATACACTTGATCTGATGGAATTGCGGCCGTCTGCTTATCAGCAAAGCTTGCAGCTAAATGTGTCCATTTCCTTTCCAAGTAATCTAACAAACTAGAAAACGCAGCAGAAAAGACTGGGGGAAAATCTCCCCCTGCCTTCATCAGACAGACACTCTAAAAATCAGCCAGTGTTACAGAAAATCTCTGTAAACTGCATAAAATTGTGGTTATTTTATGCAAAAAAATCTATAAACATTGAAAGGTTTGGAATGGAGTATGGTGGTCGGACTCTAAGAGGGGGCCCGCTCAGAAAGGGCTTGTTCAGAGGTGTAACTAGAAACCACCAGGCCCCTGGGGCCTCCCCCATGTGTGTCATCCCCCACCCCAGCCCTTCCATGTGTCTCATTGCTCCCCTCTCCCCAGCCCTTCCATGTGTCTGATTGCTCCCCCCTCCCCAGCCCTTCCATGTCTCTCATTGCCCCCTCCTCCCCATTGCCCCCCCTCCCAAGCCCTTCCATGTGTCTCATTGCCCCCCTCCCCAGCCCTTCCATGTGTCTCATTGCCCCCTCCTCCCCATTGCCCCCCCTCCCAAGCCCTTCCATGTGTCTCATTGCCCCCCTCCCAAGCCCTTCCATGTGTCTCATTTCCCCCCCTCCCCAGCTCTTCCATGTGTCTCATTTCCCCCCTCCCCAGCCCTTCCATGTGTCTCATTGCCCCCCCTCCCCAGCCCTTCCATGTGTCTCATTGCCCCCCTCCCCAGCCCTTCCATGTGTCTCATTGCCCCCTCCTCCCCATTGCCCCCCCTCCCCAGCCCTTCCATGTGTCTCATTGCCCCCCTCCCCAGCCCTTCCATGTGTCTCATTGCCCCCCTCCCCAGCCCTTCCATGTGTCTCATTGCTCCCCCTCCCCAGCCCTTCCATGTGTCTCATTGCTCCCCCTCCCCAGCCCTTCCATGTGTCTCATTGCTCCCCCTCCCCAGCCCTTCCATGTGTCTCATTGCTCCCCCCTCCCCAGCCCTTCCATGTGTCTCATTGCTCCCCCCTCCCCAGCCCTTCCATGTGTCTCATTGCTCCCCCCTCCCCAGCCCTTCCATGTGTCTCATTGCTCCCCCCTCCCCAGCCCTTCCATGTGTCTCATTGCTCCCCCCTCCCCAGCCCTTCCATGTGTCTCATTGCTCCCCCCTCCCCAGCCCTTCCATGTGTCTCATTGCTCCCCCCTCCCCAGCCCTTCCATGTGTCTCATTGCTCCCCCCTCCCCAGCCCTTCCATGTGTCTCATCGCTCCCCTCTCCCCAGCCCTTCCATGTGTCTCATCGCTCCCCTCTCCCCAGCCCTTCCATGTGTCTCATTGCTCCCCCCTCCCCAGCCCTTCCATGTGTCTCATTGCTCCATCCTACCCAGCCTTTCCATGTGTCTCATCGCTCCCCCCTCCCCAGCCCTTCCATGTGTCTCATTGCTCCCCCCTCCCCAGCCTTTCCATGTGTCTCATTCAACTCTCCCCAGCCCTTCCATGTGTCTCATTAAACCCTCCCCAGCCCTTCCATGTGTCTCTTTCCTCCCCCCCAGCCCCTCCATGTGTCTCATTCTGCTTCCACCCCAGCATGTGTCTCACCCCTCCGCGCCACATGTGTATGATCCCCATCGCATCCCCCTCCTCTACTGGGGTGTCTGCTTGACCACCCTACATGGAGTGAATGGCAGGCGGGGGAGCACTGACCAAACACTGTGTGCCCAGGGCCCATTCATTGACCTGGAAGTTATGCACCATCAGCAAAAGGTTGATAGAGCAGCCGTGCCCCCTCAAGTGATGGGCCCAGCCTTCCAGTGGGAGCAGTAACAGTAATATAGAAAGGGTAGTAGATACATGGAATAGCCTTCCAGTGGGAGCAGTAACAGTGATATAGAAAGGGTAGTAGATACATGGAATAGCCTTCCAGTGGGAGCAGTAACAGTGATATAGAAAGGGCAGTAGATACCTGGAATAGCCTTCCAGGTGAGCAGTAACAGTGATATAGAAAGGGTAGTAGATACCTGGAATAGCTTTCCAGTGAGAGCAGTAACAGCGATATAGAAAGGGTAGTAGATACCTGGAATAGCCTTCCAGTGGGAGCGGTAACAGTGATATAGAAAGGGTAGTAGATACCTGGAGTAGCCTTCCAGTGGGAGCAGTAAAAGTTAATGCAAGGTATGAATTGACAAATGCTTGTTCGATGTATACACATCGAACCTGGAGAACAAATTGTATTGAGATTTCATGATAGTCAGATGGGCGAGTTGGATCTTATTTACCAGTAAATGCTCAATGTTATACATTGTACCGGCATAACAAGTGGATTTCATTCTTTAGTTTTTTTTTTAAATATTATAAAAACAGTTTGTCAGGTATTTATCGCACCAATAAAAATCTTTACAAAAGCAAGATGATAAAGTAATATGCGGAAATCAAACCAGCTAAAACATTGATTAAATAATGAATGATTACTGCGTCCCTGGTCATGGCACCCGTCACAACACCTCCTTCACACTCCGAGATTATAATCTTAGCGTGTGACGAGAACGAGGACATATTACCCAAGGACATATTATGATAGCAAAACATAGATCATGTGGTCAGATCTGAAACTTACTGTACCTTAAAGGGACACTCCAGACACCAAAACAACTACCGCTAAATTAAGTTGTTATGGTGCCAGGAGGCCCCCTAAGGCACTTTTATATCAAGGGGTTAAACTGTTCTTGACTTGTTTAACCCCAAAGGTGCCTACACTGGCGATGTCCACTCCTCTATGGCGATATCCAGCTTCTGAATTTTCAGATTCCGGAAGCACAGAGTGCTGATTGGCTGAGAGGAACCAACTGACACTTTCAGCCAATCAGTGACTCCCCATTCACAATACTGGCTTAGGAAAAAAAAAAGTGCCAATTCCAAGTCAGTTTTGTGAAAAGCGAATCACTGATTGGCTGACTGCTCTCAGTCAATCAGTGGTGCTCCCGCCCGGTGGCACTCCACGCTTCCTGAACCTGAAATCTGAAGCCGGATGCTACCTGGGAGGGAGTGGACATCGCTGCAGGTAATAATGCCTCCCGGCACCATAACAACTAAATTTAGATGAAGTTGTTTTGGTGCCTGGAGTATCCCTTTAAAGTGGTACTCTCACGTGTGTGGTCTTTATAATTTTTTTTCAATAACTCCCTATAGTGACAAGTCCATTTAAAGGGTGAGGATAGGTGGAGAAGGAAGGGAGACATACTTACCTGTGTATCTTTCCCTTCTTAACGTTGACTGTCTTTAGGTATAACTTTACCTTCCACTCCTACCAGGTGAAATAATGGAAACCTGCAGAGCTGAAGAGGAGCCATCCTGCACATGCATGCCCAAGTGCACTAACAGAGAGAGACGATGGACGGTTCCACAAGACTGGGGGATCCTCCATGAATCTTCTCAAACATGTGCATGGAGATACTTTCAGCATGGGAGAGGACATCAGTCCTGAAGCTCCGGGCCTCAAATAAGAGCACGCTGTACAGCCAGGTATACGATGTGATCTCACTACGCTACTTACCTAACAGAATGGTGTGCAGCAAAGCTCCCCATCACCTGACAGCTACACAGGGTACACCACTACCTTCTCCCAAGTAGCTTGGTGGATACACTATGTAGATTATACGAATGTTCTTCGTTTTTATCATAGGTGGCTGCTTGATGTAAAATAAAAATTACATAAAAAATAAATTAAAAAAAACACCAATGTCCCCAAAACCCCCTCCAACTGAAACGGAAAACCCCATAAAAAGGGTTTCAGCCCTGGGGGGAACTGGAGTGGCAGGAGGGTTTTAGAGGTTCTAATGTGTCCCCTAGAAACACAGTCTGTTCTAAAGCTGAACAAAGTTTTAAAGTAAGAACCAAGTGGTTTCAGTAGAATCTTTGCTATTGGGCCGACAGAATGCACAGCTCACTGTTTAGGAAATAAGCCCTGTATTGCTGAAGGCAAGCGCTGTACTTTGACTCTGGAAAAATAAGAAGTGCTGATAAGAAATGGGATGACGCAAAGCGTGCCTGATAACAGTCTCTTTCTGCGGTTGGGTAGCAGAACACCTCTTCCTGCCCATGACCTCAGCTTGTTAATTCAGGGCACCTCTGCTCACATCACGTCAGGAGGAAAGGCCCAGGAAAGCTCGGCTGAGAAAACAAGAAATGCTAGCCACAGCCCGCAGCAGCCAACAACAGACTTGTACCTACCCGTCCTGGGCCCCGTGCCATGCTGTCATGTTCTCATCTATTTACTGCCTGCCAACTTTTTCAAACAAATTAGTGTAACGACATTAATTGCACGCTAGTTTCAGATTAAAATACTAAATAAAAGATCAGCTAATCTTTTAAAGACAGGCTTCAGTGAGGTACTCCCTAACAAGACCAATAAGTGCCCCTGTAAACACCATTGCATATACAGGGCGGGGAATACCCCAAATGTTCCTTACGCCCAGCGCAACATTTAAACCACCGACATTCTGAGCTGCTGCACTTCAATACACACCTCCCAAGTGTCCTTATGTAGAAGGGACAGTCCCTATTTTGGGTCCAAATTCCTCTGGTGCCTCTTTTCTTGGAGCTCCATATTGTTGGTGTGTCTGAGTGTATAACAGAGCTCCACAGCAATAATACTCCCAGCAATGTGTCTGAGTGTATAACAGAGCCCCACGGCAATAATACTCCCAGTAATGTGTGTGTAACAGAGCTCCACAGCAATAATACTCCCAGTAATGTGTCTGAGTGTATAACAGAGCTCCACAGCAATAATACTCCCAGTAATGTGTCTGAGTGTATAACAGAGCCCCACAGCAATAATCCTCCCAGTAATGTGTCTGAGTGTATAACAGAGCTCCACAGCAATAATACTCCCAGCAATGTGTCTGAGTGTATAACAGAGCTTCACAGCAATAATACTCCCAGCAATGTGTCTGAGTGTATAACAGAGCCCCACGGCAATAATACTCCCAGTAATGTGTGTGTAACAGAGCTCCACAGCAATAATACTCCCAGTAATGTGTCTGAGTGTATAACAGAGCTCCACAGCAATACTCCCAGTAATGTGTCTGAGTGTATAACAGAGCTCCACAGTAATAATACTCCCAGTAATGTGTCTGAGTGTATAACAGAGCTCCACAGTAATAATACTCCCAGTAATGTGTCTGAGTGTATAACAGAGCTCCACAGCAATAATACTCCCAGTAATGTGTCTGAGTGTATAACAGAGCTCCACAGCAATAATACTCCCAGTAATGTGACTGAGTGTATAACAGAGCTCCACAGCAATAATACTCCCAGTAATGTGTCTGAGTGTATAACTGAGGACCCCACAGCAATAATACTCCCAGTAATGTGTCTGAGTGTATAAATGAGGACCAGCATTACTTTGAATCACTGAAGTGGTCACAATGCGCGGAGTAAACCTTTAAAGTGTCCCTCTATGTCAACTTGAACTGTTGGGAAGCGTTGTAATGATGCTTTGTCGAATTGCAGGGCCTCTCAAAGAATCCAATGTGCCATGTTTAATGGGAAACCCAAACAATCTATCTGTTGTGTGAACAAGTCCCCTACTGTCAGAGCGCCTCTTACAAACCTCGCAGCACAAAAGGACTTCTGATGTTTACAGTGACTAATGATCTGCGATTACTTCCTGATGGGAAACTTACGCATAATCAGATTTTATCGTAGCGTTTCCGGCTTAATTAGACCATGTATAAAAAAAAATGACAAATTTCCATAGTATCACATTGCTCAGTTAATTTAAAATATATATTTATATAATAAAGTAGATGTAAATGTTAATTTCTTTTGTTTTGACTATTTTAGCGTATAATTCCCTTATCAATGGCAATTAGCTGATTAATGAGATAAAACCCTTAGATCATCTTAATGTTAGTAACATAATTGCTGTACAAAGGGATTTTGCAGATCGTTTTTATTATTTTTTTTTTACTTGCTATAAGTCTAATCTGCCAAGTATTTAAAGGCCAGGCTGCCGCCGCCCTGCTGACTTAGTGACCGGCCGAAATCCTCCAAGGTTAGGTTATGCAGACTGCCATCAGATTGTCCTCAGTAATGAAGTACCAATTGAGCGGTGTAATCTCATCACAGGAAACAGGGAATTAAAGTAAGTGGACAAGTCAGGTACCCATTAATGCAAAAAAAAAAATACTAAACAAAAAGTTGAATCTGTATCCACAACAGGGACATGTCACAGCAAGCTCTTTGCCATGTCTCGTTTAATTACAATAAATTGCACAAAATTTTAAGATTAATAATATTGCGGATTTTATAAATGGCCTCTGGCGTCCCTCCACTTATTAAGGATTATCCAAATTCCCTCACTAGAACCTCCTTCGCAGGCATGTTAACCTTTTTCTCATGCGATGCTTCGTTTCCTTTTAAAGTGAACGTGTCATGTATATTTGAAGTTAGATTAAATTTATACATTACATATCACAGAATTACAAGATGTATTAAATGTAAAATATTGAGATATACCTTACCTCGGTTCCTGCGCTACCATGACCTGAGCTTCACGGGTCATTCTCTTCTTGTAACACCCCACTCAGATCCACCCTCTGAACGGAATGATATCAGTCACTGCGTTGCTTTATTCCCTAGTGTCAATATAGTCTAATGTCCAACACGCAGAACTTCCGTTAACTAAAATAATTCTATCCAGAAATCCTAAAGCGTATTACTGGACCTTAGGATGGCCAGATTTAACGTTAAGAAATAGAATAGTATAGAATAAGCCACTGTAAGGGAATTAGAAGGTACATGAATGGTTGGACAAGCCAAAGATCAAGGAATACAGAAGTCAGAAAAGTCAAAGTACAAGCCAAGGTCAAAATACACAAAAATCAATACAAATAAAGCGCTCTTGGATAACCAAACAGGAAACAGGCCGATGGAGTCATAAAAGGCTCTGACGCACAGCGGCCTGTGTCTTTCAGGCTATCAGAGATGGCCGTGCCGGAGCTAAGGATAGCTGAACCGGAGGCGCTGTTATGGACTTTGTGGACACGCGCCTTGACACCTAGCCAGTGGCGGTAGTGTCAACTAGGGAGTTTCTATAGCAACCGCAGCACATGCGCTGTGTGGAGAGCAGAGAGGCCACCTGTGGGAGATCTTTTCTGTTCTCTCTTGTCAGTCAATTCTTCAGCTTCAGCTATAGATTTGCAAGCAAAAACGCTAACACAATGTATGGATAGAATTTTATGCGCTTTTAAAATTGTGTAAGTTAAAATAGGCATGACCCCTTAAGGACCAAACTTCTGGAATAAAAGGGAATCATGACATGTCACACATGTCATGTGTCCTTAAGGGGTTAAAAGAATTGGATCATGATGTCTTTTGCCCATTCTTCTCATTTCAGACAAGGCACAGCCAGGCACACTGTGTAAAATGTGAGCTTTCATTTTTCCTCTGTATTGACTGACAGGTGCAAAGGGTGGAGCTTATAACAATGATTGACAGGAAGCCAAGATGGAGGCGCACAGTTCCAGGACAGAGGTAAATACACAGGTGTGGATTTCTACATGAGTTTTATTTTCACACCTCACACATTTGTTCCATGTAGGGGGTGAGTAAACCGTTTAGTTGTTACCACAACCTTTGACCAACCTACATACTTGGTAGGTGTGCTGGCATGAGATGTTATCTGCATAGAGGAAGCACACGTGGGAGCCGGTTTAGAACGTTCTGCTTGCCATAGCTGGAGGATGACAGCACTATGTATCCCTGCGTCAGTGTTTGTAGTGTTTGTCTTAGCAAGCTTGGAATGTCCCGCAGCAAAACCCTTCCAGCGAGAGTACTGGCACAGCTCCAGCATCCTGCAAATCAACACATTTCCTGGAGGTATTGAACAGATACGTGATGGTCGCAGTATGTGATGAATACTGCCTTGTCATGTACAGAATTCATATTCTGCATGAAGGAAATTAACCAAGGAAACTATTGTAGCCCGGCTCAAGGACCCAGCGGAGAGCACTGACACCGCGCACCCTGCATGGTGCGCCCTTAGCATTCTGGCCTGCCTAGCTTGTTGGCAGCCTGGCGTGCATTCATGACAAGCTGACATGCCCCTTTTCCAAGCAGGATTGCCCCCTTTGGGCACCACCAGTGGCATGACGTGCGTAACTGGCCTGACGCTTTTACCACACCCCCCTGCATCTATTTTCATGGGACATCAATGTTGGGAGTTAACGGATATCCATCCTATAGGGAGCACATTTCCCGCCCTGCCCATCAGCATAATGAAGAGATACATTCCCAGAAAAAGCTGGTAATCTAGCAATCCCCCACCCCCCCCCCCCTCCTCATATCATAAATCCCAACATTTCAAATGCACGAAGATTGACTTTATGGGTGTGAGTGGGGTGTGGCCAGGGGCGGGGCTGTTCTGAGATAGTTTAGGTGATTGACTAATATTTTATCAAATTAAAATATAACTTAGAAGAACAATGTATCTTATTTACACAGACGGATTTCTAAACACATTTTTTTAAGACCCATTACTGAGAGTATTATTACTGTGGAGCTCTGTTATGCACTCAGTCACATTACTGGGAGTATTATTGCTGTGGGGATCTGTTATACCCTCAGACACATTACTGGGAGTATTATTGCTGTGGAGCTCTGTTATACACTCAGGCACATTACTGGGAGTATTATTGCTGTGGAGCTCTGTTATACACTCACACATTACTGGGAGTATTATTGCTGTGGAGCTCTGGTATACACTCACACATTACTGGGAGTATTATTGCTGTGAAGCTCTGGTATACACTCACACATTACTGGGAGTATTATTGCTGTGAAGCTCTGTAATAACACATTACTGGGAGTATTATTGCTGTGGAGCTCTGTTATACACTCAGACACATTACTGGGAGTAGTATTGCTGTGGAGCTCTGTTATGCACTCACACATTACTGGGAGTATTATTGCTGTGGAGTTCTGTTATACACTCACACATTACTGGGAGTATTATTGCTGTGGAGCTCTGGTATACACTCACACATTACTGGGAGTATTATTGCTGTGAAGCTCTGTAATAACACATTACTGGGAGTATTATTCCTGTGGAGCTCTGTTATACACACAAACACATTACTGGAAGTATTATTACTGTGGAGCTCTGTTATAACATTACTGGGAGTATTATTGCTGTGGAGCTCTATTTTACACTCACACATTACTAGGAGTATTATTGCGGTGGAGCTCTGTTATACACTCACACATTACTGGGAGTATTATTGCTGTGGAGCTCTGTAATAACACATTACTGGGAGTATTATTGCTGTGGAGCTCTGTTATACACAGACATTACTGGGAGTATTATTGCTGTGGAGCTCTGTTATACACTCACACATTACTGGGAGTATTATTGCTGTGGAGCTCTGTAATAACACATTACTGGGAGTATTGTTGCTGTGGAGCTCTGTTATACACTCAGACACATTACTGGGAGTATTATTGCTGTGGGGCTCTGTTATACACTCAGACACATTACTGGGAGTATTATTGCTGTGGGGCTCTGTTATACACTCAGACACATTACTGGGAGTATTATTGCTGTGGAGCTCTGTTATACACTCAGACACATTACTGGGAGTATTATTGCTGTGGGGCTCTGTTATACACTCAGACACATTACTGGGAGTATTATTGCTGTGGAGCTCTGTTATACACTCAGATATACCAACAATATAGAGCTCCAATAGGGTCTGTCCATCAGAAATATGATTTTTTTTATTTTTTTTTTAGTGACAGCAGTCTCCCCTCCCCCACCAGTCATTTAATTTCAATCAATTTGTACTTTATTGTTTATTGATTGAGCGAGTGGGAATAAACACAGTCACTATTAATAACAGCTGTAAAGTAATATGCACTGTGGCTCCCCTGGGCCCACGGAGAATGAGAAGACAATTGTGTGAGATAGGCAGGAGTAGTTGCAAAGTAATCGCAGGCCCCCCCAGAGATTTGGGGTACTCGGCTCCAATCACCAAAGGCCACAGATCCAAGAGAATGATATCAGACAGAAATAAGAGACCTATGCATGTCTGACAGATGTATCACTACACATTATTTTAGTTACCTGTTAGCACACTTATTGAATACTTGCCCAAAATGTTTATTTATATAGCAACATATTCAGCGGTGCTGTTCAAAAGTCAAACAATACGTACAATAATAATAATAATAATGATGATGGTGTCATACCAGATTGATATTAACCATTAAACCCATATATCTTTCCTCTTTGCACCCCTAAAAACCTACAGCTCGTTTGTTCTAAATTTCAATTTCCTTGTTAATTAGAGAAACACAATCCCCCCAGCAGGACTGGGAGCCAAGTCTCCCGGCCTAACAGGGCTGCCAGGTGCACCTAGTGCATATATATATGCTGATGGGCACAACATGAAAAGTGCTGCCCTGGAGGATGCATTCAAACGCTGTATGAGGGAGATTGAAGGAAAGTAATCAATTCGCAATCCTGCGGCATATGAATTCTACATACTGCATGACTGTCAGTCAACATGACAACATTAATGGGAACTGGCGAAGGAATCTCAAAGTTTGGGTCAAGATAGCCGAGCTAGAAAATTGGCTGAATTGGAGATTTTTTTCCAAATCTACTATTATGGCTTGACATTTGCAGTTTGGTTGTTTAGTGAATAAGGCCCACAAAACCACAAACTCGAACTACTAGAAGCAAAGCCGTCACCATTGGGGGTCTTTACAAAATACGCAGAGACCCCAGGAGGTGACGGAGCTGCTTCTAAACAAAATGGATACAGATAATGTGCTGGTCTGGCCTCAGAATGGGCTTTGTTTTTAATTGCTCCCCAGGCTAAAAGTAGACAGCCATCTATTTTCGTAGAAACATTTTTACATTAAAGTATAAAATAAATAAATAGAAAAGATAATAATTGATTTATTTTTTTAAGTGACCTGGCACAGCCTTGGCATATCATGCAAATTAATTTCATCTTCATGGTGGTCTTTTAACTTGCTTCAATTGCACTACTGACCCCAGTAAATGTTAAACCTTGTGTTAATCTTTTTTATTTGTGAAATTCCCTATTGTATTTTACATTTTATAATATTACATCATAATCCAGTTTAAAGGAACACTATAGTCCCCTAAATTACTTTAGCTAAATAAGGCAGTTTTAGTGTATAGATCATTCCCCTGCAATTTCACTGCTCAATTCACTGTCATTTAGGAGTTAAATCACTTTGTTTCTGTTTATAACAATGTTTGACAAGGAGCTAAGATGGCAACGTCCGGTGGCAAGAGGTGTGAATTTGTACATTTAATTAAAAATTTTTTTATATATATTTGTTAAATATAAGAAAAAGTAAACCTTATATCATGAATTCTGTGAAGTTCCAGTTCCCCTTTAAGACTGTCCAACTTATAAAATGCTGCAGAGGGCACTATAATTTATACTCGAGTCATAATAATATAGTACTGCATAATAATAATGCCCAATTATTTAATGGTAACAATTTATATTTAGCCAGATATAAATTAACATGTGCTCGATTTAGGATGCAATGTTGTATGGCGTAACACGGGTGAGGCTGTGTATCTGCAGTACACAGCCAAATAAATGGATTGGTTTTATTTCCTATACTGCTAGGAGTGAAAACGGGGCGACACATTGCAAAATAAACAAGCAATCTATATATAGTTGCTGAAAAAGGCATTACTACACAAACTACTAAACTATTGGAAGTTAACGAGGGAATTGCAAAGTTTAGGCCCACATAGTTTTACAAACTCGTCACATATAAAACATTTAAACAAAATAAAAAGTTATTTGGGGGGGCAGGAGCGTCCCTTTAAACCTCCTCTGATTATTTGGATTGCTCTTAGCTTTTTGAAAACTCAGTTAGTGTCGTTCACTAAAGTTTGAATTTCAAATTTAAGGTCAAAAGTCAAAGTAGAAAAATTATTCTATTCTTTTGGAAAAAAAGCCATCTATGCCTCCCGTCCCACTACTTTAGTCTCGACATTTCAATTCACTTTAGTAAATCACTGTATGTGGCGCAATGCTACTAGAATCGTTAAACTGCCAAATGAATGCAGGATAAAACAAATGAGAATAGACAAGCAGGAGGACTGACGCATAGGAAGCAGATTTGTCATTTTGTTTTTATGATGATTTATAAACAATGAGATAACTGGTATGACTTCAAATGAATGTTTACGTAACACTTTGGGAGCCGAGCATGACACAGAGAACCCAGGAAGATGAGTAAGTGGATCTCGTAACATTGTGCCATGTTAGAAGCAGTTACGGAAAGCATGTTACAAACACAGAGGTGCAAATACCAACACGTCTACAACACACGGCATCAAATATGATCTGTCACTCACAGAGTTATTCACTAGAGTGTGAATTGTTGGACATTCCAAGCGAACGTCAAATGTTTACGCCAGCATAGCCGAACCGGAACATTTGGACATTGAGCTTTTAGTTCTGTTTTTTTTGGGGGCCTAAATTTTTAAATTTACTTTTAGGATTATTTAATCAAAGTGGGAATTGTCGGGAAATCAAAGTGAATTTAAATTTTAAGGTCAAAGTAACTGAAAAGAAGTAAATATGGTGATATAAAATGTAAACAAAACACACTGCAAACACCCTTGTATAATAACCATATACGTATTTAAATAAAAAAATTAGAAAAAAAATATAAAAATGAATAAAAAGTAGTGCGTGAAAACAATTAGAAATAAACAAATTACCTCCTATACACGTGTAGAATATATACAGTTATAAGAAAGAAAAAAAAATAATTATGAAGAAAATGCCAATTTTTAACTCACATAGTGCCCTCTAGAGCCCAGCTCTAAGGTATATCGCTGTAAGTGTCTTGATGAGGTTACATCACACCTTCCAGATGGATAATATCACTGGGTTATCTCCTCTATGGATACAAGAAGGGAGAAAACCATAGCATAATTTAACAGTGTTTATTAAAATCACTCACATGGGACAGAGCCTATGTGCAGCAACTCTAGTGTATAGCGCAATGTGCCACTTATGGGCTGGCACCAACACTTTTTACTTACATGAAAGAAAAGCCACATTGGGCAAATAAAAAAACAGGAGTTAAAAGGTAAATGAAGTCCAAGTGTCTGCTGCTGTCTGTATCCCCAACATTACAAACACTCTATAAAGGTTTTAGCTGCATTTTCAAACGGACTGTAAACAAACACCCTCCTCACTCGGGGTATCTCTGCTGTTTCTAGTCCGATTATAAATGTTTCTGGTGGTGACATCACAGGCTCAGTTGTTGCGTGTAGATGTCACATGAGCGAATACGTCACTTAAACGCAGCATTACCGCCATTTGTAGGCGTCACTAAGGTCGTGTGTAGATAGTTCCAATTGGAGAATGGGACAACTTTTGCAGCTTGGCTACTTTGGCCTTGTCACTTGAACAAGAGGCGATGAGGATACAGCGCAATCAAGCTTACGGTCTAATCCAACAGGGTTATTAACTAAAGAGGGAATTGTCAAGAATTCAAAATGAATTTCAAGTTTAAGGTTAAATTAGCCAAACTGCAAGAATTCTTCAACTCAACTATGCTTTGTGACCGCCTGCCAATTCTCACCAAATACCCGTTAAACGTTCCGTATGGATCGCAGCAATATAATCACGGATTGTTCCAGTAAAAACAAGACAATGTGTCACTACAGCGAGAAATATCTCACCTCTCGAACGCACGCCATCCACGACAAGACATTTCAAATCACTTCTTTGTCCTAAATTTCAAACCAAGCCGCACAATTTATTCTAAAATATCCAAGATGTGATCTCAGCTGAGTGGGAGAATTTGTGGCAAATCAGCACTTTTTGCCTAAAATTTGCAATTCCGTTTATAACTCAATACATTCCAGGTTATTCACCAATGTGAGAATTAATAGTGAATTTCACAGTTAAGGTCAAAATAGAATCCTCACTTTGGTAAATACACAAATGGCAAAATCTAGGCCAGAATATCTGAGTTGCATAAATTCTCCAACCCAGCTATAGTAGAATCTTGGTTGCTTTATCGGTTGTATTTATTTCGCTCAGTTTACCGAATAACTGACAGACTCCGCTACAGTCACAGCTCGGAAATTTCACCCTGAATTTTTGCAATGTGTCTTTCAATTCACCACGATTCTCTATTAGGTGAAACAATTCTACGGTCATTCTGAGACGGTTAGAATGGGTGTTATTGAGGCTGAAGGTTCTGTAATCACTCACCCCAATAAACGTAGCACTGACGGGGTGAGGAATGCAGCAGAGGTAGGTATAGAGCAGGGATAGGCAACCTTCGGCTCTCCAGATATTGTGGACTACATCCCCCATAATGCTCTTACACACATAATGCTGGCAAAGCATCATGGGAGGTGTAGTCCAAAACATCTGCAGAGCCGAAGGTTGCCTATCCCTGGTATAGAAGTACCGTACTTAGTGGTGATTCATATCGCCATATTCCAAATATACCCCAACTTGGGCCCTCACACCTCAAACGTACAGAATCATGGGGCATCAATCATTTGCTTTGAATGCCAAGCTGTGCCAGGACAACCTTGCATTTGAGACAAGTTAGAAAATAGCATTGTATAATATAAATACATAGTCGTATTTTCTACAACTTTTCCCATGATCCCCTGGAACAGCGAAATTAAGCCACCGCACCTGTTTTGCTAACATTCGGAGACTCTGCCAGCCTCTAGCGTTGGATTTATAAACTGATCCCACTGAAGGCAAAGGGGAGTTAACCCTTGTAATACCCTCGATGAATTGCCATAGCAACGAGAAATAATAAAAAAAAAAAAAGTGTTACTACAATTTTTTTTTTTTTTAAATCCTGGGCTATCTTAAACAGAATGGAATTTGCCAAATAATTTGCAAAGGTTATGCTAAGATAAAACAAACAGAAAATCTCAGATTTTAAAGATCTTTTTTCAAACAGTTTTACGTTTTGTAATTTAGTTGTTAAACTATCAAAACCTGCGGATTAGAAAACAACCTTTTGAGAGAAAAGAAAAAAAAGAAAAAAAAGAAAAAAATGACTGGGTGGGTGGGGGAGGATGTGTGTCTGTATCCCCCACCAACTACAAACACTCTTTAAAAGTTTTAGCTACATTTTCAAATCAATTAAAATATAACTCCCCACACACAAACATATATACACACATACATACACACATACATACATACATACATACATACATACACACAAACAGAAATCTTCCCAGATTGGTAACAGACTAGTCCAGTCCATGTTGACATATATCAGCTGTCACTAAGTAGCCAAAGGCTCATTACGGAGTAAATCCGGTTTTTAGAGGGGATTCTGAAATTCCACATTGGGGGTCAATTCAACTCCTCTTTAACCCTTGAACTGCCAGATTGGTCCAATTAATAAAACACTTTTAGTCAAACAGCTCACCTGCACAGGTATTATAGGAAAACTGAGCTATGAAACAGTTAAACAATCCTCAATCAAAAAGACTATTTATCTGGGATAAAGAAATATAATAGGGTGCTGAAATGCCACCTGTGTCTGGGCACCTTAGAGAGATCTACCAATAATAATAATAATATCAGTAAGGAGATATGCACCAACGTAGGCTGCAGCGTAGTACACTGTGATACAATCCTTTCTAACACAGACTGTCTGTCTCTTCCAATCCAGTAAGTGAAGGGCAGTCAGACTCCTTACCTGGTGCCTGTGGAGATGCCAAGGCTTGCAGTGGGTCCAGTGACAGAGCAGGTTCTGGTTACAACACACTGTCTGCTAATCTTCTCATGTCTGGCTCTGTGAGATCTCTGCTGGAAGTGACTCTGAGAGAGTGGCTCCCCTGCAGGCAGTGCTGGGAGTGAGCATGGTGTGTGCACAGCCAGTCAGTGCCTCACAGGGTTACACTGAGCTCACACCCTGAGCAAAGCATCAAGGGAACTGAAGTTCTCTGGGCTGACAGGTGTCTGTGTGATACATTGATACATCCTGTGAGCTGCAGTTATTTAGTTACATGTTCAATTTGTTGTGAGATTTTGTTTTGTTGGTTTTTTTTTTGTTTGTTTGTTTTGCATTGACTTGTTTTACTGCTCTTATATCTGTTTTGTCACTGAGCCTCCTTGTATTTTCTTTGCGGTTTTGAGTCCAGTTAGATGGGGCGTGGACCTCCATGCAATTTAGAAGTATATGTTCTCCTGTACATTTTCTTTTTAATGTAAAATTTTGCTACATTTCAGTGCTAAAGCCGTGGACACGATCGTCTGTCACACGTCATCTATTTGGTGACAAATATAACTCTTATTCGTGCTTTAATACTCTTCCATTTAATATAGTTGTCCATTTATCACCAAGACTTCCCTATGCGCCTGTTCTGCAATCGATATTGTACCTTCGTTTGCTTAGCAACTTTTTTATTTTTCTGTCAATTCACTTGCATTTATTATTCATTTCAATTATCACACACAGGGGGAAAGCTGTTGACTTATACGTGACTAACTCTTTAAATTCTGTCAAAGACACTAGAGCAGGCATAGGCAACCTTCGGCACTCCAGATGTTGTGGTCTACATCCCCCATAATGCTGGCAAAGCATCATGGGAGGTGTAGCTCAAAACATCTGCCGTGCCGAAGGTTGCCTATGCCTGCACTAGGGAGATGTACACGCTGCCCTTGGCACTTATAGGGTTAACCAGTTGTAGACGTACTCGTCAAAATGAGAATTGTGTAGAATTTACATGAGAAAAAAAAGGAGATTTTAGACCAAATCTGCCAATTTCTAAAATGTGTTCAATTTACCTGTTTTTGTGACTGTTATTTTTCGCCTGATTTTGCAATTTCCTGTCTGTTACTACAATTTAAGCAAAAAAAAAATGTAAATATATATATTTGAGCAAAGGCATGAAAATAAATAAAATGAGTCTGTGATTGTGTGAAAATACATTTCTGAAGCAACGAGTTAATAGGGTGCATAATATCCCTCTAAAACGAAAACCACAGATTAAAACCCCATGCAATGATTTCCCCAAAATCCCAGTGATGTTAAGTATAAAGTATGGTATAAATACCGTGACGCTTGCTTGAATTCTCCGGTTTCTGATTCAGCGAAAAGCCCCCAAATAGCCACGGTCATCACAACTATCACAACTATCAGGCCTATTTATTAAAATGTGGAAAATCCAGAGAATTTCACATTATAGACCAAAATAACTGAACAGGAAGATTAGCTGAGTAGGAGAATGTTTCCCAATCGTTTGTGTTGGCCTGAACATTGTTCTTCCTCATCGATACCTTACGTTTCCTGCAGTAGTGAATAATGGATGGGTTTGATGTCCCCAGCGAAGCAATCTTGTCAATTACAGGGGCATCAAAACATGTTTTCAACGTTAAACAATGTCCCGGATCCTGCACAGTTAGCAGATAGATTAACGCAGCATTGTGATCCACTATTACGGGTAATCCACCGTTCCGTTTCCCGGGGGATTACACTCATTTCATGCAGAGCTGCGTTCTACGCTCAGAACATGACATCACTTGCTTTCAGAAAATGACTAAGAGCCAGAGGAGTGGGAGAAGTAAGTCGAATAATATTACATATACACTCGTTATTTCTTTCTGTTTTTTTTTTTTCTCTAAATCATTCTCAGAAACGATTGTGTGGGCTAGCATTAAAAAGCAGAGCAACTTTCAGCTTCAGGTCTCAGTGATGTGTTTGTTACAGTTTTGCTTTATTTTTCTATTGGACCCGTCAACCTGATGCACACACAGACACATGCACACACGCACACACAGACACACACACACACACACACACGCACACATGGAGACACTCACATCCTGAAACATTCACACTGAGACACACACACAAACACACAAAGACATTCACACACTGAGACACTCACACACACTGAGATACTCACACATGCGGATGCAATCATAGAAACTGAGACATTGACACACACACACAAAGATATTCACACATATTGAGACACTAACACACACAGACATTCACACACACTGAAACTCTTACATACACATAGAGATGCTAGCACACACGGGGAGACACTCACACACACAGAGATGCTCATGCACACTTTTACACAGCATGATGCTATCACGCATAGGAAAATGCTTGAGCAGTCACTAGTGTGCGCGCATGCACACACATGCACAACCGTTCACAGAAAGTTTCAAAATCTGCCTCAAATGAATTATACGTCCTTGTCAGCTAACCTTAAAAGAGCACTCCATCACCATAACCACTACAGTGACTCCACTACTTCAGGCAACTAAAGAGCTAGCAGTGCCTAGCACTCTCAGTCAAGGAGCTAGCACTGTACAGTAGGACTTACCGTAGGTCAGGAGAGCTAACAGAAACTCAACCTTCAGAGTTATCTGCTCTCCATCAAAAGTAGTGGATGCAGGGAGCGATGCCTGTTGGACCCCATGTAAGACGTCAAACTGTTCTAAAACGGTTTGATTACTTACAATGGAGGGGGCACTGAGCTACTTCTTCGAGTGTTCCTTTAACTCACTGCTTTGTAAGTAAACCTCAAGCATTACTTTGGTCTCTGAGATATTCCCCATTATCTAAAACATCGGTCCAAGCATGTTCGTTAACTTAATTGTGACTTTATAAAATGACAGATTTGCATTTTAATGGTTTTATATAAATTGATTTTATTTGTGGTTTCCAAGAGCAAGTGAGAATGGCGGTATGTAATGAGGAACCAAACTCGTCAGCTTGAGCAAGTCTGGCCTGTGGTGTAGTCGTATCCCTTTCAGGAATGTGACCTTGGGAGACGTGTGGACAACCACTGATTTACCGCGGAGTGACAGCTTGCTTTTCAAATTCACTTTCACTTTCTGACCATGCTCACTTCGGGGAATAACCCAAAGAGAGGAGAATCAAAATCAAAATGACGACCTCAGTCCGCCAGTTTATTTGGACATTGAAACTTGAAATTGAATGAAAATAAATATCTCACAAAGGCCCTGGTGTATTGGAAGTAGATTATTGAACCAAAGACTCTCTCTTACTCATACCGTGCCGGAGAGCAGTGGTTATGCTCACATGTGGACCAGTGGCAAAATGTTTGCGTCCATATTCAAAATGTTTATTATACCCTACTATCTTTTACCCCCAGGCTTTTTAAAACTTCCACCTACAACCCTTCCCTCCCCCTGACTTGGGACCCTGCCCGTGGGGTCCTCATTGACGTTAGGTGTCAGACGGATGACTATAACCCGTATAGAGCAGGGGTAGACAACCTTCAGCACTTTGCCAGTATTACGGTTGTAAGAGTATTATGGGAGATGTAGTCCACAACACCTGGGGTGCCCCGGTATAGAGCATTGCTAATCCTGTGACCATAATACGAGAATAGAGTCATAATTTACTAACAAAATGCACTGGGCTAGGATTGCAGATGGACCATTATGTCTGTACCCATTGCATGAACAAAATAACAATGCAGCAGAGACACATGGTGATTTACACAGTGATTTTTAACCCCTGAAGAACCAGGACCCAAAACTTGGCACCCGTGCTATGTTCAGTGGGCCTGCGATGGTTAAAAGAGGCAAATCATCAGGTTCCAGGAAACTGCCTAAAATAAAGCATTTACTGTAATAATCACAACTATACAGATCCCGTACGCAGAAGAAGAGTCTAATGAAATGTTTTGTTGAATTTACTAAAGAAATGTTTTGTTTTTTTTATTTACTTTGTTTATATTATATTACAATAGAATAATAGGTCACTTCGTTCATTTTAATAGAACAGCAGAACAGATTGTCAGGATACATCCATGTACAAACATACAAACACACAAACATACAAACACACAAATATGCAAACACTCATACATACAAACACACAAACATACAGACACACAAACACACAAACACACAAACACACAAACACACAAACATACAAACATACAAATACACAAATACACAAACACTCATGCATACAAACACACAAACATACAGACACACAAATATACAAACACTCATACATACAAACACACAAACATACAGACACACAAACATACAAACACACAAACATACAAACACACAAACATACAAACATACAAACACACAAACATACAAATACACAAATATACAAACACTCATACATACAAACACACAAATATACAAACACACAAATATACAAACACTCATACATACAAACACACAAATATACAAACATTGATGCTCATTTGTTCTGTTTTACTTCACAAATCACATTCATTAAGGAATGTGGGAGCAGCAGATGCCACTAGCCCATCACCGTCAGTAGCCCACTCTATTGGTTTCGGGGACACTGTGGGTGGAGCCTCATTGTTTATGTTCTTATTGTTAGATAGAAAGATTATATCATCTCCAGCCTATCCACATTCCTGACATATCTGTGGGCTGCGTGGAGCAAATATTTAAACACATTCTGCTTGCGTGCAAAAACACACACGTGACGAAGCACGTTTCATAACAAATCTATTAATCTCGCATTGTTTTACAATCAGATACACAGTACTGTAAAAGGCTTAAAGAGACAGAACAAGCAGATCAGTGAGTCTTTTACTTAGGAAATTCAAACAAAGCTGTTTTAAAAAAAAATCAATCAGGAATTGGGAATCAATGGTGTTACCAAAAAGTCAGTACAAATGTATTTAAAGTATCAAACTGAAGCTATATTTTTGTTGTGAATAACAGTGTTTTGAAATATAGAGGCTGTTATGTATAGAGGTTTAAAGGGGCACTCTACTGCCTCAATTAAAACAATCCAAGTCAGCTATACTTGAATTAACTCTATTTTGGCCAAAATCTGTAGAATCAAAAAAGGAAATTGGGGGCACACCCAGAACATGCATCTAGCAGGAATGGTGCTGCGGAGAACAAAATGAATACATAATTCATGTGGTGCAAATAAGAATAACGGAGCCTTCCCCAAATATCCCCCAATAACGACAGACATCGAATTTTGGATGAAACAGGCCACAGCATTTATTAACTTTATTATTTAATTATAACCAGAGATAAATCCATAAATAATCCGTATAAATTAACACCTAGGACCTACAGGCTTTAAATAAACGACCAACTTGCCCACTGGGTTCTCGCCTCTCCCCTCATCCAAACCAAATTCCATTTTCCTTTCAATGTTTACCAGCAGCCGGCTTTTAGCTCGGTGGGCACGTCCAAGTCGACAACTTAAAAGTTTAGCCTAAAGAGCAGGAGAGATTGAGACCCGACCTTGTCCATATCCTGACACTCAATGTAATAGCCAATTGACAAGGACACGCCCCCCCGCTACAACCCCGCTGTTTTAAGCCTAAAATCAGAGGGGGGCCCCCACCCAAACCACTCAAGGCCTGTTCCACCGCTTCCTGGGTGGCAAGATTAAAAAGATCAAGCCTGACCTCCGTGAGGTGAACTCCATGACCCCGAAACAAATTAGCTGCTTCCCGTTTGAACACCCTGTGGTGAACCGGAATCCCTTTAACCCCCAAGACGAACTTAGAGACCCTCCTACTTAGTTTTATACGGCAGCATTCCATGGCTCTCTGGTTATGGGCATGCTGCGAGTGGTTACAGGAAATGACCTCCAACCAAATGAGTTGCACATCAGGAAACAGAACTAAGATGCGCGCCCACTTATTAGCATCCGCCAACCCCCATATAGGCATTGATCCCAAGATCATTACCCCCCCCCCCCCCCCAGGTGGATACTACAATGCTCGGAGCACCCAGAAGGCGGGATAGCTGTACCAGCTCCTGGATGAGACGAACCCATTTCCATAAGGCATAAAAAAACAATTAGCTCACCTCCCTGACGGACAGCCACATGCCTCCTGGCCCAGAATACATACGAGTGCCCGATCACCTAAGCCCTGGGGGGAGTTGCACCTGCGGAGAGAAACATCAATTCAGGAGACGGGAAGGACAAATATATGAGACAAAACGCCCAGATTCCCACCTCCTGATCCTCTTAACTGCTTGCGTCGGCATACCCAGCCTATAAGCCTTTGTGGCACCGCTAATCCGAAAGGAATGCTCACAATATTCCTTGCTCTTAATCCCCAGGAATTCCAGCCCAGAGTAAAAGACCCAAATAAATTGGAAATGAGAAAGAAAGTTCCCATCCGCATGTACCAAAAGAGGGCCCATGGATATCGGGCGCAGCTCACAGTACTCCTTAAAGGAAGAAACGGGGCAAATAGCCAAACCCGGGATAGCACCTAAGTGAACCCAATAAACCTTCCTGAAGGCATCCATCTTTGAGCATCGGATCTTAAATGCGATATGATCTGCAGCGCACTGAACATCAGCAAACAACACCCCACCACTGCAGTGCCTACTAGGACTCACCAATTCCCTAATGCGCATAGTCCCAAAGAAGGCCATGGAATAGGCCAAAGCGAATAGACGGGCCTCAAAAACTGAGTAACTGAGCACCCCACACAATCTTGTCAGGAGCACAGCAGAGACTGGTCTTCTCGCATCCGCGGAAGCAATCCGCCGCCCCAAGCCTTTCAGTGTCTGGCACACTACAAACACTTGGTAGAAACTTGGTAGAATCTTCCCACCCACGTAGCTTGAACAGGAAGCTAAGACCCGAAACATGGGAGGAGATTGCAGAGGGGGACTTACCCGTGGACTCCCAGTGATCCAAGAGCTGCAAAAGCCCTGGGAGGCGGGCAGCCTAGTTACCAAAACCACCCTGATCATGCTCCCATTTGTCCTATTCACACCACACCTTACTGTATCGAGTCCACGTGACCCGGGAGACTGACCCACGGACTAATTCCATCAATCTGCCAGACCAAGCGACCACATCTGGCACAGAGTCCTCTCCAGATCCGGCTGCTGGGCGACCGCTCGAAATTCCGACCACTGCGAACGAGAGGGATCATCCGCCATTACATTGTGAATGCCAGGTATATGCTCTGCCCTACAATACACATTTAGACATAAACACCAGAGCACCAATCGCCTAAGCAAGCGAACTACTGGAGGGGAGGAGACCGTCAGCCGATTGATAGCTTTAACCACCCCCAGATTGTCACAGTGAAAAACAACCCATTTATCCCGAAACTGGGACCCCCAAACCTCCACTGCCACCAGAATGGGGAAGAGCTCTAAGAAAGCCAGATTCCTAGTGAAGCCAGAGACATGCCAACTGTCCGGCCAAGAGGCAGCACACCATCTAGAGCCCAGAATCTCCCCAAATCCAACCGAGCCCGTCGCATCCGTGAAAAGGTCAGTGTTAGAGGTGTAGGTCAGTGTTAGAGACCTCCGGCGCCTGCCAGTAGGACCTGCCATTATAGGCAGCCAGGAAGGAGTCCCAGACCGGCAGATCATCCCACAGAGGCCGATTCAGCTGAATAAAGTCCTGGGGTCCGGTGACCCCGGACGTCGCCGTGATCCCAGACAGACCCCCCTGGCCGACCCTCGTCCCCAGAGGACATACCAAAACCTGGGGAGGACCCCCCTTCACCCCCCAATGGTGGCACAGCTGTGCCCCGTGGGCCCCACTCACCACTGCCAGCACCGCCCCAGGCTGTCTGGGCTGTGCAGGACATCTTCTTGCACCCCCGGCTCACCGTCCATTGCCGAGTGGGGCACACTGGAAAGCTCAGGGGGAGCAGGCCGTGTGTCAGGAGGAGCGGACACACAGCCCTGGCAGCGCCTCGGGCCCGGGCTTTAATAATGGCCCCGAAGTCCGGCATCAGGACTCAGGCGAACAAGCGGGTGGGAGCGCCGGCCCTTGCTCGTGCGGCCCGCAGGTGCTGTGGCCTTATGGGAGGCCCCAGCAGAGACCTGGCCGTGGGGGGGAGGGGGAAGGGAACCAAACTGGCAGCCAAACCAGGCTGGAGGTGAGCAAATTGCTCACGGAGGCACCTACCCCCATCCAGGGCAACTGAAGCTCTAAGGGCAGACAGAATTGCTTCCACATCCATCCTCAAGCAGAAAGTTTCCAAGGCTCAGGACAAACAGGAGCAACAGAGTAAGGGTAAGCTGTTTGCTGGCCTGTCTCCCAAGAGGTAAGATGATCGTTACCCCACTCCCAAACACATAACCACTCCCATACACACTTACAGCCAATCACAAGCATTCATCCCCACACTCATACATGTGCCCTTGTCCGCTTAGCTGTGCTATCTCCTCAGGCCCTGATTAAGAAACAGCGCACACATAAAAATATAGTTTACAATTTTATAAGGCTACTTAAAATCGCCTATGTCAGCAAACAAATATGGGGATTCAGTTCCACCATACGGCCATATTGTGTTAAGCCCACCACTACTTCCCTGTACCCCGATTCCAACGTGGGAGACAAATTAAATTTGAGGAGGTTTTGGATAGTAATGTCACTTTAATTATAGTTTCCATTGAGCAACCATAGGATATGCATTGTGAGTATATACATAGAAGAACTATCACTTTAATTGTTTAGTTTTTACACTGCATTTTTTTTAAATTGCGCTTATCATATTAATTTTGCATTATATATATTTACATTGCAGATTATTTAAATATACTTTATCTTATTTAGCACTATTTAATTTGTCTCCCACGTTGGAATTAGGACTCACCGATATTGGGGTACTGTGGCGTAGTGGTTGCCCACTAATCTTAATCTGTATGTGTGCGCTGTTCCTTAATCTGGATTATAAATTTTGTAGACTGACAAGGGGGTTTATAAATTTTAGGCCAATATGGCCAATTTGGAGAGACTTTCCACATCAGCTATTTTTCAAACTCAGTCATTCTGGCGTAAAATGTTTGCTTCCTTTACCAACTTCCCTGGGCAGCGAACAAAAACCCATGTCAATAAATTGAACTAATCTCTCCCAGAATCCTCAGCATTGGGCTCTGTTCATAACTCAAATAATGTTAGCAGCTAATGTCTCCTGTAACAAGATGACACGGGGATCATCGATTGGGAAATTGTTACAGTAAACAGCTGCAGTTGTCACATTGTAAATCACTGCTACCTGAGACCATCGTGTACTGATTCTCTCTCCGTAGGTTTAATGGTGTTCAGGATCTTGCACCGTACACGTGACCTGCCGTGAACTTGATTGCAATGTCAGCATGCTTGCAATAACTACATTTTGTTTACCTCCTATAGACACGTCCTGACAGGGTTATTTACTGAAGAGAGATGTGTTCGGAATTGAAAGTGAATACAACTAAATAATATTAAAGCTAAAGTTACTAAAACAAAAACAGAAAAAGACGATGTTTTAAGAAACACTGTTTTCGATCAGAGTAAATCTTAATATACTGGTCCCCACCACCCCTTAAAAAAGTTAAAAAAAAAAGAATTTACTAAATAATTTACGTTCCTGTGTTAAGGTCAAATCCTCCCTGCACCCCAATACTCCTCAGCAGACATTTCTCCCCCTTCCTAAGGGGGGACGGATGGCAGGCTGAGGGGAATAAATGGGAGGCACGGAGGGGGTGCCATGCCGCAGTTTGCTATCTGGCGCCATCATGCTGTGTGTGATGGTATCAGATCCCAAATTAGAACAGAATGCACATCAGCCAACCCAGAAGCCGTGTTCCGGGCTACCCAATAATGTGGCCGGACGTGGAGCTACACTTCTAGTGGCAGAGGGGTTAAACCAATGAAATACTACACATACGGGCTCCAGCCACCATGACCACTTCAAACCCTTAAAAATTCCTAAGAAGTCACACTCTAGTGCACGCTATTGTAATGAAAAGCAAATTGGTAAATTTTGACTAAAACTGTGACAGGTTAATTCAGTAAATTCAGAGATTTCAAAGTGAATTTAAATTTTTACATTTGTTTTTTTTTATTTTTCAAATGTTCCAATATTAAAGGAACACTATAGTCACCTAAATTACTTTAGCTAAATAACGCAGTTTTAGTGTATAGATCATTCCCCTGCAATTTAACTGCTCAATTCCCTGCCATTTAGGAGTTAAATCACTTTGTTTCTGTTTATGCAGCCATAGCCACACCTCCCCTGGCTATGATTGACAGAGCCTGCATGAAAAAAAAACTGGTTTCACTTTCAAACAGATGTAATTTACCTTAAATAATTGTATCTCAATCTATAAATTGAACTTTAATCACATACAGGAGGCTCTTGCAGGGTCTAGCAAGCTATTAACATAGCAGGGGATAAGAAAATCTTAATTAAACAGAACTTGCAATAAAGAAAGCCTAAATAGGGCTCTCTTTACAGGAAGTGTTTATGGAAGGCTGTGTAAGTCACATGCAGGGAGGTGTGACTAGGGTTCATAAACAAAGGGATTTAACTCCTAAATGGCAGAGGATTGAGCAGTGAGGCTGCAGGGGCATGTTCTATACACCAAAACTGCTTCATTAAGCCAAAGTTGTTCAGGTGACTATAGTGTCCCTTTAAGGCCAGAATAGACGAGCAGTTAGAAAATCCTGAAATTAGTAATACTTCCAGTTCTATGATTTTTGATTTATATTTCAAATTCACTCTCAGTTCCAGACAATGTTCCCCTTGTCCGTTACACTCACAGTTGGTCAGGTGCCGCCGAAATTTTCCAGTTTTGATTCACTACAAATTAGTGTTTAGTGGATGAATACCAGGAGATCGATTCAAGATACTGAAAGCATTAATCATTTTAGCACGTTAAATCCAAATGGCAGAATGGAGGGTAAATATTTGATTTGGGGATAAAAATCTCCATCTCGGCTTTAGTCAAGTTTTGGGATTCAAATTAAATTAGCAAAAATTCAGTCTTTAATAAATAATGAGTTGTCAGGATCCAAAGTGAATTCAAAGTCAATTTTAAAAATTCACTTTTTCAAACAAAATCGACAAATCGGAAAATGTATCCTAGTCAACCATGTTTTTATACTACTGTTATCTGACCAACTGCTGCTTAACCTAGCTTGCCTCCTGCTGTGATTGCTCTGTGTGTACCTGCGGCACCAGCAAATTAGGTTGAGCAGCAGTTGGTCAGATTTCGGTAAAGTATGACCCAACACGGCCGCTCAGTCAGAAAAATAAAAGTGAATTTAAAGAAAAAATCTAATTATTGAAATCAATATACATTCGTTAAAAAAAAATATATATATATATATGTCAACTTCAATTAAATGTAATAAACTTCTAAAAAACAAGAAGTGAAAATTTGATGACTGTTGCTCTTCAAACAAAAACAGGTGACAACACAAAACAGAAAATGATTGCTATAAGATCGCATGGGGATTTTCCCTTGAGAAGTGCAGTCGCTATTGGCGTCCTATCAGCTCGAAGATTTATTGGATTAATTACATTTTGTTTCAATGTGTAAGTGATTACACATAGGTCAATGAGCGCAGTGTTATAGGAATCCCATAGAACACAGCCAATAATGTCAGTGGAATTTGTTATCACGGCATTCTCCCAGTGATGTTTCTATAAATCAGATGTAATCCTTTGTCAATTAAATTCTTAGCCATCGGAAGAGAACCTTGTTATATGTGACACTGACTAATGGCCTCATTTCTCTGTAAACACTGTTGGCAAATGTATTTTTCAAATATCATTTGGAAATTTAAATAAAATCAACTCAGCTCTGCCAACTGGGTAGCAAAGGCCACTATTTTTATTCAGGTTAATAGAGCCCTCACTAGATCCAAAGCCTTTTTTCACAAATGTTGATAAATGTGGTGTTATCTTGGCTAAAATGATAGCTAAACGCAGAGCTCCCACATACATTGGCAAGTTGTGAGATGCAGATGGGTAATTACCTCCAGTCACATACCAACAAAGACTTTGCATTACAGATGCCCAACTCTTAGAAGACCCTCTTACTGAGGAAGAACTAGCCCTGGAGGTCAAGGCCACATAGACAGGCAAAAGTCCTGGACCTGACAGCCTGACAATATTATAAAAAAAAAATTGCGTCACCCTCTACCCTCGCTTTGTCATGGCGTTCAAAGCAATCCTGGAGGGCAGGACTATCCCAAAACAAAAATTGTCAGCCAATATTACTATTATCCCCAAAGAGCTAAAGAGGGCAAGGAGTAGGCCCTGTGCCTACTATTGCCCAATTTCTCTTTTAAATTGTGACATAAAACTTTTTCACAAAGATACTGGCCATGCGTTTAAAGTCACACCTGAACTCACTCATTCATGAGGACCATGCCGTGAATAGGGGTGAAAAACAACACTATTCAGGTGCTCAATCTGATTTACCAAGCTAAGACGGAATCCCATGGACTTCTCCTACTGTCTACTGACTGAGAAGGCCCTTAACCAAGTTAACTGGACTTTTCTCTTCACCATGCTCCACATTGTATGCCCCCCTGACTGCCAGGATATGTGTCAACAGGGCCTTCATGGATTCCTTTGAGATACATATTGGTACTTGACAAGGTTACCTGTTGTCACTGCTGCTCTTCGTCCTTACCCTCAAAACCCTTCCTCACCCATGAATCAAGGCCAACAAGGCATCTGTCAGGGCATTGTGGAGGCATTTTTTGCTACCCTCTTTAAAGTGACACCCAAGCCAAAATCCTTGTTAGCCGCGCTATAAATACAGCACTGCTCATCATAGAAGATTGGTTCTGCTATCACTGAACGGTATCACCCACTGTATAACTCGATTATTGTATAATTGTATATATATTGTATATTATTGAATGGCTATTATACTTTTGTGTCCAAAGTGTCTTTTTATGTTATTATTGTTATATATTATTTTGTTTCTGAAAATATTTCAAATCTTCAAAAAAAAAAAAAAAAAAGTATTTGACGAGCCTCATTCCCCTGTACTAGAGGCAGCTGACCTCCCTCCCTCTAAAACTATGGAATTCAGTTATGGAGGAACTTTGCTCTATGGAAGACGTGATCTTTGCCGCATCAGGGAAGGAGCAGACATTCATGAGTTTTTGGACACATTGGATAATGCTCTCCGTATCGGAGGACTTTATATCTTCACCGTCCTAGTTTCCTTTATACACGTGTGGTGCGTGATCCTTACACAGATCTGACATAAGATGTGGTGGTCATGTAGTGAATACCCAGGGATACACAGATACACATGCTAACCTGGTACACCATTCTAGGCAGACACAGGAGAGATTACAGTTCCTCTGGCGCCACCCCCTACACTTCTACCTCCTTTCCGTTCCCCTTTTTGAGACACTGAGAGTTAGCGCTTGTCAACCTTAAAACGAATGATTTTCTCCTCCCGCGGGTGTTTCCGCCCTCCTTTTTTTCTTTTCTGTAGCCCTTTTTCTTAAATGTAAAAGTCTAATAAAGATTGATTTACAAAAGTAAATAATATTTTTTGTTTTGGCCTCCAGTTTGTTATTCGCCTTGCCCATTCTCCATGATTACCAGTAGAATTAATCCATTTTTAACATGCTAATAGATTATCTTCATCATCATGTATACAGCATTTATTTCCATATCTTATTCTTTAACGCTCAAGCAATGATTGACAGCTTTGATTCAGATGTTTGTCTTCTCTATGCCTATATTTTAGGGGTTAATAACGGGATCCACATGTTTCAGAGGGAGACCGAACTTGCGTCACCGGAGCTGTCTCTCTGGCATTCTGCTTTGTACAGATGTCATATAAATAGGTTGATCAAAGGCAAGCTGGTTAGAGAAAACGTATAATTCTATGTCTCTGATTAATATTCAATGAGATTCCTAGCTCAAGATAAAAGTATCCCTCTAACTGTATGGATAGCACACTAGCAGGGACATGACCGGGGCGGTTATAAGACCTTCAGAACTCTTTTGTACTTTTCTTACTGCAGATAGAGGATCTTATCATTTCAAACTCATCTTATTAGTAGTAGAACACATTGAATAATTACCATTTATGTTGCTCTAGATGTTTTGAATTTCTGCTTCTTACTTTCTTTTTTTTTTTTACTTTTTTTTTATACTCAGGAAAATTGAATCTAAGGAATACATTCCAACATTCGCTCTACTGGGTCTTCTCTCAGTCTCTCTGCATGGCACAGAGGGATCGTGTATAACATTTCCCTCACCCTCCTTGTGCATGGCACAGACTGATAGTGTATAACATTTCCCTCTCCCTCCTTGTGCATGGTACAGAGGGATAGTGTATAACATTTCCCTCACCCTCCTTGTGCATGGCACAGACTGATAGTGTATAACATTTCCCTCACCCTCCTTGTGCATGGCACAGACTGATAGTGTATAACATTTCCCTCTCCCTCCTTGTGCATGGTACAGAGGGATCGTGTATAACATTTCCCTCTCCCTCCTTGTGCATGGTACAGAGGGATAGTGTATAACATTTCCCTCTCCCTCCTTGTGCATGGCACAGAGGGATCGTGTATAACATTTCCCTCTCCCTCCTTGTGCATGGTACAGAGGGATAGTTTATAACATTTCCCTCACCCTCCTTGTGCATGGCACAGAGGGATAGTGTATAACATTTCCCTCTCCCTCCTTGTGCATGGTACAGAGGGATAGTGTATAACATTTCCCTCTCCCTCCTTGTGCATGGTACAGAGGGATCGTGTATAACATTTCCCTCACCCTCCTTGTGCATGGTACAGAGGGATCGTGTATAACATTTCCCTCTCCCTCCTTGTGCATGGTACAGAGGGATAGTGTATAACATTTCCCTCTCCCTCCTTGTGCATGGCACAGACTGATAGTGTATAACATTTCCCTCACCCTCCTTGTGCATGGTACAGAGGGATCGTGTATAACATTTCCCTCTCCCTCCTTGTGCATGGCACAGACTGATAGTGTATAACATTTCCCTCTCCCTCCTTGTGCATGGCACAGAGGGATAGTGTATAACATTTCCCTCTCCCTCCTTGTGCATGGCACAGACTGATAGTGTATAACATTTCCCTCACCCTCCTTGTGCATGGTACAGAGGGATCGTGTATAACATTTCCCTCTCCCTCCTTGTGCATGGCACAGACTGATAGTGTATAACATTTCCCTCTCCCTCCTTGTGCATGGCACAGAGGGATCGTGTATAACATTTCCCTCTCCCTCCTTGTGCATGGTACAGAGGGATCGTGTATAACATTTCCCTCACCCTCCTTGTGCATGGTACAGAGGGATAGTGTATAACATTTCCCTCTCCCTCCTTGTGCATGGTACAGAGGGATCGTGTATAACATTTCCCTCTCCCTCCTTGTGCATGGCACAGAGGGATCGTGTATAACATTTCCCTCTCCCTCCTTGTGCATGGTACAGAGGGATAGTGTATAACATTTCCCTCTCCCTCCTTGTGCATGGCACAGAGGGATAGTGTATAACATTTCCCTCTCCCTCCTTGTGCATGGTACAGAGGGATCGTGTATAACATTTCCCTCTCCCTCCTTGTGCATGGTACAGAGGGATAGTGTATAACATTTCCCTCTCCCTCCTTGTGCATGGTACAGAGGGATAGTGTATAACATTTCCCTCTCCCTCCTTGTGCATGGTACAGAGGGATAGTGTATAACATTTCCCTCTCCCTCCTTGTGCATGGCACAGAGGGATCGTGTATAACATTTCCCTCACCCTCCTTGTGCATGGTACAGAGGGATCGTGTATAACATTTCCCTCTCCCTCCTTGTGCATGGTACAGACGAATAGTGAATAACATTTCCCTCACCCTCCTTGTGCATGGCACAGACTGATAGTGTATAACATTTCCCTCTCCCTCCTTGTGCATGGCACAGAGGGATAGTGTATAACATTTCCCTCTCCCTCCTTGTGCATGGTACAGAGGGATAGTGTATAACATTTCCCTCACCCTCCTTGTGCATGGTACAGAGGGATAGTGTATAACATTTCCCTCTCCCTCCTTGTGCATGGCACAGAGGGATCGTGTATAACATTTCCCTCTCCCTCCTTGTGCATGGTACAGAGGGATAGTGTATAACATTTCCCTCACCCTCCTTGTGCATGGTACAGGCGGATAGTGTATAACATTTCCCTCTCCCTCCTTGTGCATGGCACAGAGGGATCGTGTATAACATTTCCCTCACCCTCCTTGTGCATGGCACAGAGGGATCGTGTATAACATTTCCCTCTCCCTCCTTGTGCATGGTACAGAGGGATAGTGTATAACATTTCCCTCACCCTCCTTGTGCATGGTACAGGCGGATAGTGTATAACATTTCCCTCTCCCTCCTTGTGCATGGTACAGAGGGATCGTGTATAACATTTCCCTCTCCCTCCTTGTGCATGGTACAGACGAATAGTGTATAACATTTCCCTCTCCCTCCTTGTGCATGGTACAGAGGGATCGTGTATAACATTTCCCTCTCCCTCCTTGTGCATGGCACAGAGGGATAGTGTATAACATTTCCCTCTCCCTCCTTGTGCATGGCACAGAGGGATAGTGTATAACATTTCCCTCTCCCTCCTTGTGCATGGCACAGAGGGATAGTGTATAACATTTCCCTCACCCTCCTTGTGCATGGCACAGACTGATAGTGTATAACATTTCCCTCTCCCTCCTTGTGCATGGTACAGAGGGATAGTGTATAACATTTCCCTCTCCCTCCTTGTGCATGGTACAGACGAATAGTGTATAACATTTCCCTCTCCCTCCTTGTGCATGTGTAACGAGTATATACCCCTACACGCAGGATCCAGCCTAACAGAAGACAGTACAGAGGAGAGATACGTCTACCGGACCTTAGAGTGGCCGGACTCGACGTAATAGGATAAAACAGAGTCAGGAACGATCCGAGGTCAAGGGCACAAAGAGACAGCGTAAACGAAAACTAGCCGGGGACTGGTACACAGGAATCAGCAAGCCGGCAAACAGTACAGAATAGGATAAAGCGAAAACGAAGTCAGAATACAAAGCCAAGGTCAAATACGGAGAAACACAACTGAACACAACAAGCACTAAAGGGAACTGTAGCAGAAACCACGATAGGGCAACGAACTAAGGGAAAAGGGTAAGTATAAGTAGCCTTCAAACTAATGTGATTGGCTCCTGTCACTTCCACTCCCCCAACAGGTAAGTGTATGGGGTGATTGGCATGACAGGAGCCAATGGGAGCCTTTTTGCAATTTAGGCTCCCACTGTCTCTTTAAGAGCGCGCCCGAGATTCGCGGCGCGCTCTTAGCTGCAGGCGGGACACGTGACCGCTTCTCGCGGTCACTGCCCGCCTTCCTGTCTGAACAGTCGGACGAGCCGCGCGCGGCTCGTGCAGCCGCAGGACCGCGCGCGGCTTGAAGAGAGGACCGCGTCCGGCCCCCGGATAAGGTAAGTACCGCTACAGTACCCCCCCCTGAGGACACGCCCTCCGGGCGGGCAGGACCAGGCCTGGCAGGAAAACGCGAATGGAAAGAACGTACAAGGCGGGGAGCATGAACAGCATCCGCAGAAATCCAACTGCGCTCCTCAGGCCCATAACCCTTCCAATGTACCAAGTACTGAAGCCGACCCCTAAGAAAACGAGAGTCAATAACAGCAGATACTTCGAACTCCTCATGACCCTCCACAGAGACAGGAGGGGGAGGGGGAGTATGTCGGGTATAGCGGTTGCGTACGTAAGGCTTCAACAAAGAGGTGTGAAATACATTAGGTATACGCAGATTCTTAGGCAGACCCAAGGCATAAGAAACGGGATTAACCTTATGTATAATGCGATAAGGACCAATGAAGCGGGGAGCCAATTTCATAGAAGGCACCCGGAGGCGAATATTCCGTGTGGAAAGCAAAACCCTGTCCCCCACAACATAGGAAGGAGCCGCTCTGCGATGCTTGTCAGCCTGAGCCTTCTGGCGGGCAGCAGAGTCCACCAAAGAACGCTGAACCTGCTCCCAAGTATTACGCAAACCAGCCAAATGCTCATCCAGAACTGGCATGCCCTGAGAGGAGAATGCAGCCGGAAGAACAACGGGATGCTGGCCATAGACAACGTAAAAAGGGCTTTTGCCGGAAGAATCATGAGTGGCATTATTCCGAGCAAATTCAGCCCAAGGAAGCAGGTCAGACCAATTGTCCTGATGGTGAGACACAAAACAACGGAGGTACTGCTCAAGAGACTGGTTGGCACGTTCAGCAGCTCCATTAGACTGGGGATGGTAAGCGGAAGAAAATGAGAGGGAAATACCCATCTCCGAACAAAAGGCTTTCCAGAACCTGGAAATAAATTGGCTACCCCTATCGGATACAATAGATAAGGGAATACCATGTAATCGAAACACTTCTCTAGCGAAGATAAGAGCCAATTCCTTGGAAGTGGGCAACTTGCGAAGAGACACAAAGTGAGCCATTTTGGAAAACCGATCTACTATCATTAGGATGACTGTGTTACCATTCGAAGGGGGTAATTCAACAATAAAATCCATTGATAGATTAGACCAAGGTCTCTCGGGAACGGGCAATGGATGCAACAGCCCACAAGGAACTCTACGAAAGGTTTTCATACATGCACAAGTAGTACAAGCACTTATATAGTCAGTAACATCCTTACGTAAGGTATCCCACCAGAAATACCGAGAAACGGCTGACACTGTTTTGGAAATACCAGGATGTCCAGCAGTCTTAGTATCGTGATAAAGTGACAGAATATCCCGTCTCTCGGGAATGTCAACGAACAATTTATCATTAGGCCTCTCGCTGGGTGCCATGCCTTGTTTCGCTTGTATGGCCTGCAAGAGGGACGAGGAAATAGACAATATAGTAGTTGCTATTATCCTGTCTGGGGGAATGACAGGAGTGACATCAATCTCCTGTTTGTCAATAGTCTCGAATTGTCTGGACAGAGCGTCCGCTTTGGTGTTCCGGTCACCTGGCCTATAGGTGATTATATAATTAAAATGAGACAAGAACAGTGACCACCTAGCCTGCCTTGAAGACAATCTTTTAGCTTCGCTAAGGTAGGATAGGTTCTTATGATCTGTAAATATGAGAATAGGATCCTTAGTTCCTTCTAGCAAATGTCTCCATTCTTTGAGTGCTAAAATGATAGCAAGGAGTTCGCGATTACCCACATCATAATTCCTCTCTGCCTTGGACATTTGTTTAGAAAAGAAGCCACAAGGATGCAATGGCTTGTCAGGAGACTCTCTTTGGGATAAGACAGCACCTACCCCTATATCGGAAGCATCAACCTCAAGTATATATGGCAATGAGGGGACAGGATGCTGTAAAATAGGGGCAGAGGCGAACGTAGTTTTAAGAAAGTCAAAAGCCTGAAGTGCCTCAGTAGACCAGACACGTGTATTGCCATCCTTTTTAGTCATACGAGTAATAGGCGCTACTATAGACGAAAAACCTTTGATAAAACGTCTATAATAATTAGAGAAACCCAGAAAACGCTGGATGGCTTTCAGACCTTGCGGCAGAGGCCATTCTATGACTGCAGCGAGCTTCTGGGGATCCATCCGAAAACCCTCGGCGGAAATCAAATACCCTAAAAACTGGACCTCGGACTGGTCGAATAGACATTTTTCTAATTTGCAATAAAGACCATTAGCAAGAAGGGTCTTCAGAACTGTTGTAACATGTCTGTGATGAGCGTGAATGTCAGTAGAATATATTAAAATGTCATCCAAGTACACAATAACAAATGAGTGAATAAAGTCCCTTAAGACATCATTAATAAATTCTTGGAACACTGCTGGGGCATTGCAAAGCCCAAATGGCATGACGGTATACTCATAATGACCTGACCGAGTGTTAAAGGCTGTCTTCCATTCGTGGTCCTTTTTTTTTTTTTTTTTTTTTTTTTTTTTCATTTTTAACCACTGTTTATTTCAGTTTTAACAAAATTGTTAATTGAGTATCATTAACTCTGAGCTTACCAGATACAAAATTACATCCATATAATATACATACCTAGCATAAAACCTTGGTACAAGCTTATAAAATTAAATCAGCAAAAATAACAACACTTTCACTAACATTTAGGATTAAACCCACCGCTCTAATAGCCAACTTGAGACATACCAAGAGTAGTAAATAGCCAATAGCAGTAAGGTTCTAGATTTTTTTTTTCAGTGTATAGAAGCTTTAAAAATATTAAGATCAAAGGTGTGTTAATGCCATTTCTCTTGCCCACCCCACAGAAGTAGAATTTACCTAAGATCTAAGAAAACCAACAAAGCCCTTGGCAAGAAAATAAAACACAATAGGTTTTCTGTTTAAATTTTCACTTATATACATGTGCTTGAAAGGACAGTAGAAAATATATATATATGACTTTTTTTATACATTACATTTCAGATACAGAGAGTCTTGTGCATTAAATAGAGCATCAGAAAAGGGCAAATGATGATTTGCTCTATGATACAGGTTCACTCCAGGTGGATCTCGACTTGTCAAGAAAGAGAAGAGTAGGATGAGTGAATAATGACATTATAACAAATCAAAGTTGGAAAGAAATAAAAGTCCGGAGGCCATTTTGAACTAAAGAAGAGAATTTGTAATAAACATTATATTAACACTTTAATTAATTCCTCTTGTTAGTATGTATATTGCTTGGGCTGTAATGTCCAGTGTGTTTCTAGACATTGAATTTTATGGAGAAACATAACCGACTGTATTGTAACTACTGGCATATAGAAAGGGTGTCCATGTATAACATGTTTGGAACCCTGCCTTTTAGGACATTTTGTGGAAGACATGGATGGAGAGAAACATTAAAATGTTAAGCTCCTCCACTACTCTGTTCTCTGTTGTTCGTGGTCCTTTTTAATACGTATCAAATTGTATGCTCCTCTAAGATCTAATTTGGTGAATACCGTAGCATGTTTGAGCCTGTCAAACAATTCTGTTATTAGAGGTATAGGGTAAGCATTTTTGATGGTGATCTTGTTAAGACCTCTATAATCAATGCAAGGTCTTAAATCACCTTCTTTCTTTGATACAAAGAAGAACCCCGCTCCAGCCGGAGAAGAGGATCTTCTAATAAATCCCTTGTCTAATGACTCTTTAATGTACTCCTCCATGACACGGTTTTCTTGAACCGATAGGGGGTACACCCTGCCCTTAGGAGGTATAGTACCAGGCAACAAATCAATAGCACAATCGTAGGGTCTGTGAGGCGGTAATTTGTCAGCCTCTCTTTTATCAAAGACAGTCTTTAAAGTTAAATACTGAGAGGGTATTGTCGTAGATAAAGGAGGAACAGTAGGAACGTTAATAGAATTCACAGGCGTGACTTCAATAGTACATGACTCATGGCAGGCTTCACTCCATGATTTTATCTGCCCTGTCTCCCAGTCAAAAATAGGATTGTGGGCACGTAACCATGGATACCCTAACACCAACTGTGAAGAGGGAGAGGTGATGACCTGGAACCGAATGGTTTCATAGTGTAGAACCCCTGTGTACATGTGTAGCGGTGCAGTCTCGTGAGTAACAACAGGAGATATCAATGGTCTACCATCTATGGCCTCAACGGCCAAGGGTATCTCCTTCTCTCTGATGGGAATATTGTTTCTCTTTACAAAACCAGAGTCTATAAAGTTCTCGGCTGCCCCAGAATCAACCAGGGCGTCTATGTTTTCAACTATACAACTCTCTCCCATATGTAAAGAAACAGGGAGAAGCAGTCGGTTAGGAGGCAATGTAGGAGACTTAGAAATCACACCCAAGGCCAGTCCCCTATAAGGTCTTAGGTGCGAGAGTTTTCCGGGAGCAGAGGACACTCCTTTACCATATGGTCTCTCTTACCACAATATAGGCAGAGTCCCTCCCTTCTCCTATGTAATTTCTCAGTATCTGAGAGTTTGGCAACCCCTAATTGCATAGGTTCCTCTTCAGATACTTTAACACTCTCCGGTATATTAACTCTGGGTTGAATAGGTGTAACAAAACGTCTATTCCTGTTCTTAGTATAGAGCCTGTCACGAATCCTATTATCTATATCGATGAGGTAGTCAATAAGGTCCTCTAAGGCAATAGGAAGCTCCTTAGCTGCTACCTCATCCAATATAGAGTCTGATAAACCTTCCATGAAGGCCGTAGTTAACCCATTATTGGTCCAATCGACCTGTGAGGCAAGGGTACGAAACTGTATAGCGTAATCAGCCACAGACCTAGAACCCTGTTTAACCCTCATTAATGCTCTAGCGGCATTCTTAGACCTTTTCATAGTATCAAAAGTTCTGCGAAAAGCTGTTAGGAAACTGTGAAAGTTATGCACCATAGGTCCATTAGCCTCCCAAATAGGGTTTGCCCATTCAAGTGCTTTGTCGGTAAGTTGGTGCATAAAGAACCCAACTTTAGACCTCTCTGTGGGAAATGAACGTGGATACATTTCAAAATGAAACTCTATTTGGTTAATGAACCCTCTGCATGTCTTAGAATCCCCTCCATACCTAGGAGGAGGCGTTAAATGTGCTGTAGCGTTAGGCATAGTCGATGCTTCAGGAAGCAGGGGTGCAGGAGGGTTAGGTGCGGTTGCTGGAATGGTTCTAGCTAAGAGCGTCTGGAGAGCCTGAGCTATTTGATCCATACGGTGATCCTGCTCTACAAATCTAGCCTCATGGGTCGCCATCTGTTGAGCTAAATCTGCGGGGTCCATGGCCCTATCGTAATGTAACGAGTATATACCCCTACACGCAGGATCCAGCCTAACAGAAGACAGTACAGAGGAGAGATACGTCTACCGGACCTTAGAGTGGCCGGACTCGACGTAATAGGATAAAACAGAGTCAGGAACGATCCGAGGTCAAGGGCACAAAGAGACAGCGTAAACGAAAACTAGCCGTGGACTGGTACACAGGAATCAGCAAGCCGGCAAACAGTACAGAATAGGATAAAGCGAAAACGAAGTCAGAATACAAAGCCAAGGTCAAATACGGAGAAACACAACTGAACACAACAAGCACTAAAGGGAACTGTAGCAGAAACCACGATAGGGCAACGAACTAAGGGAAAAGGGTAAGTATAAGTAGCCTTCAAACTAATGTGATTGGCTCCTGTCACTTCCACTCCCCCAACAGGTAAGTGTATGGGGTGATTGGCATGACAGGAGCCAATGGGAGCCTTTTTGCAATTTAGGCTCCCACTGTCTCTTTAAGAGCGCGCCCGAGATTCGCGGCGCGCTCTTAGCTGCAGGCGGGACACGTGACCGCTTCTCGCGGTCACTGCCCGCCTTCCTGTCTGAACAGTCGGACGAGCCGCGCGCGGCTCGTGCAGCCGCAGGACCGCGCGCGGCTTGAAGAGAGGACCGCGTCCGGCCCCCGGATAAGGTAAGTACCGCTACAGCATGGTACAGAGGGATAGTGTATAACATTTCCCTCACCCTCCTTGTGCATGGTACAGACGAATAGTGTATAACATTTCCCTCACCCTCCTTGAGCATGGTACAGAGGGATAGTGTATAACATTTCCCTCTCCCTCCTTGTGCATGGCACAGAGGGATAGTGTATATCATTTCCCTCTCCCTCCTTGTGCATGGTACAGACGAATAGTGTATAACATTTCCCTCTCCCTCCTTGTGCATGGTACAGAGGGATAGTGTATAACATTTCCCTCACCCTCCTTGTGCATGGTACAGACGAATAGTGTATAACATTTCCCTCACCCTCCTTGAGCATGGTACAGAGGGATAGTGTATAACATTTCCCTCTCCCTCCTTGTGCATGGCACAGAGGGATCGTGTATAACATTTCCCTCACCCTCCTTGTGCATGGTACAGAGGGATCGTGTATAACATTTCCCTCTCCCTCCTTGTGCATGGTACAGACGAATAGTGTATAACATTTCCCTCACCCTCCTTGTGCATGGCACAGACTGATAGTGTATAACATTTCCCTCTCCCTCCTTGTGCATGGTACAGAGGGATAGTGTATAACATTTCCCTCACCCTCCTTGTGCATGGTACAGAGGGATAGTGTATAACATTTCCCTCTCCCTCCTTGTGCATGGCACAGAGGGATCGTGTATAACATTTCCCTCTCCCTCCTTGTGCATGGCACAGAGGGATAGTGTATAACATTTCCCTCTCCCTCCTTGTGCATGGCACAGAGGGATAGTGTATAACATTTCCCTCTCCCTCCTTGTGCATGGTACAGAGGGATAGTGTATAACATTTCCCTCTCCCTCCTTGTGCATGGCACAGAGGGATAGTGTATAACATTTCCCTCTCCCTCCTTGTGCATGGCACAGACTGATAGTGTATAACATTTCCCTCTCCCTCCTTGTGCATGGCACAGAGGGATAGTGTATAACATTTCCCTCTCCCTCCTTGTGCATGGTACAGAGGGATCGTGTATAACATTTCCCTCTCCCTCCTTGTGCATGGCACAGAGGGATAGTGTATAACATTTCCCTCTCCCTCCTTGTGCATGGCACAGAGGGATAGTGTATAACATTTCCCTCTCCCTCCTTGTGCATGGCACAGAGGGATAGTGTATAACATTTCCCTCACCCTCCTTGTGCATGGCACAGACTGATAGTGTATAACATTTCCCTCTCCCTCCTTGTGCATGGTACAGACGAATAGTGTATAACATTTCCCTCTCCCTCCTTGTGCATGGCACAGACGGATAGTGTATAACATTTCCCTCTCCCTCCTTGTGCATGGCACAGACGGATAGTGTATAACATTTCCCTCTCCCTCCTTGTGCATGGCACAGAGGGATAGTGTATAACATTTCCCTCACCCTCCTTGTGCATGGCACAGACGGATAGTGTATAACATTTCCCTCACCCTCCTTGTGCATGGCACAGACGGATAGTGTATAACATTTCCCTCTCCCTCCTTGTGCATGGTACAGACGAATAGTGTATAACATTTCCCTCTCCCTCCTTGTGCATGGCACAGACGGATAGTGTATAACATTTCCCTCTCCCTCCTTGTGCATGGTACAGACGAATAGTGTATAACATTTCCCTCTCCCTTCTTGTGCATGGCACAGACTGATAGTGTATAACATTTCCCTCACCCTCCTTGTGCATGGCACAGACTGATAGTGTATAACATTTCCCTCTCCCTCCTTGTGCATGGCACAGAGGGATAGTGTATAACATTTCCCTCACCCTCCTTGTGCATGGTACAGACGAATAGTGTATAACATTTCCCTCTCCCTCCTTGTGCATGGCACAGAGGGATAGTGTATAACATTTCCCTCACCCTCCTTGTGCATGGCACAGACGGATAGTGTATAACATTTCCCTCACCCTCCTTGTGCATGGCACAGACTGATAGTGTATAACATTTCCCTCTCCCTCCTTGTGCATGGTACAGAGGGATAGTGTATAACATTTCCCTCACCCTCCTTGTGCATGGCACAGAGGGATCGTGTATAACATTTCCCTCTCCCTCCTTGTGCATGGTACAGAGGGATAGTGTATAACATTTCCCTCACCCTCCTTGAGCATGGTACAGAGGGATAGTGTATAACATTTCCCTCTCCCTCCTTGTGCATGGCACAGAGGGATAGTGTATAACATTTCCCTCTCCCTCCTTGTGCATGGTACAGAGGGATAGTGTATAACATTTCCCTCACCCTCCTTGTGCATGGCACAGAGGGATCGTGTATAACATTTCCCTCTCCCTCCTTGTGCATGGCACAGAGGGATAGTGTATAACATTTCCCTCTCCCTCCTTGTGCATGGTACAGAGGGATAGTGTATAACATTTCCCTCACCCTCCTTGAGCATGGTACAGAGGGATAGTGTATAACATTTCCCTCTCCCTCCTTGTGCATGGTACAGAGGGATAGTGTATAACATTTCCCTCACCCTCCTTGAGCATGGCACAGAGGGATCGTGTATAACATTTCCCTCTCCCTCCTTGTGCATGGTACAGAGGGATAGTGTATAACATTTCCCTCACCCTCCTTGTGCATGGTACAGAGGGATAGTGTATAACATTTCCCTCACCCTCCTTGTGCATGGTACAGACGAATAGTGTATAACATTTCCCTCACCCTCCTTGAGCATGGTACAGAGGGATAGTGTATAACATTTCCCTCTCCCTCCTTGTGCATGGTACAGAGGGATAGTGTATAACATTTCCCTCTCCCTCCTTGTGCATGGCACAGAGGGATAGTGTATAACATTTCCCTCTCCCTCCTTGTGCATGGTACAGACGAATAGTGTATAACATTTCCCTCACCCTCCTTGTGCATGGCACAGAGGGATAGTGTATAACATTTCCCTCTCCCTCCTTGTGCATGGTACAGAGGGATCGTGTATAACATTTCCCTCTCCCTCCTTGTGCATGGCACAGAGGGATAGTGTATAACATTTCCCTCTCCCTCCTTGTGCATGGCACAGAGGGATAGTGTATAACATTTCCCTCTCCCTCCTTGTGCATGGCACAGACTGATAGTGTATAACATTTCCCTCTCCCTCCTTGTGCATGGTACAGAGGGATAGTGTATAACATTTCCCTCTCCCTCCTTGTGCATGGTACAGAGGGATAGTGTATAACATTTCCCTCACCCTCCTTGAGCATGGTACAGAGGGATCGTGTATAACATTTCCCTCTCCCTCCTTGTGCATGGCACAGAGGGATAGTGTATAACATTTCCCTCTCCCTCCTTGTGCATGGCGCAGAGGGATCGTGTATAACATTTCCCTCTCCCTCCTTGTGCATGGCACAGAGGGATAGTGTATAACATTTCCCTCACCCTCCTTGAGCATGGTACAGGTGCCTGTATTGCTCAAAAGTACAGTGAGGCATTCCAGCAACCAAGAAAAGGGGATACATTGTGTAACTCTATAACTCTGCACGGTATCTCTTAGGTGCACAATTTGCTTAAGATGAAGAACTTTCTTAGCAAAATTATTTTTATTTAACGGATTAAAAGAAGACTTTAAGCACCATAACCACTACAACCTGGTGAAGTGGTTATTGTGCCAGACATGTCCTGGTACCCTCCCAAGGAAAGTAGTCAAACTGTTTGAGAAGTCACCTTTCACACAGCTTGTGTTATGAACAATACCACTTTGCGTGATCTTTATTCTATACTTTACTGCCCCCTAGAGTATGGCTTGAGCCAAATAAAAAATCTAGAAGAATGGATGGTTCCTGGATATGACCGGAAGACCGAAGGAACAGTCTAAACACGAAGACCATGCTGTCTTGATTAGGTAGTTTTGAATACTGTACCGTTTGTGTGAAACAGTAGTTTCCATTTTGTGATTTCCATGCCCACTCGGGTTTCCAGACTGACACAGATTCAATAATTGGTAATAAGGTATGGTGGTGGTACCAGATGCTGTGCGTATCCAAGCCTTTTCTATGTGATGCAATAAATTGGAAGATCACAGACATTGCTGCACTTACTCCACATGTCTTCTTTTTATTTTATTAGAGGGTTCCTTCTAGTGTCTGATTGGGTTTGTGTTCCTCTGATTATCCAATATGAGTGATTAGCCATTCTCATGTCCCAAGTCCACCCTCATGCTGCCAACACAGCTTTGATGCCTCATGGCATGGACTCCACGAGACCTCTGAACGTGTCCTGTGGTATCTGGCACCAAGACATTAGCAGCAGATGCTTTAAAGATTTAAAGATTTAATCCTGGGAGTTGGGAGGTGGGGCCTCCATGGGTCGGACTTGTTGTTCCAACACAGCCTACAGATGTTCAATTGGATTAAGATCTGGAGAATTTGGAGTCCAAGGAAAAACCTTGAACTATTTGTCATGTTCCTCAAACCATTCATGCAGAGTGCATTATACTGCTGAAAGAGTCAGCTGCCATTAGGGAACACCACTGTCATGAAGGGGTGTACGTGATCTGCAACAATTTCCTGGTAGGTGGTAGGTGGTACGTGTCAAAGTAACATCCACATGAATGCCATGACCCAAGGTTTCCCAGCAGAACTTTGTCCAGAGCATAACCCAGCCTGTCTTCTTCCCATCCTGCTGCCATCTCTTCCCCAGGTAAACTATGCACACAAAACAGACTCATCAGACCAGGCAACCTTCATCCATTGTTCCACACACACAATCACTGTCATTGGCTGAGGCCTACCTGTCACAGAAGGCCGTGGGAGACTGGGAGGTGAAGTCTCCATGTTCTGTCCTCTTCCTCCTGGCGAGGTCAGCAGTGTGAGTGCATTGTGGGAGCGGGGCTTGCGTGCATGAGGCAGGGTCTGAATGAGGGGGCAGAGCATAGAGTTGCCGGGTATTCGGAAGGGAGCCTTACACGGCCCTCTGGCAGCCTAAATGCAGCCGCACCAGCCCCCAGCACCTCCCTCCTTCTTTCCCTCGGACTGACACAAGCTGTCACAGTCCGAGGGAAAATAGATTAAAAAAAAGCACATTAGGGCCAACTGCCTGTGGGGAGGGGGCAAGTTGAAAAACCCAGGGGGGCAAGTGCCCTCCCTTGCCCTCACCTACGGACTCCATTATCAGTGTATCTATTACAAACACACACGAATGTTAAGCTTCTTGAGGGCTTAATCACTGAACAGTAAGTTAATTTGATAACTGATGTGCAACATACAGGCTGAAGCAGCTGCATTGAAAAAAAAAAATCACGGTGACTTATAGTTGACTGACATCAAAATCCAATTTAATCAAAATATTCCCAAGAGTGAACGGCTTAAGCACCTATCGTTATTCAATGTTTCTTTAACTCCTGGCCCACGCGTTTTTAAAATTGGATATAAATTCAGGTTTTACCACCAAGAAATTTTCGGATGTGTACTTTGAGCAGCCCATATACTTTGAAGCAAGCATTCGGGGTTTCTGAGATGACTTTCATGTTAATTGTATTTACAAAACTGTAAAGATAGATTTACAAAGAATTGTTCCCCTGGCATTTTAAATTGTGTCTATTCCTGCAATTATGTCTGCGTTTAGCGTGATGTATTTACAACCATCAGAGGCAATTCTACAGTATGAAATAATAAAATATACAAAATAAGCACCGACTAGCAGTGGTCTCTTGTAATATACGGGCTTAATATTCTACGCTGTCTCATTAATTTTACTGTTTGCACAAAACAATTCGATTCCCTTTTTGTGGAGCTATATTACAAACCAGTATGTGTCAATAAAGATATAACACAGCCCCATACAATTACAGGAGATGTAACATATATTAATTCATTTGTTCCCATTTAATAAAGATTCATGATTTAGAGTTAGTAAGCCCCCTGCCTTCACTGTTTGTCTTGGGAAACGCATAGTGCTGTCCGTGGCATAGTTGGAACAACATGGGTCTATCCCTGACAGCTACCTCAACATGGAATTCAATGGACCATACCACTTCTTCTGAGTGATGGGGCGTGCACAAGATCAAGCCTGTCTACCCAATATCAGGACAGTCAGCGAGTCCATTCAAGTCGACATGCACTTGAGACCTATCTGGTGGACGTTTCTACTCCTATCCATGGCCCTATCATTTCTTATGATGGTTATTTTGTTCATTCGTTCATTTTTTAGGTTCATTCCATGCACTGATGTTTTACTAGGTGTATCTGTCTCGGAACTCCTAACCTCCCATTCTGTGATAAATGTCATAGCGCAATAAGTTTTTTGCTAAGGTTTCTTTATAATAATGCAACATTTATCCATCAATGTTTTCTGTGACTTTTTTTTTTTTTATTTTTTTTGAGTATTTGTTAATACCTACTTCTATTTGTTGCACCTAAGATGTGCATTTACCTGTAATTTTAGAATAACTTACTATTGATAGCTATTTTTTTTATATTCAATGTATACTGACCAGTTTTATGTGTGTAAAAATATGAAACTGTTTCATGACAATGTAAACAAAGATTCAACGATTTGCCCTCTTCCCTGAGTCACTACCGGACGCAGAGTGTCCTTTATGACTGGTGGACACAACCGCTTCAGCAGAGCTGCGAAAGCCGGTATCCGATACTGCCGGCCATTCATTGGCTGATCACTCTCAGCCAATGAATGACATTCTGTGCATGGTAATTACACAGAATTGACCTATAACTCTGCCGGGGGTGGATTTGCACTTCCGGTAACAAAGGTGTTAAAACTCTATAACCCATCACGCGTGTGCTGGAGGTGCAACTAGCAAATATCTACACATATCAACACTGAAGTGACAATGCTGCTTGGCGTAATCCTGTATATCCACAAATGCATCCTGGCCTGCATCATGACAACCAAAACTGTGATTATTTTTTCTTTATCGTATCATAAGACTGGACATTTTCCAGTTATTAGAATAGAGGAATTCTATGGCAGCTTTCTTTCCAGGGTGCAAAATATATACTTTTATCGACTCATTGTACAGCGCTACGGAATGTGATGGCGCTATGTAAATAATAAAATAATAATACTAATAATCGACTCCATCGCTGGTTTTAACAATAATACACAACTCTTAATTCATTAAACACTGGGAAAAGCAAAAAATGGACAAGAGAAGTGCAAAATGTTTATCCAAATTGGCAGAGAATATATCAGAGATGAGGAATTATTCTACCACCGTAGATATATAACCTAAAATGTATTGTTAATTATTGGCCATTGCTTGTTTAGCGAAAATAAAATTTTTAAAATGTCATTAGGTCTGTTGACTGTTTCGGCATTGAAGTTTCATATTCTCTGCCTGGACAATTCCCTGCGATTGATTCCCAGTTTAGAGAATAATTGAGTCAATGTTTTCTGTAAATTACAGATTTGGGAAGAATTCCGTTACAGGGTGAACGGTCTGGATGGCTCCGTAACGTCAAGCAGAGATAAGCGTCATCCTGGTAGATGTCAATAAGCAGAAGAATGATCAGATTATTCCGTTCACGCGACTGAACGTCGCAGGTACCGCGTCTACCATATTGATGTGAAAGAAGATTATAATGTTGGCATGACACATTGCTCTATTTATGCACTGATTTTTTTCGAATAAATATTCTGAGTACCTGAAAAAGCACAATTTATGTACGTGCGTCATTGTCAGAGAATTGAGAATCACAGAGCAATGCACCGTGATGCCTAGGTGGGTGCAAACGCTGTAAAACTGAAAAAATAAAATCATTATGTTGAATTTCTCAAACCCAGGACAGTATATTGTACAGGATTACACTGCCCTCTAGTGGCACATGAGGTTAACACATACATCTACCCTTCCATTGAAGAAGAGGCTTGCACATAACCGTTAGGACATATTAGCCATATAGTCTAGTATAAAATTTGCAGGTCACTAGTTGTTCTCCAAACACCTTTGTGTAGTAAAGAATATTCTGTTGATTCATTCAGAGACAGACAGCTTTCCTATGAAGACCCTGTGAAGACCCTTTACTCTGGGCCCAAAGGAGCTGCCTTTGCACCGAAATACAAGGATTTACCCCTACGTTCTGGATCCTAAGAATCTGCCCGTTCCTCATAAGAATCAGATGTCTCACTTTACAATGTGCTTAATCAAAAAGTTTTCAATCCCTGATCGCACTCAACCATATGTATATGCTTAGTATTTCCATAAGTTTTTTTTATTAAAAAAATATCTTTATTGAAAGCACTGAGGATCGAGTAACCTTCCACCGTTCGTGACAGCGGCATTTAAACAGATTGGGCAGGGATTAGGGCTAGTGAATATGCTGTAAGAAAAGGAAGCCAATATCACCTCTTGTAGGGGAACGTGCACATTGAGAGGCTGCAATAGTTTTAGAACAAAAACAAACCAGATCTATTTGTTTATCCAACAACACAAAAGGAAAAATGTGAATTTCAGTAAAATAGAGAAAATCACGATATTGCAGCAAATTAATTTGTACATTACTACAGACGAACTGATGGCACAGAATGATTCATATATTCACTCACTGGAAAGTTATAACAATAAACATTGGTAAATATTTAGGGCTATCTGCTAATGTGAGAATTGTTGGGAATTCAAGGGGAATTCAAGGCGAATTGAAGGCCAAAATAGCAGAACTGTGAAAAATGCTCCAAGCCAGCTATGCATCGGGTTCAGCTACTTTGGCCTTAAATTTTCAATTCACTTTGAAATCCCAACGGATTTTGACGTTTTCATTCTGGTTGACTGACACTGCAGTGTCATGCGTCTCGGTCTGGTTTTCCTGTGATAAACAATGTCAGCGTGGACTTCTTCTTGTTGGAACTCGTTGGGCTCAGCTCTCCTTTCTCCGACAGCTTGTCCATCATCTGCTGCGGCAGTTTGATAGCACAGGAAGCGTGATCTACTAATGGATGCGGTAAGGACCCGGCTTTTGACCACGTCTTGGCTTCGGGGTCATAAACAAACACACCATCTTCTTTGTTCATGCTCTTCAAAGAGCCACCACCGGTGATGTACAACTTGGACTGGTGGGTCAGGATGCTGAACTGACAGCAGTTAAATGGTGAAAGCTTCAACAAGCTCCACTGGTCGGCTGCAGGGCTGTAATATTCGGTTTCATTCACGTGGATCCATTTTTTGGCCTTGTGGGAAACAAATAAAAACAAACCCAGTCTTAGATTAATGTTTGTTAGATTTTATCATAGTGTATTATATTATGGAAATCATGGTATGGTATATACCACAGAGATCTATTAATACAAATTAGACATTAATTCCACTAACATAAATTGTCTCTCTAAGCACCATAACCACTTCAACTTGCTGGAGTGGTTATGGTGCAAAGACCATATCTGTGCAGTGTTTCTGCCAGTCCTGATATATTTAATATGTTGTTACCTGGGGTGTAGAACTATCTCATTGTCCTATCAGCTAAAAACTTTTTTTTTTTCTGGGCTGGCTTATATATCTGTTTTTTTTTCTAGCATTTACAACTGGCGTCTGTGCACACAAGGTGAACAATCAGCATTTGGTTGGACAATGAAAAGCACTAGGAAGAAAGGTAAAGGTAAGGTGATTTAGGGCTTAGAATTTTTTTTTTTTTACGATTCCATAATCATATGCATAAAAATATACAACTAGAGTTTCCCTTCCCGCCCAATATCTCTCTGTATCCCATCTTGTATAATTACAAAATAAGTGTATTATTGTTCGTCTTTCCCCGAGACACACTCATTATCCTTGTCATTGCCATATTCTATAAACACAACCCTTCCCACTATCATATCATATAACCTTTTCAGTCGTTATCTCTTCCATCTCTGTATTACATCCTACAAATCCACAGTTCATTAATTTTTCCATTGCAATGTCTCGTACATTATTGGTAGTCCATTTCAACACTTTATTGCCTGATCCTCTGATGACCAAATCCTTCCCTTATGACCGATAACAATGAGGTTATAAATGGAAACAGATTCTGTTACGGGCCAACTTACCGCGTTCAGTGTACGACCACCAATGCAGAATATTGTATCTCCTATGGTCGCCATTCCATGGTCACAACGAGCAAATGTCATAGCGCGGTTTACCACCCAGCGCCGGAGTCTTGGAAGGTAGCTGTAGACATCATTCAAAGTCCTACCAGCTGAATAACCGCCTGAAACAAAGAAAATATACATTAGAGAGATGGCCATGTCCCACCAAGATGAAGCACAGACTAGAAGACCTAGTCTTCTACATTAGGAATTATCACCTGAGATGTACAAGATGCCTTTGTGCGTTGTCCCTGCATGATCAGCTATGGCTAATGGGAAGGGAGCTGTGGATTCCCACTTGTTTTCGGAGGGTTGATACTCTTCCACAGTATTGGTGAGATTCCCCAGAAGTGTTCCTCCTCCGACAGCTACAATGCGATCAGCGACCACATCTGCATGGAACCGGGTCCTTTTCTCCAGCATGCCAGCCACCTGCAACCATGTCCCATTTCTTGAATCGAAACGAAACACCTGAGAGACAGATGACAAAAGTCTTCAAAATATCTGAGCAGTTGAAAGCATTTCTAGGGTGTGTAATTTGTAGGACATTACACCCGCTGCCTTCCCTAGAGTTCTGCCACCCTGTAACAGACCAAACAGCTTACAATCTACAAGTTTACAATCTAAATGGCAAATTCTATCAAAAAGGGCCAATTTGGAAAAACTCTAACTCAGCAATAGTCACAACTTTAATTTTTGCAACACTCAATTGTTCAACTTAGTTCTTGAAAAAAACAGATATCAAGGAATCCATTTAAATAAATAAATAAAAATCGCTGCTGTGTGTGTTACCCATCGCCGGCTAATAAACACCGTACAGTGCATATATTGACTAGAACAAAACCATGCAGACTGTACTGGATTGGAAACCTTTATTTATATAGAAATACAGCACAGTTTGATGTTTAGTGAATAAACACTATCTTGTTTTACATCCACTAAACAGTGAAGTTTACAGAACGGACAAAGAAATTACACATTTTAAGCCAAAGAAGCACAGCTAGAATAATAGTTACAATAGATAATAGAGATTATTTTCCCCCAGTTTTGTTATTTCTGCCTAAAATGTACAATTCCCTTCACAATTCATGGTGTAGAGCATATATTGGCTATTAAGGAGCCCTGGGCCAACATTTTTCCAGGGGCTACAAATTTGAACCAGTCATTCCATAATGGTAATTTCTATAAGAACATCCCAAGCACCATAACCACTATAATGCACTGTGGGGGTTTATGGCACTTGAGATTGCCCTTCCCCACCCCCATTTAAAGTAGTCACACCATTTTAGAATGGTTTCATGCATGGGGTTTGACAGGTGCTGCTCCCTGCCTCCTCCCTGTAGTCAATGCCAGGCTAGCTTAGATGGAGAGGTGAGGAGCAGTGCCCAGTGGACCCCAGGAAAGAGTCAAACCATTCTAAAACCATTTACTTAGGTTGGGGGGCGCCAGACTAAACCTGGCACCATAACCACTACATCAAGCTGCAGTGGTTGTGTTGGAGTGTTCCTTTAAATGGACACTGTAGGCACTGTAACGGCTCATGTCCTTGAAGTGGTTAGTGACTTCAATCCCGTGGCTCCATCCTTCTATTCAGAGCTAAACTGTTTTTAATGCTTTAATGTTAAACGGGAGTCTCCAGCAGCCCCTCCCGTCTGTGCTGCTTGGTCTAATGAGGAAGTATTAGCCTGCGCAGTAAAGGCTGTTATTGGCTGAGAGTCAGCTGACCGCTTTCATCCTATCACAGAGCCCATTGCAGATATGAATTGGTTATGAATGGCTAGAAGGAAGTGTGTAATATCTGCCTTACCCACACCTCCAGTGGAGGCGGGGTTGTGGGAAGCCAGGGACCTTCATTCAGTGTTAAACTGCTCGAAAATGGTTTAACTCTGAATGGAAGTGTTTTTGCTCCAATAAATCTGCCCACTGGATTGAACCTGAGTGCCTGGAACATCAATACTTTTTTGCAAATCACATTGTGAGGATTGGCCAACCTCAGGCACGGTTGCACCCTGGGATCCAGGAGAGTGCGGTGTCCATATTGGTAATTACACTACATACAGTGTCCCTTTAAATTCTTAATATTTACAATGCTAAAACAAAAAAACTAAAAATGCTTTATTTTTCATAACCTCATTCCCATCTACTGTAATCTATACACACAGAGACATGAGATTCTCAATCACTTGCAATCACTCCTTATGTGGACCAGCATTTTAAAGCCCTAAAACAGTGGAGTGCCCACCCATGTAACCCAGTTTACCGAACATGCCAGGGCCGGCCATGGATTATAATGTACCCCCCTCTATTTTTGTTACTATAAACCTTGTGATACAGAACTCTCTCTCTAGATCAGTGTTCCCCAACCCAGTCCTCATGGACCACTAACAGTCCAGAATTTATGTATTTCCTTGTTTTATTCCAATGTAGATAATGAAAAACCCTGGACTGTTGGTGGTCCATGAGGACTTGGTCGAGGAACACTGTACTGAAAAACCTTAGACTGTTGGTGGTCCACGAGGACTTGGTTGAGGGACACTACCCTAGATGACATTTCTCAATGTATACTGAGTCCACATTGTAAAGAAACTGGGACATATACAGCGCTGGCATAAAATAGGCAGCGTTTAGCAACAGGTTCACCTCAATCTGCCCATCTAAGAGGCGACCGGGGACATCCGAGGATATTGGATAATCACTTGATAAGTGTTGGTGGTGTGTCCACCATAGATCAGCAGTAAGCGGCAGTTGGCACCGAAATGCTTTGCAGTGCAATACCTATGGCATTGGCGAAGTTGCTCTTGAGAAACCAATTATGTTTCAGGAATTTCAATAGCATTTATTGAAGTATTTAACCAAGTAGGGCGAAGTGCAAGACTGGTGGGTAGTATCCCAAATAAAACAAAAGGCAAAGAAATATTAAAAATAAATTCATTATTCTGTTTCCAGCTTTGGAATAAAGACTTAGAATAAAAAAACAACAACTCCCATCACTCTCAGTAAGGTAATACTTGGAAAAACATTCACCAAAAAGTGCAGTGCTCGTGTGTTACACACATAAAATTGAAAAATGGTATTTACCCTTTCCAATTGAAACCACTTGGTAGATAAAAATGAATCCTCTAAAAAACCTCAATATAAATTCATACAGCAAAGTATCGACAAAGGGTAATACAAAGGCACAGAAATAGTGTAAAACTGTATTAACAAAGAAATGTCAATAATTCAAGGTTGAACTCACAAGTGTAGTTAGTATATAGAGCCCATCAAAGTACAGATGATAAATACCGTTCGGGATAATCCTCTGGAGTCTGAATATTCAGAGACGATTGTAAAGATAAAGAAAAAAAAAACATGGTGCAGTACTTTTACATATAAAAGTACTTTGCTGTATGAACTCTCAGTAAGGTGTGTGATGAGTGTGGCTATTACTAGATCTAATGCATTTAGTAAGATATGCAGATTTAAAACCGCTCTTTCACCATGGGGGGAGGGAGGTGTTTGAGTCTTTCGTAAAGATATATTTATGAAATGCTCAGAAAGTCTATATTGGAATTACAATGCAGACCAAAAAATTGTAAGACAATGCAGGGATTATTTTGTCTTATGTTAATATCCTACCTAACAAAACGCGAAGCTACTGCTATCAAGTTTTTTCACTTTCCCCAGCCACCGCTTGTGACAGCTGTGGGAATAAGGCATTATATCGCTCATTGCACAATGATATCCATGGAGGCTTGTGCAGCCTCCACCATGGTCACTGGTGTTGTACAGTATGGATGCAGCTCCTGGCAGTTGAAGTACCAGGAGCTGAAGATCAAAGATGGTGGAGCCCTTGGGGGACAGCATCAGGTAACTATAACTTTACCAAAAATGCAACTTTAACCCCTTAACCCCTTAAGGACCAAACTTCTGGAATAAAAGGGAATCATGACATGTCACACATGTCATGTGTCCTTAAGGGGTTAAGCCACCACACCCCAAGTGTGAAAATGTCACCATTGCGGGTCTTTGCAAAATATGCAAACTCCAGAAGGTGACATAGCCGCTTTAAGTGACTAGAATGGCACATTTTAAAAAGCTATTTTAAATGCACCCATGCTATGTGAAACAGACACCTTCCTATAACATTGTATGAAATTCACTGATTGCAGAAGATGTTTTAGTCATTTTATGCAGAAAAAAAATAAAATAATCTGCGCTTGTGCTTGCATGATACGTGGGGGTACCATTTACCTCATTTGAAGGATGCTTCCCCGAAGGGTCAAACCTGGTTTGTCCACCGATGATGAAGAGGAAATCGTTGATGACAGCTACACAATGATTGTAGACTGGTGTGCAAAGCTCCCCAAGGTCAGCCCAAGAGCTTCCATCTTGACTTTCAACCCACATATTCCCACAGACTCGATTGTCTGATGTCCTCCCCCCAAGAACCAGCATCTTCTCGGAGCTTGTGCGGATGGACGCACTCTCCCAGTTGAGGACAGGCTGCGAGTAGATTTGAGAATGATATCGAAGGGCATCTTGCAGATATCTGAAACAGTTAGAGTCAGTTTTCATGATCGTCGTCTCTTTCACGTGTCTCTGGAGATCTTCCAGAGGAATGAGCGAGAACCGTATTCTTTTTAAAATGTCTCCAGCTTCCTGCAGCCTAGATGGGTCATGTTGCAACCATGCCACTGCGAAATTGAACAAGTCCAGCTCAGTGTATCCTGGGATATTTTTCTGGTCCAGGATTTCAGAAAGCATCATTTTGTCTATTTTACCAAGGTCTCCGGGCTGTTTTAGTACATGTTTATTTTGGTGCCCAACATAACTGGTGGCTTTCTGCTTCAGTTCTTCTGGTCCATGCCTTTTAGTAATATTTAGAATGTCCAAAGAGTTTTCTTGGGTCAAACCATCTTCCAAAAACTGAAAACAGAGTTTTATAGCCTCACGGACCAACAGGACTTCTGCTGCTTTTAGAGTCTCCTCAATGTTGGACAAAGACAAGGAAAGCTTGTTGGAGTAGATGAAATCCAGAATAGTCTTGAGTCCATTTCGACTTACATCCTTGACCTTGATGGTGTCACCAACATTGGAGTCAGCAAAAAGCAATTTGCAATAGGTGCTGGCAGATGCAAGTATTATCTTATGGGCTGGGAATAAGACACCGTCCACTTCTAAAGTAACATCACAAAAATCATTCTGGGAACGAAGCAGGGAGATCCGTTGGAGTAATTTGTCTGGATAATTTTCTGAGGAGAATGTGCACATCTCAGACCTATTCTTCATGGTGGGATGTCTTCTCACTGTTCAACCTGCATAAATTCTGACAGGAGAAACACGTCCCAGAGACTTCTGTCTATTCCTTTGCTCTTTTAAGCAAAGCTTTGATTACTTACAGTAAAGGCTTGTCAAGGAAACCTCTTGATAGAAGGAAACCGGTTTAACCATAGTTTGCACGTAGACTTCAAAAGTATGTTACCTTATTTGATTAGCAAAAAATGTTACACACCCCCTTTCTATATCTTAGTCTCTGCTGCTTTGGCAATAAGCTCGCACACCATTTATTACAAACCAAACAAAAATGACCCCTGCAGGTTGTTTTGAAATGCTTGATCAGTTTAGAAGTTGGCAAGTCTAGGCTTGCACTGTTAACAAAGGCTAAAGGAATGTATCAATACACCAGGTCAGCTAGAATTTGTTTTACTCTGAAATTTATCTAAAGATGGATTCATAAGATCTTTTACAATCCAGATTAACCCACTGACTGCCAAAGGGATCTCCAATTACAACACCAATCCCATCCCTAGATTTGTTTTAATTGATTTTTTTTTTTTTTTACCGTCAGTTGCTGACAATATATTCACCCGTTTCTTATCACACTGTACAATTTATAGTCAATTAGTCAAACCACAAGTAATCTGTAGTTAGATTAGATTGCAAACATGCCACCTTGTTTCTTTTTCCTTAAATTAGTAGAGATTGAAATGTAGATTGTCTTTTATTGCCAGAATGTCTTGCTCTAAAATAGTTGTACAAATAGGGTAGTGGCTTGTAGCCTGGATACCATGGAATTAGACAAAATAACACAAAAAAATATATATAAATAGCATCACTGCCTGTGACTTTAAATTTAATTTCTCCTGAGTTTACAATCTAAAGAAGATAAGGGAATCAACACAGTAAAGGAGGAGACCATATTTAAAAGAAGAAAAACTACCACAACAAGAGGACATAGTCTTAAATTAGAGGGGCAAAGGTTTAAAAATAATATCAGGAAGTATTACTTTACTGAGAGGGTAGTGGATGCATGGAATAGCCTTCCAGCTGAAGTGGTAGAGGTTAACACAGTAAAGGAGTTTAACCCCTTAAGGACACGACATGTGTGACATGTCAGGATTCCCTTTTATTCCAGAAGTTTGGTCCTTAAGGGGTTAAGCATGTGTGGGATAGGCATAAGGCCATCCTAACTACAGTATAAGATAAGGCCAGGGACTAATTAAAGTATTTAGAAAATTGGGCAGACTAGATGGGCCGTATGGTTCTAATCGGCCGTCACATTCTATGGGTAATGAGTCAAAAATCTGTTATGTTTAAAGGGCTACAACAACCAAAAAGGAGCGTTTGTAGAAAAATCCCCTCCTCCCCCCAGTTCTAGCACCAAGATCAAGTTCATGGGTCAGGGGAGAACATGGGGGGAGAGAGGATCGTGACGCTATACGCGGTCACCAGCATGCTATACGTGCCAAAGAAAGACGCCAATGACGCCCAGAACTGTAATTAGCGAGCCAGGAACTCTTGTACCGGGCTGGAATTATCCTTCTGGCACCAGAGGGGTTAAACTTTCAATGCTAAACACTGCGCATACAGACTCCAAATCATTGAAGTGGTCATGGTGTTTAGAGTAACCCTTTAAAATCAGGTAACACTAACATGCTGAGATTCCTCGTGGTGAAACCTCTACAGAAAATATAATGTTAAAATCAGGTAACAATTGCAAACTTTATAATGTATTTTCTAAGGGTTAGCATTGTATATTTGAGTGGTGAAATGTATGAACGTAGAGGTAATCTCAAGGTTTGCTGTGGAAACCACTTTTTTTTTTAATGTGTCTACGTCGCCAAAATTTATTATCAGGCGTTCCCACACACTTATCACACTGTTTCAGGTTCCCAAAATGGACAATTGCTATTAAGCAGTGAAAGGTTTATTTATCATGAAACAAAAACGTACGGATGGCTTGCTGACCCGTAGCCAGCCCCAGCCATAATCTGGCATGGGAGATATATTTCCACAAAACGTGCAGTTACCTTTTGGGTAAAGTCTATCCCAGTCAGGTGACAAAATATTGACAGAAACCAGAGTTAAACTGTTAACTGGCTTCTGTAGCCATGTGTATCGCCAGGAATGTGACCGCTTTTGTTACATCTTGAATTTCCTTTTCTGTTTGTTGACAATGGACACAGAGCACGTTGCCTTCCACTCAATATCCGAGAGACCAAACAAACAAAACTCAACTCTGTAAGAGCAGAATTTGTGTAGCTGCCATTAAAATATTCAGAATCTTTAAATCACACCACAGTCCTGAGGAAACTGAGGAAACCCAAGACAATGCAGATTTATTCAATAAATAATAATAAAAAAAAAAAACATTTTAGTCCAAACAAGAAAAGCCAGGATGGCAAATTTTTGTCCAACTCAGCAATTGTCTCACTTTGGATATTTTTTGCCTAAATTTCCAATCCCCTTATCAATTCTCCGCAGTTCCCCATCTAGTGCTTAAACCAGTTATTTGAAACAGTGATTTGGCGATGGCCCTCATCCCAGTTAGCAGGTGAGGGGCATTTTGTGCATCCTATTACTTATCTTACTAATAACCTATATCCCATCCCCCTTATTGGAAGATGTCCTAGGAATTTTACATAGGGGCAATTTCATTCCCTTATTAGGTTTTACAGCAGGAGTGTCCCCAGACAGAAGTGGATCTACTTTACGGTTTATGGTACCGTCATAAATTGTCCTCCTAGTCAAAAATGTCCCAGGGCTTTACTGTTAATGACAGCGGCTACTGGAAGGAAAGCTATCCTTGCCAACTGGTTTGAGTTGGATCTTCACGTTTGCTGTTTACACTCGCGTATAACAGTTTTTTACAATGATTAGGTGGAGATGACCCACAATAAGGATAGGAAGGTCAAACAATGTTTTGCTTAGTGGTCGCCTATTATCCCACATGTCCAGGAGGGGCCCGAGATGTCTTGCGCAAATCTTTTCAATTTACATCTCGGTATCTAGAAAATTTGGGGTGTGGACCCCTAAACCAGGGGGTGCAGTTTCTTTTACTTTAAGAAAGTTTCTGGTCAATATGTCGGGATTTGTATTCATTTTGAGGATGCCCTATTTTACTTCCTGTTTTGGCTTTATGACTTACTGATGTAACACTTCCGGGGGCAGAGGGCGGTAAATTAACATTTGAGGTGTATTTCTGGACCATGAAAATAAAATCCCAAATAGGGAAAGAAATATTTCAAGTTACATAGTTCCCATCCTAGAGGTACATTCTGGGATCTCTGTACAGGCACTGTAGAGTGTAGAGTGTAGACTGCTTTTATTAAATAGGTCACGTAAAACCGGGGTCACTAATGCATCACCTGCTAATTCCAGGTATGAAATTTAGGTTCCTGTGAAAAAAGTTAAAGTAGGTCTGTCACTTTGCATGTTTTGCTATTACATTAAAGTAACACTATAGGGTCATGAACACAAACATGTATTTCTGACCCTATAGTGTTTAAATCACCATCTAGTCCTCCAAACCTCCCCCTTTAATAGAGTAAAATCTTACCTTTACTTCAGTATGCTGGTGCTGGCTCTGCCCATGATCTGCCTGCTTGGCTGATATCATCAGTGATGTTGATCTGAGCCAATCACAATGCTTTCACATAGGAAAGCATTGGATTGGCTGAGCTTGTCAATGAGGCAAGTCAGGGGCAGAGCCAGCACAAGCCAAACACAGCCCTGGCCAATCAGCATCTCCTCATAGAGATACATTGAATCAATGCATTTCTATGAGGAAAGTTCAGTGTCTGCATGCAGAGGGAGGAGACACTGAATGTCGGTCACACTGTGCAGCACTGCCCCAGGAAGAATCTCTAGCAGCCATCTGAGGAGTGGCCAGTGGAGTGATCACTAGGCTGTAATGTAAACACTGCATTTTCTCTGAACAAAACTGTGTTTACTACAAAAAGTCTGAAGGGAATGATTCTACTCACCAGAACAAATGAAATAAGCTGTAGTTATTCTGGGACTATAGCGTCCCATCAGTCTATTTGTGTCCCTCTATTTAAATATGTTTATTTTTCTGAAATCCACCTTAATTTTTTTTTTAGTTATACATTAGATAATGTAGGGACTAATTTTTCTCATGGGGAGTGTGATCTTTGGCAATGGGCAGAGATTATGCAATGTCCCACTATGGTGGCTTAGCGAATTAACCCACAATCCACCAGCCAGAAGAATGCCGTAGAAAGGCAAACTGCAGGCATCATGAACAGAGAGGAGAAAAATGGAGACGCCCAGGTATCATGACCTGGCAAAAAAAAAAAGGAAAGACAATAAATATAAATAAAGGCGGCAGCGATGAGGGAATGTAATCATTGAGATACAAAGGGCGTTAGGAAAGCAAAACTTAAAAATAAAAAGCCATGACAGTGCAACTTTAAGAACCACGAATATATATAAAAACCATTATAAATTGGAAGCTTGTTTGGGCATCAAATGTTTTGTTAGAATTGATCTTTAACCTATTGTACAGCGCTGTGGAATAGGTTGGCGTTATATAAATATTTGTAATTCATATGCTCAAACTCAAGAACTGGAAGACAGGGAAATGCTTACAGAGACATTTAATGAGACAGGTTGGAATTTACAATAAATCATGTGTTTGTCATTTCAAAATATTGTTACAGTATATTGGGATTTAAGCAGTTTTAAAGAAAAATAAATGACAGGAGACAATCTGCAGTGATGTTTCTTGTCAAAGAGAAAGTATTTCACAGGAACGTGAACCCTTATAAGCACACGTAATGGAATGAATCTTTTGATTATTGATGAGCTTTAACCCAATTTTTGGAAGAACGCAAAAAAGACAAAATAAGCGAAAACTTCACAGCTAACCTTAGATGGCAGTGACTGGTTTTTATTTAATTAAAATCACCCCAAGAAACGCACAAAGAAACAGAAAACCAATTATCGCTGATTTTCAGAATGTGTGTTACGTACAAATGTCTTTGAATTCCAATTCACGCATTCTCTACAGGAGAATCCCTGCCGTAAAGGAAAAAGCCTTCTTCAGCTGAATTTTATACACTCCATATCGGCGTTTGCCTGTGCTAACCATTTTTAAAGAACCATGGTTGCATTTCGGAAAGTTACCCTGTTGCTTTAACTGGACTGAAAGTTGAATAATTCTCGGTGTATATGTAATTGGAAGGCAGCACAGTTACACATACACAGAGTAAGGCAGAACACGGAGGACAGTTGGGACACAGGCACCTGGAAACCAAATCCTTTTGGGCAAGATTACAATCCCAAGGCATTGCTGTCATTTAAATGTCACTGAGTAAACCCAAAGGGCAGTTACAGTAAACTGCATACTGTAGGTTACACTGAATAGGTGTGTCCGATTTATTACAATGAATTAACACAAGACAAAACACACTCCACAGGGGTGAGATTTATTACACAGTTACAAAACTCAGTGTACACCAACTTCTCCGTTCCTTTAAGTCACAAAATACAGATTGTAGGAAAACTAGCCATCTCATTAAAGGGACACTGTCGGCACTCAGACCACTTCAGCCCATTGAAGTGGTCTTGGTGTCAACTCCATGCACCCTGAGCATGTAATTATTGCAGTTTTTATAAAGTGCAATAAGTACCTTGCAGGATTAAGTACTCCTCTAGTGGCTGTCTACCAGATGCTTAGACGCTATGCATAAGGACCTCCAGCGTCGCCAGAAATCACATAGGGAAGCATTGAATAATGCTTTCCTATGGGGAGATCTTAATGCAAGCTGCAACTATTGTTATTAATATATCTCAACTACTACTATTCCCAAACTCTGAATTATAGGAACAATGTAGGCTAAAGAGCCAAACTGTGACTACAGTAGAGTTGGAGAATTTATCCAAAATCAGCTACTTTAGCCTAATGAGTAACATTTGGATTTGAATTCAGTACAATTTGCAGTTTAGTGGATAACCCTGATTATAAGAGATTATAAATCGATGTTGTGTTGACATAAATTGTTCTGGAAGGGAATACCACTGTGGCTGAAGAGAAGTCGGAAGCCATTTCTAATCCGCTTACTGTATGCTGTATCTCGACCCCACCATGTAAACCCCCGTTGGCATGTTCCCTATCAAATACCATTGCGGTTAAATGTGTATGAAGTTAACCAGTGACATGAATATAAATTACTTGCGGGTTTACTATCAAAGGATTTAGTAAGGGAACGGTGGAAAACTGACAGTTGTGAGTTCTAGCTGAAAGTATTGGGAATTGGAGAAAGACTTCAATTTGGCGACTTGGCGTATAATCTGCATCTAGTTTGTAATTTCTCCCTAATCTCCCCATATCTGCAAATAAAACCTGACAGTTGGAGAAACCGTGCCCTAGAGCAGCAATTTCTTACTTTTTTAAAGCACGTTTTGTAAAAAAAAAAAAAAAAAAAAAAACATATCGTTAGTCGAGCATCATGGGAAATGTAGTTATTCTAACATCTGCACTATGAGGATTAACGATGACTGCCACAGTTAATTACATGGTACATGTATAACTTCAGACATGTTCATTACACATACTCAGTTGCACTTTAAAAACAATGTACAGTATATATATATATATATATATATATATATATACATTAAGCCCCACAAAATAAATGCCAGTTTTGTTTTTCATTCAAAGATATTTTTTTTTAAGGCCCCAAGAGTCAAAGGTTAACAATGCATTCAATTTTAGGTGATAGGTCGGACCAGTACCGAGCAGATTTCTGTGGGAGGAAGTCGACCAGGGAGCTGAAGAAGACAAATCTGCTCTAAAAAGCTAAATAATAACAATTGACACATTGTTCTATAACAATCAATAACTAATACATGCATATGTCTAAAATTATTTCATTTTAGATAATTGCCAAGAAATATTGCTAGAATGTGGGAGCCAATTTTGAATATTCCACTAACTGGAGATACTATCATGAGGTTGCACAGTGAACACGCATACATTATTAGTAAAAGGAAGCCATGGTTTTTAACCCCTTAAGGACACATTATATGTCATGATTCCCTTTATTCCAGAAGTTTGGTCCTTAAGGGATTAAAACAGTTAAAACCTTAGAGTACGGGAACATACCTGCACCCAAAATGCACCTTATAGAGAGTCTCTTGTAATACATGCATTTATTAGTAAGCTGTTTTAGAACAAAATCATTTCGTCATGACAGGTGCATTTTAAATTACTAGGACGCTAAAAGCCTAACTGTGCTAGAGGGAACGACAAAGCATGTAAGAACTCATCTATTATCCCTCTAGCACTTTAGGAACGTAGAAATACTAACCCCAATAAGCTCGCATACGATGTATATTAATAGGGAGCTGTTACAATGTGCCCATCCCAAAGATGCCCATTAAACCGATAATTGATCAATTAATGATAAAGCCACATTAGAGTCAGGAAAAGTTTGCTTAGAATGTTTTTTCTTTAAGCTCTATACATCTATAACCGGTTTAATGAAGGGTGTGCTAGTTCTTTCCCCCCCCAGGGAAGTTATGTATGTTATATTTATATATACACAGACACACACAATGGAGGGATCTGGATAAGTGTTGAAGGCTGTTCAAGAAAGCCTATCTAGGTCAGAATCTTGATAGGAGGCCAAAATGTTGAGCCCAACTTTAAAAGAACTACAGACCGCATGATGCTTTGTCAGCCAGTAGTGTACAACAGCCTGGGAAAGGCAACATTTGGGTCTCCACTGGGTTACACACACACAAAAATAATGACAATGTTCACCAGTCAATCCTGTCTCAATATATGGAAAAACTGGTGAGTATAAGTGCTCAATATCTATAATTAGCAGCAAATCACCAACAAGGGGTTCTCTCCACCCTTGTGAAGTGGATAGTCAAGAGAACAGACATGAGGTGATCAGCGCTTAAGATTATATAAACATACGATACAGATGATATTCTTAGTATGTGAATCTATAAGTACAAAGCAAGACACAGATTATGGTGCAGTACAGTACATGTTTGTGAAGGGAATACAAATGGGCAAAAGTGCACACTCACACTTGTTAGAGCAGTCTCGGCTCTATTATGAAGGCCTGGACGGAATAACCCCCGTCTATGGAGGTCACCCTGGGCAATGTCCTGCTCTGGTATGAAGAACTGGAGGTGGAACAATCCCCACCTAGAGATATATGCTGGAACCGGAAGGATGATGAGGGCTGTATAAAGGATGTACTCCACAGGTAATGATGTATAAAATAATAGGTTTATTAAATAAAAAGCTGGAAACAACAGCTCTATAAGTAAAAACAAATAAACTGTGGATAAAAGAAGTCCTCACTTCTCAGAAGTGGCTGCCAGTGAGGACTTTTTATCCACAGTTTATTTGTTTTTACTTATAGAGCTGTTGTTTCCAGCTTTTTATTTAATAAACCTATTATTTTATACATCATTACCTGTGGAGTACATCCTTCATACAGCCCTCATCATCCTTCCGGTTCCAGCATATATCTCTAGGTGGGGATTGTTCCACCTCCAGTTCTTCATTGCCCTGGGTGACCTACCATAGACGGGGATTATTCCGTCCAGGCCTTCATAATAGAGCTGAGACTGCTCTAACAAGTGTGAGTGTGCACTTTTGCCCATTTGTATTCCCTTCACAAACATGTACTGTACTGCACCATAATCTGTGTCTTGCTTTGTACTTATAGATTCATATACTAAGAATATCATCTGTATCGTATGTTTATATAATCGTATGTGCTGATCACCTCCTGTCTGTAATCCGGTCTCAATGACGGCTAATCGACTGGTTTTTAACCACTTAAGGACCAACGATGCAATAAGTCCATTATAACAAACCAGACTTTAAAATTCTATTTCAAACTTGAATGTCGCACTTAACAAAAACAGGAATAAAAGATGCAAACAAGATTGCCATCATAGGATATGCAGGAATTAAAATAAAAACCAGTCACTACAGGAATAATGCAGTCAGAGTGCAAACACAGCAAAAAGAACTGACTGCATCTTACTCTAGAACTCCCCCGGTGACCATTGATGGAACTACAAGTAAAAAAAAAAAAACTCTTCAGCTCAAAGCAGCACAAAGGGACGACCACTCCCCATATTTGACACCAATGTCTCTGACCACTCAAAGCAGCTGCAAATTCTCCACTTTAAAACCAATACTGGCCCTTTGAAATGAAGCGCAAAGCTATGAAATTGTACTGTCTAGCTACCAATGCTCAATGCTTAAATTTCAGAACCAATGTCTATAAAATATACAAAATATACACAAAAGAGAAAAATAAATTCACTTCACAAAGCCTTAGCCCCTGCTGAACGTGAAATAAAATTTGATATATATTTATATATATATATTTCACAAAGTATATATTATTTTAAAATCATATTCATAATTACCCGATTATAAGAAAAAAACATTAACACATCCATTAAAAAATAAAATAAAGTGTTCCGATGGCCAGACTGCAAGCATCGTACACAAGATGCTCATGGCCCACACACATATGACATAGCAATGGGTTCAGTTTGTCTGTTCCTGTGCCTCCATCATCAAAAAGGTTCAAATTAATCAACAGAAAAGATCAAAATTCAGATTTAACATCATCCACGCAGTCTGTCTTTATTTTACACAGTAGAACCTGGAAAAATGATCAAGGGCTGGATATAAATCAGTCGTGTATGTGGAATTAATTTTCTAACACTGCGGAAACTGAACATACTTATAGATTCATCCGGGTCAGATCGGATTTAATTCGCACTCCAGATAATTCCTGGAACAAAGAATAATAATAAAACGCCCACAAATCCCTGTATTCAATTCTTCAGACACCAGGTTCTTTAATCAATGACTAGCAGAGAGAGAAAGCGCTAGGGCCTGATGACATGTTTCCCCAGTGTTGTTACAGAAATGTGGTGCCTTATGAACTTGTCTGGGTGCCATACACACACGTTTCACAATGTGTGGACTACCAGCTAGGATGGTAGAAGTACAACTGCTGGCAGAAAAAAAGGGGATAATTCTACATTACACATGGAAACGTATTTACATTCCCAAAGAGTGTTTGTGGCAGGTTAATGAGATGTGCAGTAACAGACGTTGTAGAAGTTATTCACAGTGTTCCCATTTAAGATAAGCGGGACGGCTACAGGTCCTGGACAGGAGAGTCAGGGTGTGGATCAGGCCAGTGCCGAAGGTCTATTGCCCTTCAGTGCTTGATTATCCGAAAGCACGGCGTTGGCCCCAGTTGATATGACATCGTTCAGAGGGCTCAGATAAAGCTAATCATTTTCCTAATCCCTCTATCCCTGAGTTGAACCTCATCATAAAAGTTTCTGAAGGCTGGCAGCTCTGATACGTTACCCGACGGTACAGTAGAGACCGTTTTCACGTTGGTCAATTCTTGAAACTTAACTGCTCTTGGTCAGCAGGCAGATGTTGGGAGAAAAGAAGTAAATTCAAATATCTGGTGATGATTCTTCTCCTGTAAATAGCTGCCCCATGGAAGAGCCCTCTATAAATGCTCAGATAAGGGCCACAGTGGAGCCTTGTACTGAGCACCGGATAAAAGACTTTTAGTCTGGTCAGCCACATTTGCATGGAGCAGATTCAATATTTTGCCTACTGTAATATAAATATGAAAAGAAAAATCTTAAATCATGAATCATGATTCTGTCAGTGATCGACCAGCAGCTGAAACAGAAGCCAGGGCTCCTAGAGAGATCACCGGTGGGACTACCTGGATTCTCCTTTCTTATGTAGCTTGTCACTGACCAAAAGCTTTCTAATTAATCAGAGAAGACCACAACATTTGCTAAGATGCCCAGATGGGCAGTGGATGAGCCTCTGTATTAAAGACAAACTTGTCCAAGTTGAGTAGGTCCACATCATCTGAGAAGAGCAGGAAAAAATACTTGAGTGTCTCTCCGAGAAAGAAGCTTTCCATCTTGTCTCGAGGTTCAGGGCTGCCGGTATTCTGCACATTGTTAATAGAGGTGAAACCGCCGGACGATACCTGAAAAGAAAAATCAAGTTTAGCCATATCAAAGTAAATTAAAGTTTTGTTATTTAAAAACAACAAACTCTCCTGTTTTCAAGTGAAAGAAAAATTAAATGGGAGAAAAGTGATTAGCATGAGGCAAAACATATTCTTGGTTATAGATTGCCATCAAATCCAAATACAATTCATTAATTTAGCAAAGAAGATATTACTGGCTGCCGAATGTCAGCCCTTCAAGAGGGATATTTACTCTCAACTGCCAGTTTTAACAGTTTAACACGTCGAGGGGTAGAAAGAAATTAAAAAAGTACCATAAAAACAAAAACGCAAAAATAGAGCCTAACGTGGCCTGTCACAATTTGCGTTACCCTTGTATATTTGTTGAAGCTCTGTAGGATATCCCAGCCCCAGTCCTGATATTTGGTGTTACCAGTGAACCGATACAGATAGAAAAGGCTCTCCACCGTCTCTGGCCTCAGGAGATTGTGCCGGTCGGCAGGCTGTGGGAATAAAGGTTAAGAATTTACAGAGAAAATGGCTGCATCACAATTCAATAACTATGTTAAAGGGGCAAACACACAGAGGGAGAACATTCACATTCTTAGAACATTAAATGACACTTAGGAAACAAATCCACTGCTCCAGCAAAGGAAGGGGAGGATGGAAGGAGAAGAAGAGATACCAATAGTAATCAAAAACACCATCGGGGAAAGGCTACATACCCTCCCGGCACCTAAAAAATAAATAAAAAAAGAACACAAACCAAACAAATGTAACAAAATATTACACATTTAGTAAATCTAATCTATTCCAATGAGCAATGTTCACTCATTTATACCCTTACTCAGGGCTCATGCTGCAGGATACCTTTACATCAATGTCCTTTCCTCCCTTCAGCTGATCATGTATGTGGAAGTGAGATATTTCAGGACTCAGGCCAGTCTCCATTTGCTTGTACATCTGGTAACAGGTGTCCATTAGAGCAATAGCTATATCCATGTGACCAGCAGTCAAGCCGTTGTGGGCCCCCAGAGCCAGGGTTCCAGGCAGAAAGCACACTAGGTGATCCTGTGAAGATAAATGGTGAGGACCACGATTATAATATGAATTATTAATATTGCATCACATCCTGCAGCAAGTTCTGCCTAGACACCCGGCAGCCAATACTATCCCTTCCTACTGGTTTTCAATTGGAGTGCTCCCATAAAACCCTGCTCACTAGGGCAGGGGAAGGCAACCTTTGGCACTCCAAATGCTGTGGACTACATCTCCCCTGATGCTTTGCCAGTATTATGGCTGCAAGAGCATTATGGGAGATGCTGTCCAGAACATCTAGAGTGCTGGCAGTTCCCTATTATGGGATATGTATTTTGAATTGTGTATGGAACTTCTGCTCAGGCGGATTATTTATAGATTTTATTTTCACAGAAAACACAGAATCCGTTTAAAGGGTTACACCAAGCACCATAACAACTACAGCCTGCTTTACAGGTTATGATGCCAGGGGTATCATTCATGGTCCGATTCCTGGTAATAAGGCAAACTGTGTAGCTATGGTATGCCCAACTACCTGGGTTCCTAGTGGGCTATAGTGATACTTGGTGGAGCTTCTGCAGAAGTTGGGGCTGTCACCATTATTTGTCTGAGAGCATCAGCTGACCGCTGACAGCCAATAACGGATCTTCTGTTTAATTAAAGTTACACAGAAATTATATTAGCCGGCCAAGTTACACTTCCTGCAGAAGAGGGGTTACCCTCCGTATGTGCTGCGTACTCCAGGCATCCAATTCGAATCACTGGAGCTGTCCTGGTGCTTGGAGCAAACCTTTAAGGAAGTGAGAACTTTCATGCCACGGACAAGGGACAGCGAAACAACTTACACTGTAACACGTGCAAGGAACCTACATTGTTGTAGTGTCAGAGTGCCCCTTGAAGATAAAACATCCTCTGAGTGTGAAAACAAATTCCCATTTTACTAGAGTTGCGCCTTCCACCCCAGAGTTTTGGGGAATTCTGCTCAATCCAAGTGAGGTTAGAGTCCATAACTCTGACTCCCCTCGATGTGAAGTCATGAAGGATATTTAATAAATAAATGAATACAAGTGGTTCTGTTTTAGATCAGGGATATAATTCTGCATATAATAATACTAGTTCGTGCCTTTTTAATAACACCTCTGCATGCTTTAGTTTCTACAATGATGTACTGCAAGCATGTCAAACTTGCGGCCCACGGGCCGAGTTTGCCATGCTTACTAAAGCAGAGTAGACACCTGCTCTCCCCACATTGCAGGTGCCTACTTTGCCAAAATTACCTGGCCGGAGAGGATGCCGAAATTTGACGTCATTCCGGCACCCGGCATCACTAAACTGCGCGCGTGAGGAGCAGGAAGACTGAGCTCCTGAGAGAAGATCAGGAGCAATAAATAAAATGATGTGAGTGTGTGCAAGATTGTGTAAATGTGTGTCTGTCAGTGAGTGAGAGTGAGTGTGTGTGTCAGAGAGTGACTGTGTGTCTGTCAGTGTGTGTTGGTCAGTGTTGCGATGGCCAGGGCTGGACAGTGGGGTACCTGGAGGTGCAGGGAGGCACGCAACACCACGTCACATTCCAACGTGACGTCAACATGCTCCACCCTCACAGGTTTTCAAGGAGTAGTGGTAGAATCCGTTTGGCACAGGATGCGGACGGCGCCATTGGGTGTATACCAGAGGCTGGACTCCAGAGTCGCATACTGGCAGCGGCAATGTGAGTTGAGTCTCCTTGTTGGCTAATATTGTTTTTGGGTTTAACAAGGGCTGGGGCTGGGGTTTAGTATAAAGGGGGGAACAGGGATTTAGTACAGAGGGGGGGGGGGGGGACTGTGAATTAGTACAGAGCGGTGGGGGTACTGGGATTTAGTACAGTGGGGGGGAGAAAGAAAGAAACCAAAAGAAAATCATTTAAAGTTTGAAACTAAATGTGTTGCCATCAATTGATAGACAGTGGATGAGACTAATACCAGGCAACATAAAAGTCAATAAATTAATTGCCAATAACCATTAATAGTAATTATATATTGAACAGATAAACAAAGCAGCATCTTACCATCTTGGGACTGAAATGTCCATGTGACAGCTCGCCAACAAACGTCAGCTGATTAGGTGAAGATTTTCGGAGGAGATTTTTCTTCACTCCCTCAATGGCCTGGTTATAATCTTCCAAAAACCTACGGCAAATCACAAAACAGGTCAAGCCATTTTACTCGTTAAGTGCCAACAGGCAGTCTATCAAAGCAGGTGTAATCGCTAGTTTAGCTGTATTCTGCAAAGAAATCCTCTAGGCACCAAAACACTGTTAGCTTGTTTAAGTGGTTTTGGTTTATAGATAATGCCCCTACATTTTAACTGCTCATTAATCTACCATTTAGGAGTTAATCACTTTCAGGCACAGCCTCCAAACACACCTTTATTTAGAATTTCTTATCTCCTGCTGTGTTAATAGCCGGTTAATGCCTGCAGCAGACTACTGGATTTGATTAAAGTTCAATAAATAGAGCAAGATATAAGAACTTCTAAAGTAAACACACTGGACTGTAAGATCTGATTGAAAACATTTTTTTTTCTCATGTAGGCTGTGTGAGTCACAGCCAGGGGAGGTGTGACTAGGACTGCATAAACAGAAATAAAAGTGATGTAACTCCTAAATAATAATGGATAATGGAGCAGATGATGGAGCAGGGAAACTGCATGAGCATAGTCTATACACCAAAACTGCCTTATTAAGCTAAAGTTGTTTACAGTGTCCCTTTAATCTGTTAAGGGCCAATGACTTTCAATAACATGATTCTTTGAGAATCCCCACTCACATAGAATGTACCATTTATGTTACATTATTGGGCTTTGAAGGCAAATAGATAGTACATTTGATGATGGCTATATTATGGCTATGGCAGTTTAGCGTAAAAGATATTTGGAATTTTATCCCCCCCTACAGACGCTCTATTGTCAGTGAATGAAGATCTGTGTCTTTCCCTAAGCAGTGCAAATCAGGTTGCCACTGATCCAAATACCGTATATACTCGAGTATAAGCCGACCCGAATATAAGCCGAGGCCCCTAATTTTATCCCAAAAAACTGGGAAAACTTATTGACTCGAGTATAAGACTAGGGTGGGAAATGCAGCAGCTACTGGTAAATTTCTAAATAAAATTAGATCCTAAAAAAAATATATTAATTGAATATTTATTTACAGTGTGTGTATAATGAATGCAGTGTGTGCGTATGTGTGTGTGTATGAGTGCAGCGTGTGTGTATGAGTGCAGCGTGTGTGCGAGTGCAGTGTGTGTGCGAGTGCAGTGTGTGTGCGAGTGCAGTGTGTGTGCGAGTGCAGTGTGTGTGCGAGTGCAGTGTGTGTGCGAGTGCAGTGTGTGTGTGCATGAATGCAGTGTGTGTGTATGAATGCAGTGTGTGAATGTAGTGTGTGCAGGGCCGGTGCAAGGATATTTGCCGCCGTAGGCAAAAAACATTTTGCCGCCCCCTCCGACCCATATGTCCTGACTTCCCCTCCTCCTCCCTCAGTGGTCCTTACCTCCCCACCCCCGTGTTCCTTCACCCCCCCCCCAGTGGTCCTGACTCACCCCTCCCCTAGTGGTCCTTACCCTCCCCTCCCCTAGTGGTCCTTATCCCACCCCCTCCCTCTCATAGTGGTCCTTATCCCCCCCCATCCCTCCCATAGTGGTCCATATCCCCCCCCATCCCTCCCATAGTGGTCCATATCCCCCCCCATCCCTCCCATAGTGGTCCATATCCCCCCCCATCCCTCCCATAGTGGTCCTTATACCCCCCCTCCCTCCCATAGTGGTCCTTATACCCCCCCCCCTCCCATAGTGGTCCTTATCCCCCCCTCTCCCTCCCATAGTGGTCCTTATCCCCCCCTCTCCCTCCCATAGTGGTCCTTATACCCCCCCTCCCTCCCATAGTGGTCCTTATACCCCCCCTCCCTCCCATAGTGGTCCTTATCCCCCCCCCTCCCTCCCATAGTGGTCCTTATCCCCCCCCCTCCCTCCCATAGTGGTCCTTATACCCCCCCTCCCTCCCATAGTGGTCCTTATACCCCCCCTCCCTCCCATAGTGGTCCTTATCCCACCCCCTCCCTCCCATAGTGGTCCTTATCCCCCCCTCCCTCCCATAGTGGTCCTTATCCCCCCCCCCCTCCCATAGTGGTCCTTATACCCCCCTCCCTCCCATAGTTGTCCTTATACCTCTTTTTTTTTGTTATTATTAATTTTTTATTATTATTTCTTATTTTTTTTTCGTCCCCCCTCCCTGCTTGATACATAGCAGGGAGGGGGGCTCCTTCCCTGGTGGTCCAGTGGCAGTTCAGTGAGGGGAGAGGGGGGCTGGCAGAGCTGTACTTACCTTTCCTGCAGCTCCTGTCAGCTCTCTCCTCCTCCGCGCCGTCCGTGCAGCTCCCTCTGTCAGCTCACAGTGTAAGTCTCGCGAGAGCCGCGGCTCTCGCGAGACTTACACTGGGAGCTGACCGAGGTGCTGAACGGACGGCGCGGAGGAGGAGAGAGCTGACAGGAGCTGCAGGAAAGGTAAGTACAGCTCTGCCAGCCCCCCTCTCCCCCAGTCTGTATTATGGCAATGCAAATTGCCATAATACAGACTCTGACTCGAGTATAGGCCGAGTTGGGGTTTTTCAGCCCAAAAAATGGGCTGAAAAACTCGGCTTATACTCGAGTATATACGGTAGTTACATAGACTGACAGTCCAGGGAACACAGCAGCTTACACCGGAGGAAGCAATTAACTAAAAATACCAATATCATTTACATTACAACAAGTAATACATAAAAACACATTGCAGTGGGAATATAAGCAATATATAAGATACTTGTACATATACAAGTCAGTAGAATCTGCCCAGTGGCTGCTTTTAACATTCACAAGCCATTTCAGGTGTATGGTATACACACAGTGTTTTAAAGACATCAATGAAGAAAAATAATGAGGGCCAAAGGGTTTCCTACAGAACATGTCTAATAATTGAATTATTTAAGAACATACGTGTTCTCTTTCTTCCCACTCTGGATCCACTGCTTGAGCAAATATTCATAGTAACTATCAGCACGGGCTCCTAAAGTAAAGACCCCAGGGTGAGTGAACTGCCCAGTGTTAGTGTTGATGAACATGGGCACCAAGCCATCTCGTTTCCCGGAGAGATTGTGGACATGCTGAGTTACTTGATCGACAGCTTTCTGGAAGGGATTGGAAATAAAGAATGTCATCTGCTGGCCTGGTCCAGAAAAAAAGTTATGCTGTTGTAAGGAACAAATCTCATTACCTGGTACCGGTCATCTCCTGTAACGCGGGACAACTCCCTAAACTCCAGCTGGACACTGGTCACCTCAGCCACCGTGCTGTCAGATGTCCAACGTGGCGCATGAGCCGTACCTCGCCCAATATTCACATCAGAGAAAGGGATCTTGGAAGGGGTGTTAAAAGCAGGAAGCAGGCGGGTACCAATGTCTTTCTAGGAATAGAAACATGGAACTTCAATCTGGACAACAGGCAAGTTAACCAAGACGTTCAGAATATTCCAAGACAAAATCACTAGATATAAGATAACGAGTAGACAAAGCAATGTATTGCTTGGAAAGCTTCAAGGGACATTTTATTATATAAAAAATAAATAAAAAAATCCAACCACTTTTTAGTAAATATAGTCCCAACGAATCTGTATTCGCTGGAGGTGTAAATCAAGTAATCCCTTGCTCTAGGTGACCATGTATTATGCCTCCTGCCTGCACACCGCTCCCATCACACACACATACACACACACATTTTGTGCTCTCACTCACCTACAACTACCGTCACACACATACAGACCCAGCATGCACTTGCAGCTGTATGCATGGAAGAAGATGAGTAACAGTAACGGACGGGAGATGTGAAAGGCAGAGGAAGGCAAACTGGAAAGTTGATTCAAAGCAGTGGAAATCCTGGCACTGGCCCCGACTGGGACAAAATTCATGGCTGAACAGAAGATAAACAATTAGTTTTTTCTGTAACAGTGTTGCACGGAGAGAGAACGCACCGCTTTGTCTAAGAACATTGGGTCCTGTGTCAGGTGATACGTGCTCAGCAAACTTCCAAGGATCCGGATTGTGCTTTCAAACAGGTTAACATCTACATTTTTATTGAAGTCTAGCTTGGTGGCAACCCACTCCTTCGCTTCTTCAAACTCTGCAAAACAGGTAATTTTAGAGCATGAAATGCCTTGACATTTACTCCATTATCAGCTGTGATAAAATGAGTGGACATACTATTTTAACATAGGATCTGTATAGACTGGATTGATATGATAAAATTAATCCATCACTAATGCTTTGTTAACAATCAAGCTATCCAATGCTAAATTTTAGCCCCATCATGGAACCTTTATAAATTACCAACCTTCTGTCTGCAATTTTGTCTGATATTAAAAGTGATGTTTTATCCCAGCAATTATAACCCTTCTCAGTCAGCAAAAAAATTAAATCCCCAAATAAATCTGCATCGAGTTTGCGACTATGTATATTGTAGCCTTAGGTTTTTTGGTTTTTTTTTTTTTTTTTGCTTAAGCTGCAAATGTCTAAAGAAAAAATGCCAAATAATTGCTAAACATTAAGAACTGTGATTTCCACAATGCTTTACCGATGGAAGCGTGAAGCACATGCAGGGTAAATTACCTTCTTTTAATCCCATGATCCACATGGTGTCCAACGCATCTATGAGGGTGAGCCCCAGGCCGAACCATTCATTGTAAGATTTGGAGATTGGCTTCAGTTCATCATGACCCCAGGCAAATGCTTTGTACCCCTTCCAGGCATGGCGGAATGCCTCGATTACTGCCTCCTGCCGTTCATTAATAGGCACTAAAAAAAGATTGTGCATTTAAGGCATTTTTTATAAAAGCACCTACAGGATCCCCATGCCAGTACTTTAACATATATTACAGAGTAGACCAATACATTTATACTGGCTGGAATACCTTCCAACAGTCCCAACCTGTCATGATAAATGGGTCCCTGTCACACTGTCTGCAGATGTGGGACACCAGAGAAATGGGACAGCATTGGGGGGTCTGTCAAAGCAGCAAAGCGCTAGGCATCACTGACACCAGGAATACTAATAGAACATCGCCTATATCACATTATGGAGGCTTTTGGACAGCTTTGTGTAGCACTTTGTAAGCGTATTGGATACTATTATAGAACGGGAAACAACAATTTCACACATCAGATTAGGAACATGTGTATGGAGAGACAAAGAGTCGACAAATATCAAATGGGCAATCAATACCAATTCCAAATAGTACCTGGCTCTTTTTGGTCCCCGCCATCCTGCAGCTCCACTTTAGATGGTTCTTGTTGCTTATTGGAAGATGGTTCAGTAATTTGGTCTGGTTCGATCACTGCTCCTCGCCAGCTAAACGCACAGAACACCAAACAAATTATTTCAAGATAATAACCATCTTGCTGCATACGTTCACAAATACATATTTTAAGCAAAGTCTTCAAGTCAACCTCTTCAAGCATGTGTACTATGCCAACAACATATTGTTGTGCAATGACGTTACCTGATGACTGGCTGGTTGTTGTACGCTTGCTCCGGCCTCAGCTCATTGTCTTCTGGTTTTTGACCCTGTGGAGGTGGTGTTTTCAAGATGGGGGGACCTCGCTTGTTTGGCCTTTTAGGTTTCTAAACAAAACATCAAAATGGTTCGTTTACCTTTCAGCCATCACAAGTAAAAGATAAAAGGAATATCTATGCTGGCAGATACCTGTACAGGGGGCTTTGGTAACATCTGCTCTCGCTCCTTTTCTCTCTGAGGTACCGGTAGAACAGCGTTATTAGCAGGATGCAACCCTGGCGGCTCTTCTTCATCACGGGCCTCCATTTGTTTTGTCAGAGCTACACAAACATACCGGAACATCAGTTACATATTGGAAATGAGTAGGCCAATCTTTAGATACATATCTATACGATGACTGAGAATAAACGGATTATACAAATTACATTTATTGCATACTGACTAATAATGAATGGACTATTCCCTACATGGCCAGAGGGTAGACCTCGGGTGTTGCCGAACTACAACTCCCATGATGCTCTGGCAGTGTTACAATGGTCAGCGTATCAAGGGGTTTGTAGGTTTGCATCTACCTTTTAATTATGGCATGAAAGAAAGAAAACTTAAACACACACACACATATATATATATATATATATATATATATATTAAAAAAAATATTTTAATGCGAAAACAATATACTTTACATTATGTGCAGGGCATACTCACTGACTGACATTTTGACCCCTCTAGGTCTTATACACACTGATCAGCCACAGCATTAAAACTACCTGTCTGATATCATGTAGGTCCCCCTCGTACTGCCAATACAGGTCTGCTGCGTCAATGTGTCCTGTGGTATCTGACACAAAGACATTAGCAGCAGATCCATTAACCACTTAACAACCACATGACGGTCTGTGCTCAACAACCACGTGACGGTCTGTGCTGTCATGTAGTGCAAGGCTTTAATGTGACGGTCAAGTAATACAGTTGCAAGAAAAAGTATGTGAACCCTTTGGAATGATATGGATTTCTGCACAAATTGGTCCTAAAATGTGATCTGATCATCATCTAAGTCACAACAATGGACAATCACAGTCTGCTTAAACTAATAACACACAAAGAATGAAATGTTGCCATGTTTTTATTGAACACACCATGTAACAGTCTGTTGCCAACCATAAGCACAAGAGACTGATGATGAAATAGGAAATGTAAATGTGTTAAAAATGGTAGAAAAAAAAATTTTGTATATGGTTTATTTACTTAACACCAAACTGTAGTGAATATAAAAATGAACTGTAAAATTTAGACAATATCGGATCGTGAAGAATTTTATAACATGACAGGTCTCTCTTTACTAGAGAAAAACAACCAATTAGAAAAAAGTAAGGAACCTTAAAGTCCCCTCCCAACCAAATATGTCCTCTTTCTTTGCTGCTCCACATCAAGCACAGGTCAGAGTACCACTGCCTCCTATTGCTGTATGGGTGGTTGTGGGATATACATTTTGTTAGGATTGATTTTATGATTTGATGTCATGTATTTTGCCTTATTCTGGTATTTCTTTATTGCCTGCTTTGTCTAACCCCCTTTTCTGTGGGGTCTGTAGGGGTGCATTCCTCCACCCCTTTCCCTCTGCTTTCCCTACTCTCCCTTGCTGTCCTGCAGTTTGGTTTTCGTTCCATTTTTTCTAGTGGTCGGCGGGGAGCGTTTCAGTGCCGTCTCCCGTTCTATTCCGACTGCCGGGACCACCTGACTCCCTCCCACGCTCACCGAGCCACTGGAAAGCCGTTTAAGCTTTCGCGACCGTGGGCGGGATGACCGGCCACGTGGGAGTGATGGCTCCCGGCCTCTATTGGCTTCCCCACTCTGCAGGGCCCCTCTGTCTGGGCACCCGTGGGGAGGCATGTTACACACCCCGTTTTCCACTCACGGTTTCTTAGTGACTTTCCAATATTTGAATCCCTGTTTATACACAGATGCTGCAAGGGGTTGCTTATGGTGTCTCACACTGTCTTCAGTGTTACTTAGTTACTCAGAAGAGTGTAATGTTTTAGGGAACCCAGGGGTTGTTCTGTGTTTTCTTCCCTGGGTCATTGTTTTTGGCCTACTATCTCAGAGATCACACCCCACACCCCTTTTTTCTTACCTGTTGTGCCTGCAATTCCTGGCATGCTTTTTCTACACCAGTTTTAGCCTGCTTTATCTGTGCATCACTGATGGGCCTGACTTGTCTGTGCCCCTTGACTTGGCCTGCTCTGTCTGTGCCATTGCCTCTGGATGCCTGGCCCAACGGTTACATACTCACGCTTGTGCTATCCAACTTGCCTCTGCCATTATATGGGGTGCTGCCCAGATTGCTCAGCTAGTGACACTTGTCCTTTGTGTCCCTTGGTGTTGCATTGCCTATGTCTCCCAATTATGGAGCCCTCTACTCAGGAGCAGAGTTTACAGGCAATGATCAATGCAGCGGTGGCTGCCTCTGTGGTCAAAGCCTTGGCTAGGGCTATCCCTCAAACACAACTGGAGTGGGGCTCTGGAGGAACCCCTCACACGGCAGACGACTCGGCTGAGTCAGACCAAGTGCACAGAAGCGCTAGTGCAAGATCAGGCAAGTGCACAGAAACGCTATTGGAAGGGTGAAGGCCCTGAACCACGCTTCCAGAGGGTAAGGCTCCGGCGAAGCGACAAGGCCCGGTGCTGACGGACTCACCTGCCCGACGATGTCGCCTCTCAGGCGCTGGGGAGGAGGTCTCCATACCTCCCCCGACCATGGCCATCCTAGATGAATGGCGAGCAGACCAGTCCTCAGAGGAGGATGTTTGGGCAAAGACTATGAAGACGACTCCGGGTGACACTGTGGTAGCGTCCACGCCAGGAGCGACACCTCTCCTAGTGGATGTCAACGTCTTCAGACGCTATGGGCGAACCCGTTTCAACCCTCGATCCATTTGGCACCCCAGATCCTCCGAATGGTTTCTACCCGACCACCTAGTACAGTTCGTGCACTACTGGTTCCGCAAGCCTCTGGATTGGGAAGTCCGCAGGAAACTACGGGCGGAATGTCCCCGACCTGTTCTCCCAGACATGGTTTCCATGACCCTGGAGTTCGACCCTCCTGGTCGCCACATATAAGATGCGCACCGGACGAGACCCTAAGTAAGAGGTCGAGCGCAGCCTCCGTCTTGCGCAGGACGAAGTGCTGGACATGCTGGGCCCCCTAACCAGGATTCTCATGCTGGAAGACAAGGCCTATTCGCAGGGTGCAGCCCTAGACCCTGCTTCCATACGGGACTAGGCCCTGCGCTCTATTTGCCTGCTGGGCAATACTAATGTAGCACTCCTTCCGTGCATGGACAACAAACTTCTGACTTGGGGTCGAAGGAATTGGGTCCCCTGGCTAAGGGTCTTCTCTTCAGGGAACCTTTCATAAAGGAGCTTCCTAAACATGTGAATTTATTCACCTCCCTGAGCAAAGCACAGACCTTCATGAAGAGGGTCTTTCGCCCTCAGACTTCTCGGGTTTTTGGCAGGGCTGGACGACAGCGGGGTCGTATCTCCAGCCACTTCTGGCCATCTGGTCACCGAGGATCCCATGGGCCCTGCTCCTTTCCAACCTACCAACCACGGTCCTTCAACTCCCAGAGATCGGACAGAGGTAGAGGAAGTCGAGCCCGAGGACGTACAAGGCTGTCTTCAGGTGAGAACAAATACTACCTATTGAACTAGCCGGAGAGAGAGGAAGTGTTAGCCTACTCAGGCATGGATGTACTATGTGTGTCATTGAAGTATGTTGAGTGTACCAAGGATGGATTCCCATTTATTAAGTATGGATATGACTGGACCGTCGAAATAGGGATGTGATTAGGAGGCATAGGACGCAAGGTCATGATTGGGATTATTGTTAGAATTACAAACTGATTATAAGTTATCTCTTGATTTAATATGTAAATGGGCCTTTTGAAACTAATCAGGAAGTGTTTCCCAATCCCGATACCCGAGCTATTTACTTACAAGTGCGGGTTTTATAAGTCACTAATGCTGTCAACGTGAGGGGATGACATGTCTACACAGTCATGGCCCTCACTCAGAGTATCCCCAGATGTGCTTTTTTCCTCAAATATGAGTTTTTGCCACTGGGGTTTTTGACCTGGTCCCAGTTCACTTGGTGGACTGGTAATCCAAGACCCTGGTCCAAAGAGGGGGATAGATATTATTCCCGGTTTGACTATATGAGCTTACATTATGAATTATAATAATAATAATATTCCCGTTGTTGGGAATAATACACTTTGCCTATATTGACCCAAGGCTCAAGATACAGATAACATGATGTTTAGTCTGTTTAAAAATGGTTAACATGTCAGCTGTTTGAAATATTTAACTTGTACGCTTAAAAGATGTATTCAACAGATAATTGAAAAAGCTGAAATCAACAGCTCGAACTCCTCTTAAAGGGAAAACCTACGGCACAGAGCAAATGGGGGGAAATCGAGGTGAAGAAATAATGAAAGTCCCGCAGACGTGATTAGCACGTCTGAATATACCTCCTTTTGTTTCTCTGCCGCAAGCCTCCCATGGATATTTACCGTAAGATAGATCATGATATGATCTAAGAGGGGAATTGTAGATACAAATATCCATTTTGCCATCTATCCTAGCAGTTCATATAAGGGTTAATTTGAACCAAGAATAAATTTGCCATTTTATCTCCTATTCTTGGAAATAGGATTTATATAAAATCCTAGTTACGGGAAAAGTACTGATTTCGAAATAACTTGTTAATTGTCCAAGATATCGGTATTTGTAAATATCTGGTTTTAATCAAATATGTAATGCGTTATATAACGAAAGATTACAACTAGAAACAGCTGTTTATAACTTGTGAAAAACAAATTTCGTAATTAATGCTCATGACCCCCACCGACATGAAAATGGGGTATAAATGCTACTGACGTTTAATTAAACATTGAATTGGTTATTGAACAAGTCTGTGCTATTCATTTCCAATTTCCAGAGCTCTGAATGATTTGGCAAATATCCATCATCCACAAAGGGTCCAGGGGGGATTTAATCCCCAACAGTTGGGAGGGGTCGTTTATGGTTCCTTACTTTTTTCTGATTGGTTGTTTTTCTCTGTGTTAATGTGCTGCTGTGGAGTTCTAGTAAAAATAGTCTTAAGCAAACATTCGCCTCCTGTCATTAATAAAATTAAGATTATAGTTACACTAAAGCTAGTATAATCTTCAATTCTCTAACCAAGCTATTGTAGCTTAAATTTTAATTTGGCTTAAAATTATTTTCAAATAAACCCTAGAGTCTGTTATAGGATGGTAAAGAAAGCTTCGCAATAACACATTATGAATAATCTGCGTTACATACTTCTCCAGTACTCTCCCAGATTGGAAAATGACATCACGGCGGTGACGGCAAACACAGCGCACATTAAAAGGATGATCAGGCGCTGTAACCTCGATAGCTGCTTCCATTTCTAAGAAGGAAGGAGAGAGGTGCATTATTGGCAAGCAAACGGCAAGGGTCATTCAGAGTTTAACACAAAGCTCATAGCAGCTTCCTCTATAATCGCATTTCTCATGGACACTTGTAATAGTTGGGTTTCTTATTTGTTTTTGGTTATTTTCCCATTTTTTTTATAGTAAAGTCCTGCAGAATGTGTTGGCTGGGTATACAAATGCCAATAACAATGTAAGAATTGGTGTAATTACAATGCTAGTGGAATCTATGGTGCCATTCCCTCTCAGTGCCAGCAGGGGGCAGAGAAATACACATCAGATACCCCTCCATCGGCTGACGTCGGCAGAGTCCGACACATTGCCAAGGGTAAGGTAAGGGTCAGGTAAGAATCAAGAGTTTTTGGAACGTTTAGGCTATAACTTTCGTTGCTACGCTTATATTTGCAAATATGAAAAACAATAAAAAAAATAACAATTTAACAGTAAAAATCCTATGAACATAACTGTCCTTAACATATCAACCAATCACAGCGTAGAATGTTCTTCCCCTTTCTTTGCTGCTAAGTGATAAATATAATTACCTCTACTATTTTAAATATTCTATTAACTTTAATATTTCTATTTCACATATATCTGGCTCTGTTATTTATTTATTTTTGTAAGTCCGTCCTAATTGCGGGTACTCTTCAGCAAAAATTAATTTATTTTTGTTCTTTCATTTTTTTTCTCTCTTTCACAAATTTTATTGTTCAATAATTATTTTTTATTTACATAATACTAGTTTCCGGTCGTTAATAAAATTGTGAAAACAAGGGGCTGGCTGCACTCACCTAAACATGCATAAATAGGGTGCTGCTGGGAGCCAGTAAGTACAATAAAAATCAAGCGCACTGCCCTATTCACTAAACAGCAACTTTGATGCTGACAAATTTTGTTAAATATATATTGCTTACTCATCTATATAACAAAATTTGTCAGCAAAGTTGATGTTTAGTTAATAAAATTGTGACTTTTCATCCCCAAAGTTAGAAAAATCTGGAATTTCAAATGAGTCTGACTAGTATTTATATGTACTGATTGCAGTCCCACTGCTTGTGTGTCAAATTGCCGTTTTAAGCCTTCTAAAAGATGAACAACAGATCTAAGTAGTATGTGTCAAAAGTTCAGCTTGATCAACTTCAGTAATATGAGTAGCACCCGGGTTTATCCCTAAACTCTAAATTATAGATAACCGAAATTCAAATTGCAAAATCTAGGCTAAAAACAGGCACATTTGCCATTTGGGTTTTAATTGAGACAGTCAAAATATTTATTGAATGTTTGTATTTATTGAATACCTACATGCAACTATGAAAAAAGATAGTGTGTGTGCAGACAGCAGCCTATTTGCATAATTATACCAGGGAGCGCCTGGATTATTACGTGAGAAAAGGCAAAACTACAAAAAAACTAAAATATCTAACGTGGGAGTGGAAAGTCTACTTATAGCGGTCATGCAATGGCGTTCCTTTCCTACAAGCTAGACAAACTACATTTCAGTAAAGTCATACAATAATTACCTTTAAATCAAACATTAGCACAAAGCACCAACATATCTAACCACTAAACAAGCATTATTGAAATACAGACCTCAGCCATGTCTCACAGAGGCTGCTCAGACAGTAAAATGTGTTTTTTTCGTTTTCACCAGTTATAACTCAACATCCACCTGATCCCCCCCCCTCTCCTCCCCCCCATGAGATGTAAATATAGTATTTGCCTCCTGCCTCAGGTGGGATTCCCTGGTAATCTTATACTCCCTGTGCTTAGGGGAACGAACCACTCCTGTGCTACATACAAAAATAAATTTCACCTGAAGAAATACAGATCAGTGTTTATATGTACCATTTCTATCAACTATTATTATTATAGCTTATTTAGTTTGGACCAAAAATTAAAGGGACACTATAGTCACCAGAACACCTACAGCTTGTTGAATTTGTTCTGGTGAGTAGAATCGTGGTGTTTTTAACACAATAGGATCAAGAATACATGTTTGTTTTTCTGACACTATAGTGTTCCTTTAAATTTGAAAATAACTTTAACCCCTTAAGGACCGGACTGTTTTTGCGATGTTGTACATTTGCGACCAGGCATCTTTTTACACTTTTGTGGTGTTTGTGTTTAGCTGTAATTTTCCGCTCTCTCATTTACTGTTCCCATACAAATTATATTTTTTTTTTTTCATGACAAAAGGGGCTTTCTTTACATACCATTATTTATATAATCTCATGCAATTTAATTTTTAAAAAATGAAAAAATATGATGAAAAATTGAAAAAAATACATGTTTTTTGACTTTTATGTAAAAAATCTTTTACTCATCTACAAAAGCGAATGAAAAAAAAACTGCTAAATAGATTCAAAATTTTGTCCTGAGTTTAAAAATACCCAGTGTTTACATGCTTTTTGCTATTTTTTTTGCATGTTATAGGGCTATAGGTACAAGTAGGATATTGCGGTTTCAAAACCTATATTTTTAAAATGTATCAATAGTGACATTGTAACACTATTATCTGTCATAAATCGCTAAATAACCCCCCACATGTACATATTTTTTTTAAAGTAGACAACCCAGGGTATTCAATATGGGGTATGTCCAAACTTTTTTAGTAGCCACTTAGTCACAAACACTGGCCAAAGTTAGCGTTCATATTTGTTTGTGTGTGAAAAAAGTAAAAAACTAAATTGAACGCTAATTTTTGCCAGTGTTTGTGACTAAGTGGTTACTAAAAAAGACTGGACATACCCCATTTGCAATACCTTGGGTTGTCTTCTTTTGCAAATGGTATGCCATCATGGGGGTAATTCTCATTCCTGAGCTACCATACGCTCTCAAAGGCATCGTAACCAACCTGGCCATTTTCAATGTAAAAATATGACCCATATATTTGACCCTGTAACTTTCAAAAACGCTATAAAACCTGTACATGGGGGGTACTGTTATACTCAGGAGACTTTGCTGAACACAAATATTAGTGTTTCAAAACTGGAAAATGTATCACAACAATTATATCATCAGTAAAAGTGCTGTTTGTGTGTGAAAAATGCAAAAAAAAGTCACTTTCACTGACAATATCATCGCTGTGATATGTTTTACTGTTTTGAATCACTAATATTTGTGTTCAGCGAAGTCTCCCGAGTAAAACAGTACCCCCCATGTACAGGTTTTAGGGTGTCGTAGAACGTTACAGGGTAAAATACAGTGATAGCAAATTAAATTCTCTGGACTTTCGGCCTGGGTTGGCAGGCAGGTCCCTTAAATTGCAATCAATAAAATAACTTAATTATGTAAAAATATTACATAAATACGCAGGTAGAATTTAAATATATATGCATATTTATATATTTGAAGTCTACGTGTATATTTATATAATTTTGTATATGGACATATGAATAGTTCGTATTCTTTTTATTTATTTATATATACATAGATATATATACAATTTCATTCTAAGGGTATTTTGAAATAAATACATATATATTAATATCAAAATACAATTAGAATAAAATTTCGTATAGACATAATTTTTATTAAATTTTTATTATTATTTTTAATTTTTTAAGTTTAATTTAAATTACTTATTATTTGTAGTTTATAATAATATATATACAATATATATAGTTATTATATATATTATATATATACACGTGTGTAATTTAATTATAAGTGTATTTTTATATTAATATATGTACATATTAATATAAAAATACACTTAGTATGACATTATATATATGATATTTAGACGTATATTATATATATATATATATATATATATAATATACGTCTATATATCATATATATATATATATATACACATATATAATTATTATTTTTATTTATTAACTTTAAACTTTAATTTTTTTTTTTTATGATTTTACACTAAGCAGGGAGACTGCCTGTCAGCACAGACAGTCCCCCTGCAGGCAGAGACTAGGACACCTATTGTGACCATGTGGTCGCCCTGTTGAGCGATCACATGGCCACAGGGGTCCTAATCCGCCATGGGGAGACTGTCTGGGCTGCAGGCAGTCTCCCCACAACGGGAGCACCGCCGATCGCCGCCGGGGGAACGACGGCGATCGGGTAAGTACATTGGACCGTTAGGACGGTTCAGGACCGTCCTCGGTCGGCAATGCAAAAATGCCGATGACGGTCCTGAACCGTCCTCGGTCCTTAAGGGGTTAAAGGAACACTATAGTCACCAAAACAACATTAGCTTGAATGAAGCGGTTTTTGGGTATAGATCATGTCCCTGTTTCACTTCTCAATTCACTGCCATTTAGAAGTTAAATCACTTTTGTTTCTGTCAGGGGCGTACCTAGAGCACTTGGGGCACCTCCCCCTTCCCAAATGTAAAAAAACACCCACACAATTTTTAAAATATTTTCTTTTTTTATAATGTATTGCACAAATTTGTAACGTCATAAAACCCCTGTCCTGCCTTCCCTTCTACAAACCCCTGTACTGCCCCCTTCTATAAAACTCCTACACCCCCCTACCACAAATCCCATGCTCAGCCCCCCTTATACAAGACTCCTGCCACCTTTTACAAAATCCCTGCACTCCCACACAGTTACAGGCATACAGTCACACACAGTTACAGGCATACAATCACACACACACAGTCAGAGACAGACAATCACAAATACACACACAGTTACAGGCAGCATCACACAATCACAAGCAGTCACACACACATAGTTACATCCAGATAGTCACACATACAGTTACAGGCAGACAGTCACACACACACACACACACACACACAGACAGTTACAGGCAGTCACACATAGTTGCAGCCAGACAGTCATGCACATAGTTACAGGCAGACAGTTACATATACATTTACACACACAGTCACGGGCAGATCGTCTCACACACACACACACACAGTCACATGCAGACAATCACATATACAGTCACAGGCAGACTCTCACACACACACACAGTTAGAGGCAGACTGTCTCACACACACAGTTACAGGCAGACAGTCACACATACACACACCGTTACAGGCAGATGGTCAGACATAAACACACCGTTACAGGCAGATGGTCAGACATAAACACACCGTTACAGGCAGATGGTCAGACATAAACACACCGTTACAGGCAGACTGTCACACACAGTTACAGGCAGACATATTATTATTATTATTGACATTTATATAGTGCCAACGGATTCTGTAGCGCTTTACAATATTATTTGAGAAGAATTTAACTATAAATAGGACAATTACAAGAAAACTTACAGAAACTATAGCTTGAAGAGGGCCCTGCTTAAAGGACCACTCTAGGCACCCAGACCACTTCAGCTTAATGAAGTGGTCTGGGTGCCAGGTCCAGCTAGGGTTAACTAATTGTTTTATAAACATAGCAGTTTCAGAGAAACTGCTATGTTTATCAATTAGTTAAGCCTTCCCCTTTTTCCTCTAGTGGCTGTCTAACTGACAGCCACTAGAGGCGCTTGCGTGATTCTCACTGTGAAAATCACAGTGAGAGCACGCAAGCGTCCATAGGAAAGCATTATGAATGCTTTCCTATGTGACCGGCTGAATGCGCGCGCAGCTCTTGCCGCGCGTGCGCATTCAGCCGACGGGGAGGAGAAGAGGCGGATCGGAGGAGGAGAGCTCTCCGCCCAGCGCTGGAAAAAGGTAAGATTTAACCCCTTTCCCCTTTCCAGATCCGGGCGGGAGGGGGTCCCTGAGGGTGGGGGCACCCTCAGGGCACTCTAGTGCCAGGAAAACGAGTATGCTTTCCTGGCACTAGAGTGGTCCTTTAAACGAGCTTACAGTCTATACACACAGTTACAGGCAGACGGTCACACACATGCAGTTACAGGCAGACGGTCAGACATATATACACACACCCTCACATGCAGACAGTCCCACACACACCCTCACATGCAGACAGTCCCACACACACACAGGCCAACAGTCCCACACATATACAAACACAGTTACAGGCAGACAAACACACATACACTCACACAGTTACAGACAGGCAGGCAGACAGACACACACACACCCTCACATGCAAACAGGAAAACACACACACTGTCTTTCCCTCTCTCACTTACTTACAGTATGGGCTGGAGGAGGAGTGGATTCTCTTAAGTCCCTCCCTGAAGTCTGCTAGTTGGGGAAGCAGGGACTCCTTGCTTCCCCTCCATGTGCAGCAGTAACAGCAGAGTTAAGCTCGGCTCCCGCTGTCAATTTGACACTTTCCTTTTGTGCGGCCAGTTTTGAATTGGCTGCATTGCTGGTCTCTGCATGTGTGAACTGTGTTGGCCACCCGGCGCCCCAGCTGCCATATCAATTATATCAAAATATTGTACTGGTTCTGTACTGGTTCGGTTTATTCTATGCCCAGGTTCTGTACTGGCTGTGCGGTGGAGGTGGCCTCCTGCCCAAGGACAGCCCCCGTGCCCAATTTCCATGGATGTATTTGCCCTTTGTGCCCAGTCTACACAAGGCAGTTACACCCCAGTGCCATAGCCATAGAGCAATATTAATCTTTAGCACCCTGACAGTGCTGCAATATTAACCCTTAGCACCCTGGCAGTGCTGCAATATTAACCCTTAGCACCCTGGCAGTGCTGTAATATGACTCCCTAGCGCCCTGGCACTGCTGTAATATTAACCCTTAGCACCCTGGCAGTGCTGTAATATGACACCAACACAAAGAGAACACACCGCTGAGGTGGTAAATAGTGCAGACAAACTGGTTAAATGTTGCCACTCTAAAAGAGAACTCATGCTCCAAAAAAAAACCACACACAATATATATGAGGGTGTCATATCCCAGTTAAAATAAATGCATACCAATTAAACAAAGTTAAATGCGCAAATACAGATGGGAAAAAGAGCGGAAAAGAAAATCAAGACATACATTTATTACACAACATAAATAAACAAACAATAACACTCACAAGCAAAAATGCACACAAATATGAAATATGTGTAAAGCGAGCATATCAGCCTTTAGAGGCTAAAAAGTTCCACCTCCAATGTCCAGGAATCCGGTCTGCAACTTCAAGGGTTGCGACTTTCAAGAATTTCCTGTTCCTATTTAATGTACACTAGCTCTGGGCAGTGACTGTGATAAATAACCAGCTCAACGCGTTTCGCCCCCACAATCCACCATTCAATGTGCTCCCGTTATTCATGCCTTGATTTTCTTGTCTGCTCTTTTTCTTTTCTATATTTTTGCCCATTTAACCTGACCTAATAAGTATGTATTTATTTTAACTGAGATTTGGGGCCCGCATGTACATTGTAAGTACTGTAATATTAACCCCTAGTGGCAGTGCTGTGGGTTTAACCTCTTGCTATCACACAGTACAGAGCAGAAGGTAGATAAGGATAAGGATATAGGACTCTGTTACAGATACTATGTATCCCATGGAACCAGCTCCTCTCTGAGTTCTCACCGCCAGCTGGACTTCTTCCTCCGGCTCCTTATAATCAAACAGTGCAGGAAGTGGCTGTAATATGCTATATATATTATTATTACATCTTACCCTCCAGCAGGTTCGCCTCCCCCAGCTCTTGCTGTTATTATATATTACATTATATTATTATTATTATTATTTTTATTATTATATCTCACCCTCCAGCAAGTTCTCCTCCCCCAGCTCTGGCTGTTATTATATATTAATTATTATTATTATTATTATATCTCACCCTCCAGCAGGTTCTCTTCCCCCAGCTCTTGCTGTTATTATATATTACATTATATTATTATTATTATTATTATTATATCTCACCCTCCAGCAGGTTCTCCTCCTCCAGCTCTTGCAGTTATTATACATTACATTATATTATTATTATTATTTTATCTCACCCTCCAGCAGGTTCTCCTCCTCCAGCTCTTGCTGTTATTATATATTACATTATATTATTATTATTATTATTATTATTTTATCTCACCCTCCGGCAGGTTCTCCTCCTCCAGCTCTTGCAGTTATTATATATTACATTATATTATTATTATTATTATTTGATCTCACCCTCCAGCAGGTTCTCCTCCTCCAGCTCTTGCAGTTATTATTTATTACATTATTATTATTATTATATCTCACCCTCCAGCAGGTTCTCCTCCTCCAGCGCTTGCTTTTATTATATATTACATTATATTATTATTATTATTATTATATCTCACCCTCCAGCAGGTTCTCCTCCTCCAGCTCTTGTTGCTAATATATATTACATTATATTATTATTATTATTATTATTATTATATCTCACCCTCCAACAGGTTCTCCTCCGCCAGCTCTTGCAGTTATTATATATTACATTATATTATTATTATTATATCTCACCCTCCAGCAGGTTCTCCTCCTCCAGCTCTTGCTGTTATTATATATTACATTATATTATTATTATTATTATTATTATTATTATATCTCACCCTCCAGCAGGTTCTCCTCCGCCAGCTCTTGCAGTTATTATATATTACATTATATTATTATTATTATTATTATTATTATATCTCACCCTCCAGCAGGTTCTCCTCCTCCAGCTCTTGCTGTTATTATATATTACATTATATTATTATTATTATTATATCTCACCCTCCAGCAGGTTCTCCCCCAGCTCTTGCTGTTATATTACATTATATTATTATTATTATATCCCACCCTCCAGCAGGTTCTCCTCCTCCAGCTCTTGCAGTTATTATATATTACATTATATTATTATTATTATTATTATTATATCTCACCCTCCAGCAGGTTCTCCTCCTCCAGCTCTTGCTGTTATTATATATTACATTATATTATTATTATTATTATATCTCACCCTCCAGCAGGTTCTCCTCCCCCAGCTCTTGCTGTTATTATATATTACATTATTATTATTATTATTATTATTATTATTATTATAGCTCACCCTCCAGCTCTTGCTGTTATTATATATTACATTATATTATTATTATTATATCTCACCCTCCAGCAGGTTCTCCTCCCCCAGCTCTTGCTGTTATTATATATTACATTATATTATTATTGTTATTATAGCTCACCCTCCAGCAGGTTCTCCTCCTCCAGCTCTTGCTGTTATTATATATTACATTATATTATTATTATTATTATTGTATCTCACCCTCCAGCAGGTTCTCCTCCCCCAGCTCTTGCTGTTATTATATATTATTACATTATATTATTATTATATCTCACCCTCCAGCAGGTTCTCCTCCTCCAGCTCTTGCTGTTATTATATATTAGATTATATTAATATTATTATTATTATTGTATCTCACCCTCCAGCAGGTTCTCCTCCCCCAGCTCTTGCTGTTATTATATATTATTACATTATATTATTATTATATCTCACCCTCCAGCAGGTTCTCCTCCCCCAGCTCTTGCTGTTATTATATATTACATTATATTATTATTATTATTATATCTCACCCTCCAGCAGGTTCTCCTCCCCCAGCTCTTGCTGTTATTATATATTATTACATTATATTATTATTATTATATCTCACCCTCCAGCAGGTTCTCCTCCTCCAGCTCTTGCTGTTATTATATATTACATTATATTATTATTATTATTATATCTCACCCTCCAGCAGGTTCTCCTCCCCCAGCTCTTGCTGTTATTATATATTACATTATATTATTATTATTATATCTCACCCTCCAGCAGGTTCTCCTCCTCCAGCTCTTGCTGTTATTATATATTACATTATATTATTATTATTATTATATCTCACCCTCCAGCAGGTTCTCCTCCCCCAGCTCTTGCTGTTATTATATATTACATTATATTATTATTATTATTATTATTATATCTCACCCTCCAGCAGGTTCTCCTCCTCCAGCTCTTGCTGTTATTATATATTACATTATATTATTATTATTATTATATCTCACCCTCCAGCAGGTTCTCCTCCCCCAGCTCTTGCTGTTATTATATATTACATTATATTATTATTATTATTATATCTCACCCTCCAGCAGGTTCTCCTCCTCCAGCTCTTGCTGTTATTATATATTACATTATATTATTATTATTATTATTATTATATCTCACCCTCCAGCAGGTTCTCCTCCCCCAGCTCTTGCTGTTATTATATATTACATTATATTATTATTATTATTATTATTATATCTCACCCTCCAGCAGGTTCTCCTCCTCCAGCTCTTGCTGTTATTATATATTACATTATATTATTATTATTATTATTATATCTCACCCTCCAGCAGGTTCTCCTCCTCCAGCTCTTGCTGTTATGATATATTACATTATATTATTATTATTATTATATCTCACCCTCCAGCAGGTTCTCCTCCTCCAGCTCTTGCTGTTATTATATATTACATTATATTATTATTATTATATCTCACCCTCCAGCAGGTTCTCCTCCTCCAGCTCTTGCTGTTATTATATATTACATTATTATTATTATATCTCACCCTCCAGCAGGTTCTCCTCCTCCAGCTCTTGCTGTTATTATATATTACATTATTATTATTATTATTATTATTATTATATCTCACCCTCCAGCAGGTTCTCCTCCTCCAGCTCTTGCTGTTATTATATATTACATTATTATTATTATTATTATTATTATATCTCACCCTCCAGCAGGTTCTCCTCCTCCAGCTCTTGCTGTTATTATATATTACATTATTATTATTATTATTATTATTATATCTCACCCTCCAGCAGGTTCTCCTCCTCCAGCTCTTGCTGTTATTATATATTACATTATTATTATTATTATTATTATTATATCTCACCCTCCAGCAGGTTCTCCTCCTCCAGCTCTTGCTGTTATTATATATTACATTATATTATTATTATTATTATTATATCTCACCCTCCAGCAGGTTCTCCTCCTCCAGCTCTTGCTGTTATTATATATTACATTATATTATTATTATTATATCTCACCCTCCAGCAGGTTCTCCTCCTCCAGCTCTTGCTGTTATTATATATTACATTATATTATTATTATTATTATATCTCACCCTCCAGCAGGTTCTCCTCCTCCAGCTCTTGCTGTTATTATATATTACATTATATTATTATTATAATATCTCACCCTCCAGCAGGTTCTCCTCCTCCAGCTCTTGCTGTTGTTGTATATTACATTATATTATTATTATTATAATATCTCACCCTCCAGCAGGTTCTCCTCCTCCAGCTCTTGCTGTTATTATATATTACATTATATTATTATTATATCTCACCCTCCAGCAGGTTCTCACCCTCCAGCTCTTGCAGTTATTATATATTACATTATATTATTATTATTATTATTATTATTATTATATCTCACCCTCCAGCAGGTTCTCCTCCTCCAGCTCTTGCTGTTATTATATATTACATTATATTATTATTATTATTATTATATCTCACCCTCCAGCAGGTTCTCCTCCTCCAGCTCTTGCTGTTATTATATATTACATTATATTATTATTATTATTTTATCTCACCCTCCAGCAGGTTCTCCTCCTCCAGCTCTTGCTGTTATTATATATTACATTATATTATTATTATTATTATTATATCTCACCCTCCAGCAGGTTCTCCTCCTCCAGCTCTTGCTATTATATATTACATTATATTATTATTATTATTATTATATCTCACCCTCCAGCAGGTTCTCCTCCCCCAGCTCTTGCTGTTATTATATATTATATTATTATTATTATATCTCACCCTCCAGCAGGTTCTCCTCCTCCAGCTCTTGCTGTTGTTGTATCCGCCTCCCCCGTCCGGTTGGATCAGGGTGACCGACATAAAGTCCCGGCGTTGCGGGGAGTACATGGCACCGGGCTGCTATCCTTTCCCCATAGCAGGAAGAGCGAGCGGGCGGGAGGCGGAGCGGTAAATCCAGCCCGCGGCTGCGGCCTAGCCCTCCCTGTAAACAAGCTGCCAAAGTCCATGCGGCCGCACCGCGCATGCGCAGCACCACAGAGCAACCCCCGGAGCGGGAGAGAGCGGCCGTCAGGGTGTGATAGAGAGGCGACTCTCTCTCGGAGACCAAAGGAATGAGCTGTCACTAACTGGGCGGCCATCTTTGATTTGGGCATTATCCTCCTTCCAACCAAAATCATGTGACCACCTGCCGCGGCCATGATTGATTAGGGATTCCCTTACATGCAGAATAATGAAATGGGATTTATATTTTAACCATTTACACTTCCTAATCTTCTTTGTAGACACATAGTCTTTGCCTTTGGAATTTCAGATGATTTTATACTAAACTTGTTAGACATTTTCAATAAATTCAAGTGGTTTGTTTGAATTGATTGATATATATATTTATTTATTATTAGTTCATTAACTCCTTATAATAATATATTGACTTTTAAATGGTTTTTCAATGTTTAGCTTTCTTTGTTGGAAAAACATTTAAACTTGTCCTGTTTTTCTGAATTAAAAATAACAATTATGTTGTTCTAAAGTTTAAAATGACCAGGTATTAATAGGTATTAATCTCACAGTGTAATCAGTGATGAAGGTTACATTGTTACACATGGGTCCAGGTTCACAAGTCTTCAAACCCCAGTCTATTAATAAACTGATTAACAATGGCAGGATAGATAATTATAGTTCTGGTAATTTAGATGTCTTCTTGAAGGCATGGAGTGTTTCGGGTGTCACTAATAGATACAAGATAACACATTATTCTGTAACAGGCAAAGCAGGTTTTTTGGTTCTTTTTAAGCCCATGTTTTAGTTATTTCAACCAACAGAATCACTGTCCAGTGATGTATGTGAGATAGCAAGCAGTTTAACAAGGTAGCTTTCTGGTCAGTTTGTTAGGAGGACAGATATAGAGAAAGGAGACAACACACCTCTGTTAACATAACAGTCAGGTATTTGTAAATCATGCTCCTAAATATTGTACGTACCAGGGGTGCCCAAAATGTAGATCTCCAGAAGTATTAAAACTACAGCTTCCATACTTATTGCACAATATATTTTTATGACATCAGTGGCTGGATTAATCACTGGGCGATATGATTGTAAACAGTGAGGTAATCAAAGCAGCATTTGAAATATTACAGCAAAACAGAATCTATCCGTCATTTCCCAAATTGTGCTAAAAGCATTACAGCGGGTTTAACCACTTTCCATCCCACAGAGAATGAAGAAACAGACTAGGATCACCGAACCACCAGGAGCTCAGACCTGTACTTCTGTCCAACTCATTCGTGGTTGTAAACAAACTGGTTTTAGATCAACCGAAGAAAGGACTGCAAGTTGTTTAAGCCAGACTCTATGATCCAATGCCAAGATGTTCCATTTTTAATCCAGCAGTCTGCTTTAAGGAGCCAATTATCGTTTTCTGTCCTAAAAAAACAAACTTGTATTTTCTAAAACTGGGACACACAGTCACTTAGTGGAGAGGCAGGAGCACCAGTTACAGGCCAATCCAAAACACACACATACTGGATTTCATTGTATATTTTACTGTTACAATTGCATAGAAGCAGCAATTCACTTCACCATCTACTACGGCTTTGGAATAATTAAGGCCTTTCATTACGGATTCTTGAAATTACCCAGGACAAGTTTTCATATAAAGCACTTTCGGTTACTATCTAAAGAGCATATTATTTGCTTAAAATTCTGCCCTATCTGTCCTATGCTCAGGTCATCACAGCTCTGTTCAAATCTCCGATCTATTCCAGTATCCTCCCACCATAGCTGTAGATGTGATCGATATAGGTCACTGCAAAGCACAGGGGAACCTGCAGTATTTGAGATCTAGAAGCAATTGTCTATCGGAGAACTTGCATCATCAATGGAAAATCGGAACATACAGAATATTTGAAGAACATTTAACAGAGACTTCATCATAATAAAAAAATAATATTATTTCAAGTGAAAATCATGTTACACAGAATGATTCCTAGCCACATTGTTTGGTGGGAGACGCTGGAGGTGCAGTATATCCAACAATACGATACTGCCAGATATTTACTGGCAAACTCTGTAAATCTTCTCTCGGCCTTGATGTCCTCATCTTCATTTAAACCAATAGTTCTTTGGCCTTCTCTGGGTCCAGTACAAACGGCGAAGAGAAGGCCTTGTTTTTCACATAGCTTCCCAAACCCTGTGAACATAATGGGGGTTATATTTACATGGCTATTTTCCCGAAATGACCATCTATACACTTCTCTACAGCAGGAATAAAACATGAAAAGTTAGCAACGGTGTTCAGGGTGGAACATTAGATTGCCCGACTTTATATTACACTACAACACCAGTTTAATAATGATTTTTACCCTTCAAAGTAGTGATTGGATTTTCTGATATAATAGAGCTCTATTGCGTTATGGAAAGTTCGAGTGATGTCTTCACAATGGACCAAATCAATAAAATATTTTCAGTTGAAATCACTACTTAAGATTTACAAGCGTAATAATTATAAATATTAACCACCTACATACTACGCTTTCTGACACACACACACGTCAAAAAAAATAAATATATATTTTTTTTTAATTGAATTCAGGGTTGTTTTTTTTTAAAAGCTACATACACATTTTTTACACTGGAGATGTATATGGTTGGCAGTTTCCCAACAATTTAAACCAGATGTCAGTCTAGCTGCCTAAATAGCCAATACCAGTAAAAGGCATTAGCACAGTATCATAAATATCCAAAACTAGGTGTGTTTTAACAATTACATCCTAGAACAGTTCCATTGATTTTCCATGATATATATTTTAGCAAATTTCTTCTGTACTATTCTCATGGTTTAGTTAGATGGTTTCAATTTCGCTGTAGCATTAACAATACAAGAGCTGGCCAAGCTCATTTGGTCCCACTATATTTTTAGTTTATACGTCACAAAAATAAAAGGTCCCAACAACAGACATACATTTGTGACAAGTACAGAGATATGCTATTCCTTCCATGTGGTATTAAAGGGACACTCCAAGGCCCAAATACAAAATACCAAAAAAATATATAAATAAAACTATTTAGTATACATACTCACAATGAAAATATTAATCATTTTTTTAATTCTTGTAAAAGCTGTAGATCTTTTGTCTGCAACCTTTGCAAGCCCTCCCCTTCTAACCACGCCCAGACTCTTTGGCTGTCCAATCAGAGGCACTCCAATAAACAGGTGTACTTGCCCGGTGCTTGTCAGCATAAGAGAGAAATTGCAGTAAGAAAGCACTCCAAGGACTTTGAAAAAAATAAGTAAAACTTAACTTGTATTAGCTAAAAAAATTTTTTTTAAAAAAATCAGCATGTAATCCAAACTCTCTCATATCTCTATCTCCATTCAATTACTATTGAAATCTGCACTGTAAAATAGGATATTGAAGAAAGAAAAAACAAAAAAAAACAAAAAACAGCCTTTAGCCCACAGTATAGATTACCCCGCATATTTACACACACACACACAAACAATAATAATTCTTGAAAACATGAAAAATCTGAATGGAATGTATGTATATTTGTATTTAGTGCACTTACCACCTAGACAAAACTGGTAATCCATAAATCGTGGACTGGTTTGGGAACCACTGGTGAATTTTCAAACATGTTCTAATATATATACACATATATATATATATATATATATATATATATATATATATATATATATATATATATATATATATATATATATATATACATATACATACATACATACATACATACATACATACATATTTCCCCCCCCATTAATATAGGCTCACCTCTCCAAAGTAAGAAACCAGAGGAGATATTTCACACACAGCTGGTGGGTCCTCTGTTTCAGAAAAGCTGTAACAAAGAAAAGAGGAAAATATGATAAAGTTCCTGCACCTAATCCCCATAGTTAGAAGGCATGTATATTAAGTGCAGGACAGGTCTGAATACTCCAATCAAAGTGAACAAAACAGAAATAAAACAAAGGCTTGGGGTGTATTTTGAAATCAGCTACGGCATTTTAAGGGACACTTCACCTCTCAAATATAATATATAGATCATAATTTAAAAGATATAGCTAGATAAAACCATTCATTTAATTGTGCATTTTTCTTTGGGGTTATATCTAAAAACCACATGCAAAAGCTGCAGGTTTCTTTTTAGCAGCCTTTGCTGACCCTCCCATACTTTTTGTGTCTGTCCCATCACAGACTTCCCAATGCAGCTCAATGAGAGGTCTTTGCAAGGCAGGAGATCTGAGCAATTGCTGCCTCTTGGGTTTAGCTCCACTGAGCTAAACAAACCAGGAAGTAACAGGACCGATTTGTCTGGCAGCCAGGAGGTATAACAAGTAAAGGGGAAAAAAAAAGTAAAGAAAGAAAGAAAAAAACAAAACACTTAACACAAGAAGCACACCGCAAGCTAAAGTGTGCTTTAACTGTGTGGACTATTCCTTTAACAAGCATAAGACTGTTCATCCTTTTTTCTGTTACACGGTGACCAGCATTTATATTAAGAGACGTACCCGTAATTTGCAACTACCTGGCAGCCATTCACATCTATTAACCGACCGCCAGCCTTCCGTATCCAGCGGTAATGCTGCCAGAGGATCGCACGTCTTGCCGTAGTTCGGGTATCCTTATTGGCACTATCTGCGTTCTTCAAAGGAGAAAATTCATCTTCTCGCAAGACCTCAAATGCCACAAATTTCCTGTGAACAGAACACATCAAGTGAGTTTCATCATCCAAAATGGACTTCAACAAATTAGTTTCCACTAAATCTGTTTTAGCACCTCCTAGTAGGTCAAAATGATAGGAGCACAGTTACCCCGCAGTAAAAGGACCCAACTGACATAAGAAAATATAATTTACATAAATAGTTTTAACCAAAATATAGGACACGATATTTAACTGTTGTGGCTATAAACAACTGAAAAAAACTTGCTTTTACATTGGACCTTTGTTGCTGCAGTTTTGTTTTTTTCAAATTGATGGACAAAAAAAGTAAATAAAAGTAAAATCATCTTAGAACTGTGATGTCAAGGGATTCTTTCATACCATTGCCGTTTCTAGATCACTCATGTAAAATGATACATAACCATAGTCTATATTAAAAGATTAGGGTTGGTGCCTAATGTATCCAGGTGCATTAGCTCACCTCTCATTTATCAATATAAGTTCACTTAGTAGGTGTCAAAATGAATGCACAAAAATAAAGAGATTAACTGTCAGCCTTTTCATGTTCCCATGCTAATGGCTTTATGGCGTGCATCACTTTCTCAGCTAAACTTGCTCTTTTGTATCCATTCCTTGGTTAACCCAGACTCATCCTAAGTATGTAGAATGATATACGGAGCTTAAAGGGACATTGTAAACTCTGTAACTGCTTAATTTCATTGAAGTAGCTATAGTCTCTGGAGTACCCTGGTTCTCTCCTTCCATTTCGAGTTTACAGCTTTGATACTAAACAAGAGTCCTCAGCAGCCCATCCACTCTGTGCTGCTTTGACTAATGAAGCACAAGTCTAAGCAGCAATGATAGGCTGAGAGTGTCAACTGACTGCTTTCAGACTATCACAGCGCCCACTGGTGTTATGAATTGGTATGGATAAAAGGAAGTGTGTAATCTATGCCTTAGCCATATCTAAATTAAAGGACAACTATAGTGCCAGGAAAACAAACTTGTTTTCCTGGCACTATAGTGTTAATAGGTCCCCCATCCTCAAGGCCCCCCTTCCGCTGGGCTCAAGAGGTGTTAAGGGGTTAAACACTCCCTCGGCGCTGGGGGCTCTCCTCCCTCTTCCGACGTCATCTGCCGAATGCGCATGCAATCAGTCCATAGGAAAGCATTACTCAATGCTTTCCTATGGACGTCAGCGTCTTCTCACTGTGAAAATCACAGTGAGAAGCGCGGAAGCACCTCTAGTGGCTGTCAGTGAGACAGCCACTAGAGGCTGGATTAACCCCAGCTGCAGGGTTAAACCTAGATGGACCTGGCACCCAGACTACTTAATTGAGCTGAAGTGGTCTGGATGCCTATAGTGGTCCTTTAAGGGCAAAGCTATGGGTGCCGGAGACCATTGTTTAATCTTAAACTGCTCAATAATGGTTTAACACTGAATGGAGAGACAATGACTATAATCACTTTAATGTGATGAAACTGGCATAGTGTATACAGTTTCCCTTTTTATGTGGCTAAATCAAATGCAGAATGTATCCTGCGCCATCTGCTGCTCTTAGCATGTTAATGGAACATCAGTACGGTTTGTGTATTGTGCCATGTCTTCACATTACCCAGCAAACAGAGGACACTAACTTGGCAAATTGGAAAACATCAAAAACAAACTTCTCCATCTTTATTGCATTTGGTCGCGACGGTTTCAACTGGATTCCTTCCTTGGAAACATATGGAACCTTTTTAATGGCGATGTGGTAGCCCAACAGTGGCTCCAATGTCCTGAGAGAAAAAAAAGATATGATACCTTAAAGTATGTAGTCTGTCAGATCTGCCGTATATGACATAATTATAATTTAATACTAATGAGTCCAATATGTGAGAAGGCTCCTTTTTCTTTTGATTAGATTATTAATGTCTGTATGAAAGTCTGAGTGGATCAGGTTATCAAATCAGGAAAGACAGGGATGATCTCATCCAGACTAATTAATAGCCTAGTGGACTGTCAGTATGGATGATTTGTTTTCATAGTTATGGATTAAGTTTGCCCCATTAAGATGGCATGAACGCTTCGATTGTAATATTTTAAAATAAAAGGGCCATGTGAAAGGACGTCAATGCTCGATGCCCACCGACTGATGCAGGCACACCTACAAAGGACCACACTCAGGAAACACTAACAGTGTCTGAATATCCAATTTATGCACCTCAAAATCCAAACCCATAGAATACTCACGTTGCTACAGTCTTGAGGAACTCCAAAGTGAAAAAGTGATTGCAGATGTTGCCAGTACTATATACAAGGCTCCCGTCAGGATTGCGTTTCTCTGCTGTTTCTTGACTGATCTCACTATATTCCACCACCTGGTAGATGCCATCTACTTGGCACACCACCCCCACCGGCTCAGAGGGATAAGCTTTTTCTACTACCTGGCATTAAACAGAGAAAATATCAGGTTCCCGATTTAAACACAACTTCTAACAGGATCCTGAAGAACCCAAAGGAGTGTGAGCTTTGGGGCACAATAACTCAATGGTGTACTGTAGACAAACCATTCTTAAACACACCAGCAGCAAATTGACCATCTAGGTTTTGTGCAATAAATATGTGAAGTCTGGCACAAGTGCTATTCAGCTACAAACAAAGACATTAAAATACAATGCTTCTTGGAATAAACAGAAAGCTTACAATTCCTTTCACACTTATGTTGCTTGTCTTTTATCTGCTTACCTTGGCACCACAATCTGCGCCTTTGGAGACACAGAACCCAATAAATACTGGATCAGCCATCTTCACCAGGATATTGTCCACGCAGTACACATGGATGTATGCGATGCCTCTTCTTTCCATGTCCTGCAATACCTGGTTATCAGTCAACGCTCGGTACAGGCCGCCATTCCCATCTAGAGACAGAAAACAAAATTGCTGCTCATAGGGCTCGCTCAGAAATCAGATTCCCCTCCTCGAGATCTCTGCAGGCCATTCGAAAACCTAATCTTTATTTTAGGGTGCTATTACTATGCAATATAGAGCCTCTAAATATGTTGCGTGTCCTCCCAAAACTGGACAGTGAAGATAGGCTTTGAGCACTGGGCTAATCCCCCAAACTTGGAGAAGACACCCAAAGATTTATGGCACTGTAACAATCAACTTTTTTGGTTATGATGCCCAAAGTGCTCTTTTAACCCCTTAAGGACCAAACTTCTGGAATAAAAGGGAATCATGACGTGTCAGACATGTCATGTGTCCTTAAGGGGTTAAAATAATAAGACAAAAATAGAAATAAACTGCACTGGCACAATAGCTTTAATAGAAAGGGGAGTCTGTACACATACATTTACCATGGCAACATCATTTGCACTCACGCAAGACTAGAAGTATTACAATGATGGCTGCTTTACTCTATTTATAAGAGTAGTTACTGGAGATAATACCTGGAGCCATGGCCAGCTTGTCTTTACGCTCCAAAACAGCCTTTCCATCAAACCCAACAGCTGGGATCATTCTCTGTTCAAACATGATCACGTCTGATCTCTCCAAACCAAAGAAGTTGTTTTCTTCAAAGAATTTTTGTGTTGGGTACAATGTAAATTCACTTGTCATGATATACCTGAGGGGACAAATTACAAAAAATAAATGGGACGATCCCCGTCAACTGAACACAGAACACAGGAATTGTACGCTACAAATAGTTTGCATGAATCATCAAAAAAAATAAAAACATAAAACACAAACAATCTACAGGTTTCTTGAACAACTTATGGCGTCTAAATTTTGGGTTAAACTCATGGCAGACAATCTTTTAAAAACTATTAAATAAATTAAGGTCTTTGTTAAAACAAGTAAAGATGAGGAGTATAGCTTTTCCTCAATATCTAAGAATTGTGATAATAAAAGGACATAAATCTACAAACTACAATCAGACCAAGCTTCTTAGGACAATGATTGCACAAGCACTGTTTAAAATGTATCATTATGTCTCTTAAGTTGGCCTTTGCACAGGCCCTGTTTATCGATTGCGGACAGTAACCGCTAAGAAGGCTTCTGCGCAAGCCAGGTTTCTCACTCACAGACTCAACCACCAAAGGGCCACGTTACGCATTCCAAGACGGCTTCTGCGTAAGCCTTAATGTTTTCATTGTTTATGATACCGCATACTATGATACCAAAAATAAAGAATTATAAAAAAAAAAAAAAAGGACATAAATCTAAACAAACACTGATCTGTTGATAATCTTGGCAACCTATAGTGAAAAGACAACTATCTTAAGAACAGTGTGAGCAGACAATTATGGAGAATGCTTTGTAGTACACTTCAATCTGTACAGAAGCTTGCCTACAAACACTGGTCACAGCCTACAGCAGATAGGCTTTGAACATGGTCCTTACCAAGGCACTGTGCACTTGGTGGAATATTTATCTTTAGCCAACTGCTGCACTCGGAGTATTCGTTCGGCCTGGATCTGGTACAAGGTTTTGCCACTGGGAAGTCCAACACTGTACATTCCTTTAGGATAAGAAACACCCAGGCGAGTCCCCTGACCCCCAGCTAGTAGCAGCACTGCCACCTTGTTCTGGGAAATCTGATGAAAGCCTAAATAAATGCATAAAGATACAAAGATTACGCACGGTTTGTGTTTTCCCCACTTCAAGCATATTTATATGGAAACGGCTAAGGCTGTTTGGGGTAAGAACACATGTAGATGTCCCCCACTAGATACTACCGTCCACACAAGGACAGAGAGATCACAGAGTACAATTTTATCGAAACATAAGATGTAAACAGGTTAATACATGCTCTCTTTAAAACAGTGCTCCTTAATCTTTTTTTTAAATGGACCCAACTTATTTACACAGCAGTATCTTCATCACCTATTCTCTAACTGTAATCTTAGCTCAGGGACATATTCCTCCATTGTAACAAAGTTTTTAACAATATAGATTCTGAAGAAGAACTCAATTAGATGCTTCTTCATGTGAAAATGGCTTCCACTACAGTCAGAAAGGCAGTGACACTGCAAAGGAAGTTGCCTGGGCTGTGATAAATATAATGTATTTGTGAGATTTATTGGGGACCTACTGGAACAGCATGGGGATCCAAATTTAGGTAGCAAAGAACTACTGCTCTAGAATACTTCTCACAATCTGTATCTTAACAAAAGAAATTAATAGTGATACAACAAGTCTTAATGGTCAGTATTTTTAGACAATACTACCTTCTACAACAAGCCAGCACTTTCACATTATGAAGAAATCACAATGTTAATTTAAACTAAAATATTCACAGTGAAGGGAAAAAAAAAGTTTATTTGGAATGTTTACAATTTGTCTATTCTTGTCTAAAAATAGCAATTCATTTATAAAATATTTTACCAGGAAGAATACATTGAGATTTATCTCGTTTTCAAGTGTTTCCCTAAGCATTCCTTTGACCCTGTGTTTGCAATCCTCTGATCAATTTTCCAGAATTCACAATTTAGTCAATAATCCAACTTGTGAACAATTGAAGGAAGGAAACAGGACAGAACGTTAACCTGTGAAGACCTAGCTGTAGGAATCAAAGTCCGCCCCAAAGCTCAGCACTGAATGAGGCTTGTAATAGCATATTTAATACAATCCCGGTTTTGGCATCTCTCAATGAACTGGTGTTAAGCTTTTATAGTGTGACCTGCCAGTTAAACACATAGATAAAGCCGAATAGATTGACACGTGTGGCAGTAAGTACCACGCTGCCTTGGATACTGAACATATAGTAATATGGATGGTACTTAATAAACATTCAGTTTGTATATTAACCCCCAGCATTACATACATTAATACCCTATACTACTAGCTTCCTGTACATTAATACCCTATACCCCCACCACTAGCTTCCTGTACATTAATACCCTATACCCCCACCACTAGCTTCCTGTACATTAATACCCTATACCCCCACCACCAGCTTCCTGTACATTAATACCCTATACCCCCCACCACCAGCTTCCTGTACATTAATACCCTATACCCCCACCACTAGCTTCCTGTACATTAATACCCTATACCCCCACCACTAGCTTCCTGTACATTATTACCCTATACCCCCACCACTAGCTTCCTGTACATTAATACCCTATACCCCCACCACTAGCTTCCTGTACATTAATACCCTATACCCCCACCACTAGCTTCCTGTACATTAATACCCTATACCCCCACCACTAGCTTCCTGTACATTAATACCCTATACCCCCACCACTAGCTTCCTGTACATTAATACCCTATACTCCCACCACTAGCTTCCTGTACATTAATACCCTATACCCCCACCACTAGCTTCCTGTACATTAATACCCTATACCCCCACCACTAGCTTCCTGTACATTAATACCCTATACCCCCACCACTAGCTTCCTGTACATTAATACCCTATACCCCCACCACTAGCTTCCTGTACATTAATACCCTATACCCCCACCACTAGCTTCCTGTACATTAATACCCTATACCCCCACCACTAGCTTCCTGTACATTAATACCCTATACCCCCACCACTAGCTTCCTGTACATTATTACCCTATACCCCCACCACTAGCTTCCTGTACATTAATACCCTATACCCCCACCACTAGCTTCCTGTACATTAATACCCTATACCCCCACCACTAGCTTCCTGTACATTAATACCCTATACCCCCACCACTAGCTTCCTGTACATTAATACCCTATACCCCCACCACTAGCTTCCTGTACATTAATACCCTATACCCCCACCACTAGCTTCCTGTACATTAATACCCTATACCCCCACCACTAGCTTCCTGTACATTAATACCCTATACCCCCACCACTAGCTTCCTGTACATTAATACCCTATACCCCCACCACTAGCTTCCTGTACATTATTACCCTATACCCCCACCACTAGCTTCCTGTACATTAATACCCTATACCCCCACCACTAGCTTCCTGTACATTAATACCCTATACCCCCACCACTAGCTTCCTGTACATTAATACCCTATACCCCCACCACTAGCTTCCTGTACATTAATACCCTATACCCCCACCACTAGCTTCCTGTACATTAATACCCTATACCCCCACCACTAGCTTCCTGTACATTAATACCCTATACCCCCACCACTAGCTTCCTGTACATTAATACCCTATACCCCGACCACTAGCTTCCTGTACATTAATACCCTATACCCCCACCACTAGCTTCCTGTACATTAATACCCTATACCCCCACCACTAGCTTCCTGTACATTAATACCCTATACCCCCACCACTAGCTTCCTGTACATTAATACCCTATACCCCCACCACTAGCTTCCTGTACATTAATACCCTATACCCCCACCACTAGCTTCCTGTACATTAATACCCTATACCCCCACCACTAGCTTCCTGTACATTAATACCCTATACCCCCACCACTAGCTTCCTGTACATTAATACCCTATACCCCCACCACTAGCTTCCTGTACATTAATACCCTATACCCCCACCACTAGCTTCCTGTACATTAATACCCTATACCCCCACCACTAGCTTCCTGTACATTAATACCCTATACCCCCACCACTAGCTTCCTGTACATTAATACCCTATACCCCCACCAGTAGCTTCCTGTACATTAATACCCTATACCCTGTCCCTAGCTTCCTGTACATTATTACCCTATACCCTGTCCCTAGCATCCTGTACATTATTACCCTATACCCTGATCCTAGCATCCTGTACATTATTACCCTATACCCTGATCCTAGCATCCTGTACATTATTACCCTATACCCTGATCCTAGCATCCTGTACATTATTACCCTATACCCGTCCCTAGCATCCTGTACATTATTACCCTATACCCTGATCCTAGCATCCTGTACATTATTACCCTATACCCTGATCCTAGCATCCTGTACATTATTACCCTATACCCTGATCCTAGCATCCTGTACATTATTACCCTATACCCGTCCCTAGCATCCTGTACATTATTACCCTATACCCTGATCCTAGCATCCTGTACATTATTACCCTATACCCCGTCCCTAGCATCCTGTACATTATTACCCTATACCCTGATCCTAGCATCCTGTACATTATTACCCTATACCCTGATCCTAGCATCCTGTACATTATTACCCTATACCCTGTCCCTAGCATCCTGTACATTATTACCCTATACCCTGATCCTAGCATCCTGTACATTATTACCCTATACCCTGTCCCTAGCATCCTGTACATTATTACCCTATACCCTGATCCTAGCATCCTGTACATTATTACCCTATACCCTGTCCCTAGCATCCTGTACATTATTACCCTATACCCTGATCCTAGCATCCTGTTCATTATTACCCTATACCCCCACCACCAGCTTCCTGTACATTAATACCCTAACCCCCCCCCTCCCCCCCCCCGCCCAGTAACCAAGACACAATGTTATAACCATATACCTAATGCCTGTTTTATCCTGGTATCCCCATGTAGCAATTACCCGTCTGTCCTATGTACATAATCATGTAACTATACAGGTCTGTAATTACCCAGTGCCTCCATGTTTGTAATTACCTTCCCTCACCATATACTTCATGATACCCTGTACCCTTTGTATTTGATAACTATATACTATACCAGATGGTATATTATCACTCTGTACTCCCCACATCATTGCATCACTATGCAGAGTAATATTACCCTGTACTCCCATGCATATGTATTGTATTATCCATAACCATAAGTAAATACACATGTGTATAATAATCCATACGTATGTAAATATCCCTGTACCCTCATGTATATAAAAACCTTGTACCCCCCCATGTACATATAATACCCCATGTGTGATACCCCTGTACCTCCATGTATATTATAATAACCCTGAAGCTCATGTATATATTATAATACCCCTGTACCCTAGGTATATTATAATACCCCTGTACCCCCACTGTATATTATAATACCCCAGTATATTGTAATACGCCTGCCCTCCCCCTGTATAATATAACACCCCTGTCCCCCCCTAGGTATATTATAATACCCCTGTCCCCTCCCTGTATATTATAATACCCCTGTCTCCTCCTAGGTATATTATAATACCCCTGTCCCCTCCCTGTATATTATAATACCACTGTCCCCCCCTAGGGATATTTAAATACCCCTGTATATTATAATACCCCTGGCCCCCCCTGTATATTATAATACCCCTGTCCATTATAAAACCCCTGTCCCCCCCCTGTATATTATAATACCTCTGTATATTATAATACCCACCCCCCTTTGTATATTATAATATCCCTGTCCCCCCTGTATATTAGAATACTCCTGTATAGTATAATACCCCTGCCCCCCCTGTATATTAGAATACCCCTGTCCACCCCTTTATATTATAATACCCCCCCCGTATATTATAATACCCCTGTCCCCCCCTTTATATTATAATACCCCCCTGTATATTATAATACCCCCCGTCCCCCTTTATATTATAATACCCCCCGTATATTATAATACCCCTGTCCCCCCCTTTATATTATAATACTCCCCCGTATATTATAATACCCCTGTCCCCCCTTTATATTATAATACCCCCGTATATTATAATACCCCTGTCCCCCCCTTTATATTATAATACCCCCGTATATTATAATACCCCTGTCCCCCCCTTTATATTATAATACCCCCCGTATATTATAATACCCCTGTCCCCCCCTGTATATTATAATACCCCTGTCCCCCCTGTATATTATAATACCCCCCCCGTCCCCCCTTTATATTATAATATCCCCCGTATATTATAATACCCCTATCCCCCCCTTTATATTATAATACCCCCCTGTATATTATAATACCCCCCGTCCCCCTTTATATTATAATACCCCCCGTATATTATAATACCCCTGTCCCCCCCTTTATATTATAATACTCCCCCGTATATTATAATACCCCTGTCCCCCCTTTATATTATAATACCCCCGTATATTATAATACCCCTGTCCCCCCCTTTATATTATAATACCCCCGTATATTATAATACCCCTGTCCCCCCCTTTATATTATAATACCCCCCGTATATTATAATACCCCTGTCCCCCCCTGTATATTATAATACCCCTGTCCCCCCTGTATATTATAATACCCCTGTCCCCCCCTGTATATTATAATACCCCTGTCCCCCCCTGTATATTATAATACCCCTGTCCCCCCCTGTATATTATAATACCCCTGTCCCCCCCTGTATATTATAATACCCCCGTATATTATAATACCCCTGTCCCCCCCTCTATATTATAATATCCCCCGTATATTATAATACCCCTGTCCCCCCCTGTATATTATAATACCCCTGTCCCCCCTGTATATTATAATACCCCCGTATATTATAATACCCCTGTCCCCCCCTCTATATTATAATATCCCCCGTATATTATAATACCCCTGTCCCCCCCTGTATATTATACCCCTGTCCCCCCCTGTATATTATAATACCCCTGTCCCCCCCTGTATATTATAATACCCCCCCTGTATATTACAATGCAGCCCTCTCACCCTCCTCCTCCCATGCACACAGCTCCCCCTGCTGGCTCCGGCTGACGCTGCCCAGGAAGGCTGGCGGCACGGGGCTCATGCTGTGGTCCGGCCGCTGGGGGGCGCTGCTCTCCTGTTTGTAGGCCAGCTGTGCCCACAGGCAGTGCTCTCTCAGCTCCCGGGGATCCAGCTGCCGGAGCTCCCCGAGCAGGGCTTCCCGACCGGCCGGCTCCAAGTCCTCCCAGAACCGCAGCAACTGCTCCTGGCCGGCCTCCTGCAGCCGGCGGCGGATACCGGTGATCCCGGCCTCGGCCTCCATGTCCCCGCTTACTATAGAGACTGGGCCGCTCTATCCGCACAGCTCCGGGGTTCCTATGGTAACCGGGCCGCTCTAATCGCACTGCTCCGGGGTTCCTATGGTAACCGGGCCGCTCTATCCGCACTGCTCCGGGGTTACTATGGTAACCGGGCCGCTCTATCCGCACTGCTCCGGGGTTACTATGGAGACAGACGAGCCAGCAGCATCTTAAAAGTGTAAGGCTCAACGGGGCGTGCCCAGCGCGTGATACTCGAGGGCGTGGTCTGCCCGATCACATGACACAGCGCTATAAATACACAGAGCGGGAAACTTGCTCTTCAGTCACGAGTCAGCTCTGACCAGCTGTAAGACCACACACAGCTAATAACTCCTAATATAACTCCATGTACTGGGATTAATAACTATATACACACAGTAACTCCATGTACCGGGATTAATAACTATGTACACACAGTAACTCCATGTACTGAGATTAATATCTATATACACACAGTAACTCCATGTACCGGGATTAATAACTATATACACACAGTAACTCCATGTACTGGGATTAATAACTATATACACACAGTAACTCCATGTACTGGGATTAATAACTATATACACACAGTAACTCCATGTACTGAGATTAATAACTATATACACACAGTAACTCCATGTACTGAGATTAATAACTATATACACACAGTAACTCCATGTACTGAGATTAATAACTATATACACACAGTAACTCCATGTACTGGGATTAATAACTATATACACACAGTAACTCCATGTACTGGGATTAATATCTATATACACACAGTAACTCCATGTACTGAGATTAATAACTATGTACACACAGTAACTCCATGTACTGAGATTAATAACTATATACACACAGTAACTCCATGTACTGAGATTAATAACTATATACACACAGTAACTCCATGTACTGAGATTAATAACTATATACACAGTAACTCCATGTACTGAGATTAATAACTATATACACACAGTAACTCCATGTACTGGGATTAATAACTATATATACACACAGTAACTCCATGTACTGAGATTAATAACTATATACACACAGTAACTCCATGTACTGAGATTAATAACTATATATACACACAGTAACTCCATGTACTGGGATTAATAACTATATACACACACAGTAACTCCATGTACTGAGATTAATAACTATATACACACAGTAACTCCATGTACTGAGATTAATAACTATATACACACAGTAACTCCATGTACCGGTATTAATAACTATATACACACAGTAACTCCATGTACTGGGATTAATAACTATATACACACACAGTAACTCCATGTACTGAGATTAATAACTATATACACACAGTAACTCCATGTACTGAGATTAATAACTATATATACACACAGTAACACCATGTACCGGGATTAATAACTATATACACACAGTAACTCCATGTACCGGGATTAATAACTATATACACACAGTAACTCCATGTACTGAGATTAATAACTATATACACACAGTAACTCCATGTACTGGGATTAATAACTATATACACACAGTAACTCCATGTACTGGGATTAATAACTATATACACACACAGTAACTCCATGTACTGAGATTAATAACTATATACACACAGTAACTCCATGTACTGAGATTAATAACTATATATACACACAGTAACACCATGTACCGGGATTAATAACTATATACACACAGTAACTCCATGTACAGAGATTAATAACTATATACACACAGTAACTCCATGTACTGAGATTAATAACTATATACACACAGTAACTCCATGTACTGGGATTAATAACTATATACACACAGTAACTCCATGTACTGGGATTAATAACTATATACACACAGTAACTCCCTGTACTGAGATTAATAACTATATACACACAGTAACTCCATGTACTGAGATTAATAACTATATATACACACAGTAACTCCATGTACTGAGATTAATAACTCTATACACACAGTAACTCCATTTACTGGGATTAATAACTATATACACACAGTAACTCCATGTACTGGGATTAATAACTATATACACACAGTAACTCCATGTACTGAGATTAATAACTTTATACACATACAGTAACTCCATGTACCGGGATTAATAACTATATACACACAGTAACTCCATGTACTGGGATTAATAACTATATACACACAGTAACTCCATGTACTGGGATTAATAACTATATACACACAGTAACTCCATGTACTGGGATTAATAACTATATACACACAGTAACTCCATGTACTGAGATTAATGACTATATACACAGTAACTCCATGTACTGAGATTAATAACTATATACACACAGTAACTCCATGTACTGGTATTAATAACTATATATACACACAGTAACTCCATGTACTGAGATTATTAACTATATACACACAGTAACTCCATGTACTGAGATTAATAACTATATATACACACAGTAACTCCATGTACTGGGATTAATAACTATATACACACACAGTAACTCCATGTACTGAGATTAATAACTATATACACACAGTAACTCCATGTACTGAGATTAATAACTATATACACACAGTAACTCCATGTACTGAGATTAATAACTATATACACACAGTAACTCCATGTACTGGGATTAATAACTATATATACACAGTTACTCCATGTACTGAGAGTAATAACTATATACACACAGTAACTCCATGTACTGGGATTAATAACTATATACACACAGTAACTCCATGTACTGGGATTAATAACTATATACACACAGTAACTCCATGTACTGGGATTAATAACTATATACACACAGTAACTCCATGTACCGGTATTAATAACTATATACACACAGTAACTCCATGTACTGGGATTAATAACTATATACACACACAGTAACTCCATGTACTGAGATTAATAACTATATACACACAGTAACTCCATGTACTGAGATTAATAACTATATATACACACAGTAACACCATGTACCGGGATTAATAACTATATACACACAGTAACTCCATGTACCGGGATTAATAACTATATACACACAGTAACTCCATGTACTGAGATTAATAACTATATACACACAGTAACTCCATGTACTGGGATTAATAACTATATACACACACAGTAACTCCATGTACTGAGATTAATAACTATATACACACAGTAACTGCATGTACTGAGATTAATAACTATATATACACACAGTAACACCATGTACCGGGATTAATAACTATATACACACAGTAACTCCATGTACCGAGATTAATAACTATATACACACAGTAACTCCATGTACTGAGATTAATAACTATATACACACAGTAACTCCATGTACTGGGATTAATAACTATATACACACAGTAACTCCATGTACTGGGATTAATAACTATATACACACAGTAACTCCCTGTACTGAGATTAATAACTATATACACACAGTAACTCCATGTACTGAGATTAATAACTATATACACACAGTAACTCCATGTACCGGTATTAATAACTATATACACACAGTAACTCCATGTACTGAGATTAATAACTCTATACACACAGTAACTCCATTTACTGGGACTAATAACTATATACACACAGTAACTCCATGTACTGGGATTAATACCTATATACACACAGTAACTCCATGTACTGAGATTAATAACTTTATACACACACAGTAACTCCATGTACCGGGATTAATAACTATATACACACAGTAACTCCATGTACTGGGATTAATAACTATATACACACAGTAACTCCATGTACTGGGATTAATAACTATATACACACAGTAACTCCATGTACTGGGATTAATAACTATATACACACAGTAACTCCATGTACTGAGATTAATAACTATATACACACAGTAACTCCATGTACTGAGATTAATAACTATATATACACACAGTAACACCATGTACCGGGATTAATAACTATATACACACAGTAACTCCATGTACCGGGATTAATAACTATATACACACAGTAACTCCATGTACTGAGATTAATAACTATATACACACAGTAACTCCATGTACTGGGATTAATAACTATATACACACAGTAACTCCATGTACCGGTATTAATAACTATATACACACAGTAACTCCATGTACTGGGATTAATAACTATATACACACACAGTAACTCCATGTACTGAGATTAATAACTATATACACACAGTAACTCCATGTACTGAGATTAATAACTATATATACACACAGTAACACCATGTACCGGAATTAATAACTATATACACACAGTAACTCCATGTACCAAGATTAATAACTATATACACACAGTAACTCCATGTACTGAGATTAATAACTATATACACACAGTAACTCCATGTACTGGGATTAATAACTATATACACACAGTAACTCCATGTACTGGGATTAATAACTATATACACACAGTAACTCCCTGTACTGAGATTAATAACTATATACACACAGTAACTCCATGTACTGAGATTAATAACTATATATACACACAGTAACTCCATGTACTGAGATTAATAACTCTATACACACAGTAACTCCATTTACTGGGATTAATAACTATATACACACAGTAACTCCATGTTCTGGGATTAATAACTATATACACACAGTAACTCCATGTACTGAGATTAATAACTTTATACACACACAGTAACTCCATGTACCGGGATTAATAACTATATACACACAGTAACTCCATGTACTGGGATTAATAACTATATACACACAGTAACTCCATGTACTGGGATTAATAACTATATACACACAGTAACTCCATGTACTGGGATTAATAACTATATACACACAGTAACTCCATGTACTGAGATTAATAACTATATACACACAGTAACTCCATGTACTGAGATTAATAACTATATATACACACAGTAACACCATGTACCGGGATTAATAACTATATACACACAGTAACTCCATGTACCGGGATTAATAACTATATACACACAGTAACTCCATGTACTGAGATTAATAACTATATACACACAGTAACTCCATGTACTGGGATTAATAACTATATACACACAGTAACTCCATGTACTGGGATTAATAACTATATACACACACAGTAACTCCATGTACTGAGATTAATAACTATATACACACAGTAACTCCATGTACTGAGATTAATAACTATATATACACACAGTAACACCATGTACCGGGATTAATAACTATATACACACAGTAACTCCATGTACCGAGATTAATAACTATATACACACAGTAACTCCATGTACTGAGATTAATAACTATATACACACAGTAACTCCATGTACTGGGATTAATAACTATATACACACAGTAACTCCATGTACTGGGATTAATAACTATATACACACAGTAACTCCCTGTACTGAGATTAATAACTATATACACACAGTAACTCCATGTACTGAGATTAATAACTATATATACACACAGTAACTCCATGTACTGAGATTAATAACTCTATACACACAGTAACTCCATTTACTGGGATTAATAACTATATACACACAGTAACTCCATGTACTGGGATTAATAACTATATACACACAGTAACTCCATGTACTGAGATTAATAACTATATACACACAGTAACTCCATGTACTGGGATTAATAACTATATACACACAGTAACTCCATGTACTGGGATTAATAACTATATACACACAGTAACTCCCTGTACTGAGATTAATAACTATATACACACAGTAACTCCATGTACTGAGATTAATAACTATATATACACACAGTAACTCCATGTACTGAGATTAATAACTCTATACACACAGTAACTCCATTTACTGGGATTAATAACTATATACACACAGTAACTCCATGTACTGGGATTAATAACTATATACACACAGTAACTCCATGTACTGAGATTAATAACTTTATACACACACAGTAACTCCATGTACTGGGATTAATAACTATATACACACAGTAACTCCATGTACTGGGATTAATAACTATATACACACAGTAACTCCATGTACTGGGATTAATAACTATATACACACAGTAACTCCATGTACTGGGATTAATAACTATATACACACAGTAACTCCATATACTGAAATTAATAACTATATACACACAGTAACTCCATGTACTGAGATTAATAACTATATATACACACAGTAACTCCATGTACTGAGATTAATAACTATATACACACAGTAACTCCATGTACTGAGATTAATAACTATATATACACAGTTACTCCATGTACTGAGATTAATAACTATATACACACAGTAACTCCATGTACTGGGATTAATAACTATATACACACAGTAACTCCATATACTGGGATTAATAACTATATACACACAGTAACTCCATGTACTGAGATGAATAACTATATACACACAGTAACTCCATGTACTGAGATTAATAACTATATACACACAGTAACTCCATGTACTGGGATTAATAACTATATACACACAGTAACTCCATGTACTGGGATTAATAACTATATACACACAGTAACTCCATGTACTGAGATTAATAACTATATACACACAGTAACTCCATGTACCGAGATTAATAACTATATACACACAGTAACTCCATGTACCGAGATTAATAACTATATACACACAGTAACTCCATGTACTGAGATTAATAACTATATACACACAGTAACTCCATGTACTGAGATTAATAACTATATACACACAGTAACTCCATGTACTGAGATTAATAACTATATACACACAGTAACTCCATGTACTGGGATTAATAATTATATACACACAGTAACTCCATGTACTGGGATTAATAACTATATACACACAGTAACTCCATGTACGGAGATGAATAACTATACACACACAGTAACTCCATGTACTGGGATTAATACCTATATACACACAGTAACTCCATGTACTGAGATTAATAACTATATACACACAGTAACTCCATGTACTCAGATTAATAACTATATACACACAGTAACTCCATGTACTGGGATTAATAACTATATACACACAGTAACTCCATGTACCGAGATTAATAACTATATACACACAGTAACTCCATGTACCGGGATTAATAACTATATACACACAGTAACTCCATGTACTGGGATTAATAACTATATACACACAGTAACTCCATGTACTGGGATTAATAACTATGTACACACAGTAACTCCATGTACTGGGATTAATAACTATATACACACAGTAACTCTATGTACTGAGATTAATAACTATATACACACAGTAACTCCATGTACTGAGATTAATAACTATATACACACAGTAACTCCATGTACCGGGATTAATAACTATATACACACAGTAACTCCATGTACTGAGATTAATAACTATATACACACAGTAACTCCATGTACTGGGATTAATAACTATATACACACACAGTAACTCCATGTACTGAGATTAATAACTATATACACACAGTAACTGCATGTACTGAGATTAATAACTATATATACACACAGTAACACCATGTACCGGGATTAATAACTATATACACACAGTAACTCCATGTACCGAGATTAATAACTATATACACACAGTAACTCCATGTACTGAGATTAATAACTATATACACACAGTAACTCCATGTACTGGGATTAATAACTATATACACACAGTAACTCCATGTACTGGGATTAATAACTATATACACACAGTAACTCCCTGTACTGAGATTAATAACTATATACACACAGTAACTCCATGTACTGAGATTAATAACTATATACACACAGTAACTCCATGTACCGGTATTAATAACTATATACACACAGTAACTCCATGTACTGAGATTAATAACTCTATACACACAGTAACTCCATTTACTGGGACTAATAACTATATACACACAGTAACTCCATGTACTGAGATTAATAACTATACACACACAGTAACTCCATGTACTGGGATTAATAACTATATACACACAGTAACCCCATGTACTGAGATTAATAACTATATACACACAGTAACTCCATGTACTGAGATTAATAACTATATACACACAGTAACTCCATGTACTGAGATTAATAACTATATACACACAGTAACTCCATGTACTGGGATTAATAACTATATACACACAGTAACTCCATGTACTAGGATTAATAACTATATATACACAGTAACTCCATGTACTGAGACAGCAGGCGTACAATAACTATATATACACAGTACCTGTATGTACAGCGACAGCAGACGTATAATAACTATATATACATAGTAACTTCATGTACTGCGACAGCAGGAGTATAATAACTATATATACACAGTAACTCTTTGTACTGGGAGAGCAGGAGTATAATAACTATATATACACAGTAACTCCATGTACTGGGATAGCAGCAGTATAATAACTATATATACACAGCAACTCCATGTACTGGGAGAGCAGGAGTATAATAGCTACATATACACAGTAACTCCATGTACTAGGAGAGCAGGAGTATAATAGCTATATATACACAGTAACTCCATGTACTGGGAGAGCAGGCGTACAATAACTATATATACACAGTAACGGCATGTACTGTGGCAGCAGACGTATAATAACTATATATACACAGTAACTTCATGTACTGCGACAGCAGGAGTATAATAACTATATATACACAGTAACTCCATGTACTGAGATTAATAACTATATACACACAGTAACTCCATGTACTGGGATTAATAACTATATACACACAGTAACTCCATGTACTGAGATTAATAACTATATACACACAGTAACTCCATGCACTGAGATTAATAACTATATACACACAGTAACTCCATGTACCGAGATTAATAACTATATACACACAGTAACTCCATGTACCGAGATTAATAACTATACACACACAGTAACTCCATGTACTAAGATTAATAACTATATACACACAGTAACTCCATGTACTGGGATTAATAACTATATATACACAGTAACTCCATGTACTGGGAGAGCAGGAGTATAATAACTATATATACACAGTAACTCCATGTACCGGGAGAGCAGGATTCTGATAACTATATATACACAGTAACTCCATGTACTGGGAGAGCAGGAGTATAATAACTATATATACACAGTAGCTCCATGTACTGGGAGAGCAGGAGTATAATAGCTATATATACACAGTAACTTCATGTACTGGGAGAGCAGGATTATAATAACTATATATACACAGTAACTCCATGTACTGTGACATCAGGAGTATAACAGCTATATATACACAGTAACTCCATGTACTGGGAGAGCAGGAGTATAATAACTATATATACACAGTAACTCCATGCCCTGGGAGAGCAGGAGTATAATAACTATATATACACAGTAACTCCATGTACTGGGAGAGCAGGATTATAATAACTATATATACACAGTAACTCCATGTACTGTGACATCAGGAGTATAATAACTATATATACACAGTAACTCCATGTACTGGGATAGCAGGAGTATAACAGCTATATATACACAGTAACTCCATGTACTGGGAGAGCAGGAGTATAATAACTATATATACACAGTAACTCCATGCCCTGGGAGAGCAGGAGTATAATAACTATATATACACAGTAACTCCATGTACTGGGATAGCAGATTCTTATAACTATATATACAGAGTAACTCCATGTACTGGGAAAGCAGTAGTATAATAACTATATATACACAGTAACTCCATGTACTGGGAGAGCAGGAGTATAATAACTTTATATACACAGTAACTCCATGTACTGGGATAGCAGGAGTATAATAGCTATATATACAGGGAGTGCAGAATTATTAGGCAAGTTGTATTTTTGAGGATTAATTTTATTATTGAACAACAACCATGTTCTCAATGAACCCAAAAAACTCATTACCGTGTTTCTCCGAAAATAAGACCGGGTCTTATATTAATTTTAGTCACACAAAACACACTAGGGCTTATTTTCAGGGTAGGGCTTATTTATTTACGGTACCGGTATGTACATTGAACCCCCCCCTTTAATTAATCCACCCCCCCTTTAATTAATCCACCCCCTCTAATTAATCCACCCCCCTTTAATAAATCCACCCCCCTTTAATAAATCCACCCCCCTCTAATTAATCCACCCCGCTCTAATTAATCCACCCCCCTCTTTAATTAATCCACCCCCCTCTTTAATTAATCCACCCCCCTCTTTAATAAATCCACCCCCTTTAATTAATCCACACCCCCCTCTAATTGATCCACCACCCCTTTAATTAATCCACCCCCTTTAATTAATCCACCCCCCTCTAATTAATCCACCCCCTCTAATTAATCCACCCCCTCTAATTAATCCACACCCCCCTCTAATTAATCCACACCCCCCTCTAATCCACACACCCCATCTAATTAATCCACACACCCCCTCTAATCCACCCCCCCCTCTAATTAATCCACACCCCCTCTAATTAATCCACCCCCTCTAATTAATCCACACCCCCTCTAATTAATCCACCCCCTCTAATTAATCCACACCCCCCTCTAATTAATCCACACCCCCCTCTAATTAATCCACACACCCCTCTAATTAATCCACACACCCCTCTAATTAATCCACACACCCCTCTAATTAATCCACCCCCCCTTTAATTAATCCACCCCCCTTTAATTAATTCACCACCCCTTTAATTAATTCACCCCCTTTAATTAATTCACCCCCCCTTTAATTAATTCACCCCCCCCCCCTTAATTAATTAAGTCCCGGACATAAAATACCGGTATCTACTCACAGTTCCACTGGGTGCCTCACCGCCCGGAATGGATCCTTCCGCTGAAGATCCGTGAAGGCAGACTGACGGCGCTGCGCACGTCGTCATCACGCTGCGCACGTCGTCATCACGCTGCGCGATGCCGCGGCCCACAACGCTCCTCCCCCTCCTCATAGAAGAAGGAAGTCCCGCCGGGCCGCAAAGGTAAAATGCCTAGGTCTTATTTTCGGGGTAGGGCTTATATTGCAGCCCACCCCGAAAATTCGGCTAGGGCTTATTTTCGGGGTAGGTCCTATTTTCGGGGAAACACGGTAATATCAAAGCTGAATATTTTTGGAAGTAGTTTTTAGTTTGTTTTTAGTTATAGCTATTTTAGGGGGATATCTGTGTGTGCAGGTGACTATTACTGTGCATAATTATTAGGCAACTTAACAAAAAACAAATATATACCCATTTCAATTATTTATTTTTACCAGTGAAACCAATATAACATCTCAACATTCACAAATATAAATTTCTTACATTCAAAAACATAACAAAAACAAATCAGTGACCAATATAGTCACCTTTCTTTGCAAGGACACTCAAAAGCCTGCCATCCATGGATTCTGTCAGTGTTTTGATCTGTTCACCATCAACATTGCGTGCAGCAACAACCACAGCCTCCCAGACACTGTTCAGAGAGGTGTACTGTTTTCCCTCCTTGTAAATCTCACATTTGATGATGGACCACAGGTTCTCAATGGGGTTCAGATCAGGTGAACAAGGAGGCCATGTCATTAGATTTTCTTCTTTTATACCCTTTCTTGCCAGCCACGCTGTGGAGTACTTGGACGCGTGTGATGGAGCATTGTCCTGCATGAAAATCATGTTTTTCTTGAAGGATGCAGACTTCTTCCTGTACCACTGCTTGAAGAAGGTGTCTTCCAGAAACTGGGAGTTGAGCTTGACTCCATCCTCAACCCGAAAAGGCCCCACAAGCTCATCTTTGATGATACCAGCCCAAACCAGTACTCCCCCTCCACCTTGCTGGCGTCTGAGTCGGACTGGAGCTCTCTGCCCTTTACCAATCCATTCATCTGGCCCATCAAGACTCACTCTCATTTCATCAGTCCATAAAACCTTAGAAAAATCAGTCTTGAGATATTTCTTGGCCCAGTCTTGACGTTTCAGCTTGTGTGTCTTGTTCAGTGGTGGTCGTCTTCCAGCCTTTCTTACCTTGGCCATGTCTCTGAGTATTGCACACCTTGTGCTTTCGGGCACTCCAGTGATGTTGCAGCTCTGAAATATGGTCAAACTGGTGGCAAGTGGCATCTTGGCAGCTGCACGCTTGACTTTTCTCAGTTCATGGGCAGTTATTTTGCGCCTTGGTTTTTCCACACGCTTCTTGCGACCCTGTTGACTATTTTGAATGAAACGCTTGATTGTTCGATGATCACGCTTCAGAAGCTTTGCAATTTTAAGAGTGCTGCATCCCTCTGCAAGATATCTCACTATTTTTGACTTTTCTGAGCCTGTCAAGTCCTTCTTTTGACCCATTTTGCCAAAGGAAAGGAAGTTGCCTAATAATTATGCACACCTGATATAGGGTGTTGATGTCATTAGACCACACCCCTTCTCATTACAGAGATGCACATCACCTAATATGCTTAATTGGTAGTAGGCTTTCGAGCCTATACAGCTTGGAGTAAGACAACATGCATAAAGAGGATGATGTGGTCAAAATACTCATTTGCCTAATAATTCTGCACACAGTGTACACAGTAACTCCATGTACTGGGATAGCAGGAGTATAATAGCTATATATACACAGTAACTCCATGTACTGGGATAGCAGGAGTATAATAGCTATATATACACAGTAACTCCATGTACTGGGAGAGCAGGAGTATGATAACTATATATACACAGTAACTTCGTGTACTGGGAGAGCAGGGGTATAATAACTATATATACACAGTAACTCCATATACTGGGACAGAGGAGAAACCTTTTTTTTTTTGCTTCCTCTGTTTTTTAATAATCCAAGTGTTGTTGAAGATCTCGTCGTTACATTTTTGTAAAATTGCTGCTGATATAAACAGGTTCTTACCAACACTATGTTTTCCTTCCGTTTTGAAGGAAATGTACGAATACTTGTTTACCCAAGAGCTGGGCACAAAATGTACAACGTTTGAAAAACTGCCAAAATCAACAATTATCATTTTATATCGTCTTAGGCCGTGACTTTATTTATTGCTCAAACTAAAGGGAGGGTTGTGCAAGAAGGGAGGAGATAAAAGAAAGGGATTTTTTGTAGTATTCGACCTTGCGATTTCTGGTATTGGAAATTCAGTTTCACATAAAATACCATTAATGTAAGAAAAAGCAAGCTTGCATATGGGTTGTGTGTTTTGTTGAAAGGTAACTGTTGTAAATCTATTTTATGATGAGGATAGTAATTAAAGGGACAGCTTAATGTCGTTGTTCTGGTGTCGATAGCCTGTCCCTGCAGGCTTTTCAATATAAACACTGCTTTTTCAAAGAAATATTTTATTTTCAGAAATGAGAATGCCTATTAATAAATACATATCTTTATTTCTATAAATCCATGGAATATTCTACATTTTATAGATCAAACAGATAACCATACATATAAGAAATATAATATCACACAGGAGAGAAGATTTGAAACAAAATGGGTTAGCGTCTGTCTCAAAGAGCTCACAATCTAATATCTCAGCATCATCATGGGTATTAAGGTGTTGCTCTATAAAAATAGCATGTTTCAGTGTAATGATGGCTAACATGATCACCACAGTTACTACTGAACTACATTTAAAATTCACAGCACACAGTGCTACATAAGTGAATTCCATTCCTGTAGTGTTTGCTCTTTCTTGTGTTTTTTATTTTCTGTGACCTAACTACCAGAGCATCCCTAAGGGCATGTAAAGGAGCATAGAAAATGTATGTTCTGAGGACTGAAAACGGTTCATATTTTACTAAACATCTCCACTGTGATTGCAAAATGAACATAATCCGTACTGCAGTCAGCACAATGCAAATGATACAGCTTTTAAAGGAACACTATAGTCACCTAAATTACTTTAGCTAAATAAAGCAGTTTTAGTGTATAGATCATTCCCCTGCAATTTCACTGCTCAATTCACTGTCATTTAGGAGTTAAATCACGTTGTTTCTGTTTATGCAGCCCTAGCCACACCTCCCCTGGCTATGATTGACAGAGCCTGCATGAAAAAAAAAACTGGTTTCACTTTCAAACAGATGTAATTTACCTTAAATAATTGTATCTCAATCTCTAAATTGAACTTTAATCACATACAGGAGGCTCTTGCAGGGTCTAGCAAGCTATTAACATAGCAGGGGATAAGAAAATCTTAATTAAACAGAACTTGCAATAAAGAAAGCCTAAATAGGGCTCTCTTTACAGGAAGTGTTTATGGAAGGCTGTGCAAGTCACATGGAGGGAGGTGTGACTAGGGTTCATAAACAAAGGGATTTAACTCCTAAATGGCAGAGGATTGAGCAGTGACGCTGCAGGGGCATGTTCTATACACCAAAACTGCTTCATTAAGCTAAAGTTGTTCAGGTGACTATAGTGTCCCTTTAACTCCGCATTCTCTTTCTTCCCATAGTATGAGGGTCTCTACCAATGTACAGTACTAATACCTCTGATGTTATGAAGCATGCGCGGGTTGCCTGATCTGATATGTATTGTATGATTGTACTAAGCAAGACAATATTTAAGGCAAAAGTTTTTGTATTTGTTGGATTTCAGTTCCATGTATTCTTTCATTTTATTTTTAATACCTTGCACTTCTCATTTGCTATTGTTTTCATGCAACACTAATATGACAGCCACACACGCTCCCTTTTAAAGTTTTGTGGTCCTCTGGAGGTAAATAGGATTCTGTTTTTGGACGTATGGGTTAGAGTATCCTTCTCGATTCCCTTGTGTCCTCAGACATCTCCGGATAAAGAGCAGTAGGACATCCAAAAACAGCTCGAAAAACTCGGCCAGAGTGCAGACAGAGAAGCCCACCCAGAGGCCTACAAGACCTCCCATGTTTGAAATCAAGTTAATTTCCTTCGGAGAGAAACATTGAGAATAAAATATTAAAATTTTTATCTTTAGATACAACTATTTATTATCTAGACTACCCATTGTATCTCAAACTGGAAATCAAAGACCACCAACAATCCAATCCTACTCCAATCACCCAATTATATTTCCCTCGGGTGTGAATTAAAAATGAACTGTTGGAGGTCTTCAATGATTAGATTAAGGTTTGATTCTTTTACACATCGTTTAACATCTAACAAAACATCTCTGTAATCTGGCATAATTTTTTATTAAGAACATTTCAATATGGGATATTTCTACTCATTAAACAGACTGTTTTCTAGAGTCTTATTACCGTCATGGATGGTTCCTCCTCAATTAACTCAAAGTTTAGCTGCTTAAAGTAAACGACAACTTTCACAAAGTTATCTCTGTAAAGCAAAGAGAAGGTGAGAGTTTAGTATAAATATTATTTTATGTAAGATGGTATATGATCTTGCAAACCCCTGTTGTATAGTCATTAGTTTAGTGTAACTGTACGAATAGAAACAGACTTTATTCCCACATATAGTCTTTATTTTATAGACTATTGGTAGTGCATGAAGTTGCAGTGTTTCTTACTAATATTTAAAAGCTGAATTTTTGACTATTTTAAGACATTTGTTTTTGTCACCTACAGCTGCTGTATGTTTAAACAAAATTGCATTTCTGCTGGAATTCTATTATTTCAGGCCCTGCCTCTAAATATCTTAAAATATTATAACCAATATTATTGTAAAGGATGAGAAAGTAAATTAAACATTTACATCATTTTTCAGAATTGTTATCCCATCTCATTGTCCAATGTTATGGAACATGGTTGCAGTTTATAAACAAATTATCATATTTTCCTACCTGATAAGAGCTGGGTTATCAGCAATATCTTTCATGTGACCTCCCATCTCCTTCAACTCTTTGGCAAAATTCTCCTAAAATTATTGGAACATCATACAATGGATTAGTGCACAAGATTAATATTCACATTCTGGTATACACCACATATCCCCCTACATCATAATTCTATCATTCAACACCTTTCACCCAATAGTCAAATTATGCATTTACATTGTACGTCACCCCAATTTTTTTTAGAATGGTCCCACGTTAGGATGCGATTCGTCAGAGAAATCATAATTTTTTAAATAAGATAATAACACTAACAATAAGACGTCTTTAAAATATAGTATATCTGTTTTAAAATCGGTTTGTATATAAAAAAAATGTTATTGTTCTAAAATGTATAAGGAGATATTAATACAGGACAGAGTGGGTGCTACAGCGGGAAAGCAATAAGGGTGAAAAGTGGGCACACTGCTCAAAAAGGGAGCAAGTTCTCATTGGACCCACATGGGGCAGATTTTGTGCAGAGCTCTGTTGCAGGGCTCGGCCATGGGCTCAATGCCCAGTACAGTTTGCTTATCGCAATAGCGTCGAATGATGCACTACCACTGTATTTTGCACTAGGTGGTAAATTGGTAATGAGGATTATTCGCTAAACTGGGAATTTTAATTAACAGAGATCGCAGATTCTGTTTTCCTCTCTCTCCAGGTGGGTATTGGGCACAAAGATCTAGACTTTCATTAAGATATTGTACTACAGCACCACAACTTGGGTGCCAATACCAAGGAGCAACCAGTTTTGACCACTTGTTCCAGTGCCCAACATCCCCAGGGCCTGCATGCTACATGGACCAATGTGTTCCTGGGATTTGGGAAAATGTGGCATAACATGGCATGATCCTCTCATGTATAGTTCTACGTGCCTCAGCAGAATTTGCAAACAATCTAAACACAAATCCTAACACAGAGGAGTGCATTTGTAAGCACTGACCCGTGGCACAATGCATTGCTTGTGGGATACTGTTTCAAACATAACACACAGAACTTACAATGAACGCAGTGGACGGCCACTGTGACCCTGATACGGTTAGTTCATACAGTTCTTCTCTGTAAAAGAATAAGATAATAAGAGGAAATATCAATGTTAGCCCTGTACCTGGTGCATATAATATGTCTGGATGAAGCACTGGAGGTCCATACACCTGACCCAGGGATTAAGTACCATACCTCCCAAGTGTCCCTATTTAGGAGTGACCGCCCTCCTAAATTTGGCCCCAATTCCCTCTGTTCCTCTTTTCTAGTCTAACCATTAACACGGTGCCATGGGCAGCTCTTACAGTAATTAAAGTTTTTCCACTCCTTTTTTTATTTATTTTTTAAATATATTTCTTGTTTTTAACCTAACACTTTTTAAATTTTTTTTATTTATTTACGTTTTGCAAAGAATAAATTATAAAATACCAACAGAAACAATGAAATGGGGATAAAATAAAATAATGGGGGGTTGGATTCTACAGAATCAATTTACAATATCCATCCATTGGTACAATAAAGTGTATAAAGAGTTGTGGGATTTCTCCTGGGTTGGGTATAACAATTATTTGTGGTTAGATAATTCCGTACACCAGGTCGCTTTTTGCACGCTAAGCACTGAGGGTGAAATTGTACCTGCTTAGTCGTTGATATGTTTCCCTGTAATTCAGTGGTGGGAAGGGGTAGATCTAATCAAAACTGGGGTAACGTCTATTGTCTATGGCTTATGTAACTCTAAGAAGTGCTTCCGGAGAGAGCACTGAGTGATATGACTGTAGGTTGCCTAGGGTTAGGGATGAAGGATGATGGTTAGGGACAGGGATCGGCAAAAATTTATTTATTATTATTGGTATCCCCGCATTGTATCTACCAAGCATCTGTAGTAAGTCTTTGCATTCTGTGCAGTCTGGTAGGGGTCAGGGACCATCTGAACAGCATTTGTGTGTAACACAAATAGTTAAAGATCCTATCATCTCCTAGATGTCTGACCAATCACTCAATTCCTCAGAGGAAGTCGCACTCCCGTACTTAGTTGGGTAAATCTCATAGCTGTATGAAGCAAAATAAATCTGAGTTCCTTGTGATTGGGGAGGTATGCCTATGTTATGATTTGGGATTGGTGATATAGGTGAAATAATCTAGTTATGTCTCTCTCCTCGTAGTGTCAGAAATGGCACAGAACAAGGCCAGTGGGAAGTAGTTTGTTTCTCAGAATCGTGCCATAGTTGGATCTGAGAGTTGAGCAGCGTTATAATAGTGGGTGAAATTGGGGATACCCAGACCCCCATTGAGTATCTACGGACCCGGGGTGTCTTGCCCTTCCAGATGAAGCTGTCAACTTCAGATTGTAATAGTTTAAAATCTGGTTTTTTTTTTTTCCATGGGACAGGGAAAGCTTTGAAATAAATAAAGGAATCTTGGTAAAAGAGTTATTTTGATTCCCAACCAGTAAACGTTTTTTTCACTATTTTCGTTTCCAAAATGCCCAACGGTTAACATATATTTAAACCTAACAGGCACTGCACTGTTAAAGCAATGTTTCAGCCTCTCTTCCTGAGCCGTCATGTGATTCTGTAGGGATAGTTGACTACAGATTTCTGTCTGCTGAGATCAGCTAAAACGAGGGCTAATTATATTCCGTCTCGTTCCTCTGACCACAGGAAAAATGAAAAAAATAAAATAAAGTCATGTGCCCCGTGGCTTCAAATTCATCGCCTCTACCTCTTGGCAGCAAGAGCAGGACAGGAAGGTGCTGCACCTATCTGAACTCGGGTTGAAGTTGTTTTACTTACTTGCACTGTAAGGGACAGTGACAGTTTAACTCATCGTGTGCGAACTTGAATTCATACAGTTTCACACATTGACCTGCAAGAGGACACAAACAGTATGATCGGAACATAAAATATCTTCTGTATGTTAATTAGGGAAAACAGAAATGTAACAAGTATATTCACTAGACAGCGAATTAAGGAGAAATGGGTACAGTAGTGACTATACTGGTGTTTAACCCCTTAAGGACCAAACTTCTGGAATAAAAGGGAATCATGACATGTCACACATGTCATGTGTCCTTAAGGGGTTAATCATTTCTTCTAAATCTGCAGGATTTAAATATACCCAAACTATTACAGAACGGGTTTATTATCTAAACGAGGATATCTGACATGACAATTGCAAATTTCAGGCCAAAATAAATCAACTGGAAAAATTCTCCCACTCAGCAATTTTTCCAGATCGGCTGCTTTGGCCTCAGATTTGCAGTGCCCTTGCCAGTTCTTCTCAATGAACCCCACTGTTTCTATGCAACCTGTATATGTTATAGCAAAAAAATGTATGGGTAAACAACTCAAAAATATTATAAAAAGGGATGGAAAGGTAGGTTGATTTAGACACAGAAGGGGTCATTATCTTGAACTTGCCCCAAGGCCAATATTTGCTTGCCACCCCCCTCAGAGGAAGGGAACAGGGGCAGCTGCCTTATTGCCCAGATAGAAAATATGATAACCCTTGCTTTATAATTCTCATTATTCCTTTGCAGCCTGATCATCTATGTAATAACAAAGCATCTCATAATTTGTGTTACTCACGGACAGCTGTATCACTGAGATTACACTTGGGAACGAACAGCTCCTTTGGATAGGCAAATTCCCAGTGACTGCAGCCACAATTGTCCATGATGTTCTGCTGTGCGCATGTTCTCTTACACGCCTGGTGTTTGGGGAAATATAAAAACACGGTAATTAGAATCTTTTAAACATCGGTGGCTGCCAGAGGTGTGCCAGGTATAAAGGTACACATTTTCTTCCCGGTCACTTTTTTTAGGATTCAACAGACTATTTATTATTATTATTTATTTATTTTTTCCATTAAGTAGTTTTTTTGTTTTTTTAGTGCAAGAAATTTATTTTAGTTCTATCTACATACTTATAGTTTATACCGTTTATGTTAATTTTTTTTATACTAGTATTTTTAGTGAAACTTTAATACGGGCTGTAGTGGTTATGATGATTGGAGTAATCCTATATTTAAATAAAAAATAAATGTAAGAGTTGTTTATTGATGAATATTTTTACTTAGCTACACTCAGCACCCACTTCAGCATTATAACGAACACATCATCGGTTGAGATTCTCATTGTTTCCAGATACAATTCCTAGATTTTACTAGTAACATGACGTAAAGTCATGATTTTATTAAAGACACGGAGGCTCCTATTATGCATATCTCTTTCTTTATTTCCTCAGCAGCAAAGATAGAGGAATATAAATATTATCAAAATGAAAGAAAAAACTGTACAGGCATAACGAGTAGCCAATCACATAACAGAGGAAGTAGCTATATAAGTCCTGTGTCTCCCACAATCCCCCTCTTTCTTGCGCAACCGAAGACCAGGTAAGATAAACGATGTCCCACTTGATCCAAACAGGAAACGGGAAACAAAACGAGAACTTCAAGCTAAAAAGGATAGAAAAATATGGTAATTTCCAAACTCAAACTGTAGACTTACCAAACATAAACGTGAGGGATCTACATGAAACATGATTCTGAAATAGAATATATACATGATTAGAAATCAATACAAAACTGTCAAATCATCTAAGCATGATAAAAAACTGCACAGTACAAAAAACATGAACTCAATACAGACCTAATTGCCCACGTACTTGTATTGCATCGAAGCATCTCCAATCCCAAATCCACACCGGGAGGGTGGGAGGGAATAATACTCGCCTCCGTGTCTTTAATAAAATCATGACTTTACGTCATGTTACTAGTAAAATCTAGGAATTTTATTAAAGACACGGAGGCTCCTATTATGCAAGTTTAAAGCTGTGCTATCACCTGAGATGCGACGTGTTCAATTGGTCTGAAATAGAAGTCTCTGAAGGTCGACTCTCGGGACCAGTCCGCTGCGCGCATGATGTCCTCTAGGCGGCAACCAACTGTGGATGCCTTCGAGGCCATAGCACCCCTTACAGAATGAGGCGTAAAGACAGATGTGTCTATACCCGCTAGGGATAAAAGCCAACGAATCCAACGCGCCAGCGTCGGAGTCGATACTGGGCGATGAGGAGCCTTAAACGAAATGAATAGGGGATGGCGTTCAGATGAGCGCACCGCACGTGTAGCCTCTAGATAGGCCTTCAAACAATCCACCGGGCAGAGCGCCGGGCACAACGGGAATCTAGGATATACGAAGGATTTGGACGCCGACTTAGTTCTCCTAGATATGGTGAAAGTAACGCCATCCGGCGTAAACACAAAGGCACCCCAGTCAAGAGCTCTAACATCGGAGACTCTCTTACAAGAGACCAGGCAAAACAGCATAACCATCTTGGAGGATAGTTGTTTAAGAGTCAAGTCCTGGTTAGGGTACCAATCCGACAGAAAACGCAACACAATGTTGACGTCCCAAAATGTCGAAAACCGCGACCTAGGCGGACGGACGAAGCGAATACCCTTGAGAAGACGGCAAACAAAAGGATGTTTGCCGATGGGTACACCTTCCAAACCACCATGACCGGCCGATATGGCCGATCGAAAAACATTAATAGTCCTGTACGCCTTGCCTGAGTCGAACAGGGCTGTAAGAAACCCCAGTATCAAATGGAGAGGGGCAGATATGGGATCCACTGCCCGTTCCATGCACCAATCAGACCAAGACTTCCATGCAGCTCGGTAAGCTGATCGTGTGCCCGGAGCCCAGGCGTTATCGAGGAGCAAGAGAGTCGACTGTGGAACGTCAGGGACAAGCCAGCGTCCCCTGAAAGGAACCATGCTACCAGGGGCAACTGGTGCTGGAGCACCAATTCGTGCGAGTTCCCATCCGGATCCAGAAGGAGGTCCTGGAAGTTCGGCAACAGACGAGGGAAGTCTATGGACAACTCCATCAGACGAGGGAACCACGGCCGTGATCTCCACAGAGGGGTGATCAGGGTCAGACAACAGTCGTGACGAACCAGCTTCGAGATCGTACGAGCGATCATGTTGAATGGGGGAAAGGCATACAGGTGGCCTGGAGGCCATTCTTGAAGAAAGGCATCCGTCGCCACTGCCGCCGGGTCCGGTCTCCAACTGAAGAACCTCGGTAACTGAGTGTTCAGTCGAGATGCGAACAGGTCCATCTCGAACCGACCCCACAGCCTGTTTAAGCTTTGGAAGACCGAGGCGTGCAAATGCCAGTCTCCCGAGTCTCTCAAATGTCTGGAGTTCCAATCCGCACCTGAATTGTCCAGACCCGGAATGTGTTCCGCCGTCACCGAGACGTTGTTTAGGAGGCAGAACTGCCAAAAGTCCTTCGCCAGCAGAGCCAACATTTTGGACTTGGTTCCGCCCAAGTGATTTATGTATCGGACTGCCGATACGTTGTCCAATTTGAGGAGAACACAACAGTTCGCCTTTCCAGGGGTAAGGCTGCGAATCGCAAAGGCCCCCGCCAGGAGTTCCAGGCAGTTGATGTGTAACGACTTCTCTGCGTCGGACCATCTGCCCCCCGTGGAGATGTCGCCACAACGAGCCCCCCAGCCGTGCAAGCTGGCATCTGATTCTATGACCACGTCCGGAACGGAACCGAAAATTGCTTTTCCGTTCCAGGCTTCCATGTGTGCCAACCACCATACCAGCTCGTCTCTGGACTCCTCGTCCAGACAAAGTCGGGATTCGTACGATCGACCCGAACGTAGGTGTGACCCCTTGAGCCGTTGGAGAGCCCGGTAATGTAAGGGGCCTGGGAATATCGCCTGAATGGAGGAGGCCAGTAGGCCGATGATCCTCGCCAACTGCCGGACTGACAAGTCCGAAGCGCGAAGAGCTCGACGGAGCTCCTTCTGGATGGCTTTTATCTTGGATTCTGGTAAGTACAGGAACTGCCGCACGGAATCCACCTGGAACCCCAGGAACTCCATAGACTGGGCGGGTGTCAGGACCGACTTGTCCCAGTTTACCAGAAAGCCTAGGTTCTGTAAGAGGTTGATCGTCCAGTCTAAATGCAACTTTAGGCATTCCAACGACTGTGACATGATCAGGATGTCGTCCAGGTAAATAATTAGTCGAACCCCTCGGGTACGGAGGAACGACACCACCGGCTTCATAACCTTGGTGAAACACCAAGGAGCCGAGGAGAGGCCGAACGGAAGGCATGTAAAACGCCAACGCCGTCCGTGCCAGGTGAAGTGCAAGTAGTCCCTGGATTCTATCGCTATTGGAACCGTGAAGTACGCATCCTTCAGGTCCAATTTGGCCATCCAATCCGACTGTCTCAGAAGGTCTCTGAGACAGTGGATGCCTTCCATCTGGAAATGTTGGTAGCGTAGGAAGGTGTTGAGAGGGCGAAGGTTTATCACTGGGCGGACACCGCCCCCTTTCTTGGGTACAAGGAAGAGATTGCTCGTGAAGCCTGGAGTGGCGAACGGCAATTCTTCGATGGCGCCCTTTGAGAACATCTCCGCGACTTCCGCGGAGATCATCGCGTCCTGCTCCCGTGGGAGGGACAATTCCCTGGGGGTATACGTTTGAACCGGCAGGGAAACAAAATCTAGTTGGTAACCCTTTACGCATTGCAGAACCCAAGCATCTGAGGTAATAACTGCCCACCTTGGGTAAAATAAGGCTAGCCTCCCCGCCACCCGAACCTGATCGAGAAGGGAAGAAGGGGTACTCACCATAAGGGCGTCTGCCCGACGACCCACCACGGGGGTATCTAGAGCCCCACGATCTCCCTCTAGCCGGGAAGAAAGGAGGCGTTTTCGGGTCCTGGAGCCCTCGAGAGGGGAAAAAGGGACCTCTGTTGGCCCTGAATGAGCCTCGGAAACCACGGCCGGGAGGACGGTTCCTGCTACGCCCGGCCCCACCGAAAACCTTGGGCGCGAAGACGCGCTTCATATTGGCCTGCGCCTTGTCAATAGCCGTAAAGGTTTTTACGTAGGACCCCATGTCCTTCACAAAGGATGTGCCGAACAACATCCCCTCATCGGCTGAGTCAGGTTCAGCTACGGTCATAGCAGCCAGCTTAGGGTCTATTTTCAAGAGAATAGCCTTGCGTCTCTCGGAAGACATAGCCGTGTTGGCATTCCCCACAAGGCATATAGCTCGCTGGACCCACCCGATGGCCACATCCATATCTAGAACTGAGTCGCCATTACGGGCTGCCTCAAGGAGCTCGTACAGCTTAGACAGGGGGCCCAGCGTATCCAGAATTTTATCCTGGCACCCTTTTAGGGAGTGATCAAGACCCTTTTTAGGCTTCCACCCAGACTTATTAAGAAATTGGGCAATCTGAGGGTCCACTTCAGGGGTCTTACAGGCAGCGCCAGGGAGGGAAGGTCGTGGGCATTCGGCACGCAATTTATTGCGGCCTTCCTTTGACAGAGGTGTGCGAATCCTCTTAGCCACATACTGGGCGATATGGTCCGGAGGGACCCATTCGGCAGACCGCGGGTGACGCAGGTCGTCCGGGTCAAACAGGGGGTTCCCCTGTGGGTCTAAAAGCCCTTTTCCATTATCCCCAGCGGGGTCTGGTACTTTTCTACGGGGGACGGCAGAGGACCCAGAAGGGGTTACACCCGCAAGGGGTTGATCCTCGTCAGACTCGTCCTCCCCATAGGAGTCATATTCCATAACATCGGAATCATTGTCCACACTCCGGTCGGTATCCGACCCATCATCCAGGGCTCTAGCCCGTTTCCACAATCTAGCCTTTTTAGCCCGGCCAGGGGCTCTTGTGCGCGTGGGATGCGCGCTATCTGCGACCGCCAGAGGCGTGTCAATCATGACAGGCAAAGCCTGCATCGAGGAGTGGGACCCGATATGTCTAGCCTTTGCCTTTGCCTTACGGGCACCCGGCACAGTTAGGGCAGGGGAGGGGGACCCCACACTCAGAGGGTTAGGGGCAGCCATAGAAGGCAAGAGCACAGACTGAAGGGACTGGGCAAAAGAGGATGAGACAGTCCCCATAGCGGAGGCAATAGCCTTTTCAAGGGAGGAAGCCATAGTAGCTTCTAACAGGGCCTGGAGCTCCTGAGAGGCCATAGCGCCCTCAGGATTATCTACTGGAAAATCCCCAGAGGGGACGGTAGGCCCATCCTTGCTATCCTGCATAATGAGGTATGAGAGAAGCAAACTGAATACTAGAAATGGGTTGATTAACCCAGCAGAACAGAAAAGCTAAACCTGATCGTTGATGTAGTAAGGGGGGCCCGTAGTAAAGGGACCGACCGCACGGCACAGCAGGGTGAAACGAATGATCGCCCAAAATGGCCGCCGCACGTGTCAGGGTGTGCCCGTGGACCGGCTCCAGGCGGGGGAAGGGGCGCGTGCACCTACCCGCGTGGGCAGCCCGCGAGAGGGGAAAAACGAGCACACTCAGTCGCGTCCACAGAGAAAGGGGGCACGCGGCTGAGATAGCGCCGAGAAGCGGCAACAGGGGGCGGTATGAGGGAAAACAGCCCGCGGCGGCGGGCAAAGCCCCTAGGGGAAACCCCCAAATACACCAACGATGTAGGTACTATATAGTAATCAACAATAAATAAAAACGACAATAATGAAACAAGCAAGCAAAACATGAATCACAAGTAAACAAAATGCAATGAGTAGGAGAGCTCAAGTAAAATACTTAGCTGTCTGAGGAAGCAGCAAAGAAAGAGGGGGATTGTGGGAGACACAGGACTTATATAGCTACTTCCTCTGTTATGTGATTGGCTACTCGTTATGCCTGTACAGTTTTTTCTTTCATTTTGATAATATTTATATTCCTCTATCTTTGCTGCTGAGGAAATAAAGAAAGAGATATGCATAATAGGAGCCTCCGTGTCTTTAATAAAATTGTTATTCTAGATTGTTTCAAATCTGGCAGTGAGTTCAGATACTTCCCTTATTCGAGCAACCCTGGACAGGTTTCATTTCCTTTGATTAACCAGCTCACATGATAAAGCTCATCTATGACCTCAGCTCTTCCAACGTGGAACTAAGCAGCACTAATTAGTGAAGCAGAAAAACAATGTGACTCGCTGCTTTCAAAACAGATCAGAAATGTTTTCATGTTTTGTCTTTTTTCTTTAGTTTTTTAATATTACATTTCTTTTCGTATCCCTTACAATGTGCTGTGTGTTTTCATTTCTGTTTTTTTTTTTAGGAACTTGCTAGAATGTTAAAGGGTCACTGTAGTGACACTATAGTGCCCTGAGGGTGGCGCTGAAGGGGTTGAAACCCCTTCAGCCACTTACTTTAATTCAGCGCCGAGCTCCCTCGGCGCTGGTGACCTCTCCTCCCCGCCCAACGTCAGCTCCCCCGTCCAAAGTCATTGGAGCCGAATGTGCATGCGCGGCAAGTGCCGCGCGCGCATTCAAAGTGTCCATAGGAAAGCATTTCTCAATGCTTTCCTATGGATGTTCTGCGCGATGGAGGCGAAATTCACTTCCAGCTTTGCAGATGTGCCTCTAGTGGCTGTCAGGAAGACAGCCACTAGAGGCTGGATTAACCCCAAATACAAACATAGCAATTTCTCTGAAACTGCTATGTTCACATCTGAAGGGTTAAAACCTGAGGGACCTGGCACCCACACCACTTCATTGAGCTTCATTGAGATAGTGTCCCTTTAAATGACTTCCCTTGCTGTGTGGCTTTATTAATTAAAACATACCTACATTCAGGTTACATGTAACAAGAAATAACAAAACCAGTTCTCTCAACTGTCCCGCTTTTATTGGGATAGTCCTGAATTTGGGGATCTGTCCCACTATCCCAATTTTGTTCCCTGGTGTTCTGCATCCAGGGGAACCGGGGAACTGTCCCCAGGTAGCATAGTGCCAATGCATCATTATTAGTGCTTAACATCTCAGTGTTTACAATAGTCCTGTGTATTGTGGGCTGGCTGGGAAGCTGTCTGTCAGCCTGCTGTGTTAGATGCCAGGCTAACGCTCCTTCAGTGGACTGGCACACACAAATCCCAGTAAGCCCGCGTCCATTGTGGCCATTACTAGTAATGCCCCCTACCACCCGACCCAATTTCATACCTCCCAATACTGAAAAAAGGAAGACGGTTTTCCTGTGGAGCCTTCCAGTTGAAAAACAGTTATGGGGGCGGGGCCTGGGCTTCATGGCGGCTGGACGTGCTTCGTGTGAGCTCCGAGCTCAATCCTCCCATGCAGCCTGATTAACTGCACACCAGCCAGCCCAGACCCTTACAAACGCCGGAACTAAGCCTTACCTACCCCAGGAACCAGCCACAGTGCCCCGGGTCTGCCGCCCGCGGGTGCACGGAGCGCCAGGCGAGGGTGACGGGAGTGAGGCCTAGCAGCATCGCCAGACGGGTGAGGCGGCCGATCCCCCGCTCTGGGCGACCTAGTGCCCTCCCAAGCTTGCAACACAGCCCTGTTCTCCCCCCCCCCCCTGGACCGGCGGGGGTTATCCCGGTCCGCACTAGCCTGTACCCGGCATCAAACAAAGCTACTCACTTTGACTTGCTGAGACACTGCCCCAGCAAAACTCCACAAAATGGCGTCCAGACTAGCCCTGACAGGCGCTAACTCCCAGCAATCCGAGCCGGAACCTCTAAAGTCAGCTCTGATCACCCACAGGAGGCTGGATGAAATCTTCACCCACTTCTGGGCCAGGTTGGAGGCACGACTGAACGCACCAAAGCTCCAACATCAAGGGAGCGACCGGGAGGCTGAGGGCCGGATGGTGAGTGGGCCCCCTCCGATCACCCAAGCACCCAAACCACACAAACCCCTCCACAAGAGATCACCTAGGCCGAGGGCCACTAGGGGAAGAATCCCGCGGCATCGTCCACACAGGCTGAGGATCATGCGCTACAAGCGGCCACTTACCACCACAGCCTCCAGCTTAACCCCCCAGAGGGGAGGACTGGGACCCCACGAGTCCCCAAGTCCGTGGCACGAAGATGCCGGCCTATCAACCGGCCTGGGGCTGGAGGGATACCCAACAGAACCGTCAGAGTGCTGCAGCCGCCCTCGTCCTCCACACACAGGACTCACGCTTCCCATCCTTGGGAATAGGCTGAACTCAAGCTTGCTGCCTAAAGCTGAAACGCCATTATGGGACTAAGCACGGACAACAGTCACCACTGATGATCCCTGACGCATCAGAGAACATAATGTAGTGTACTCATATGTTTTTTGCCTATAACAGTTTCAGCTACCTTGACTGCACAAATTGTACACTGCTCGCCTATACATTTACTTTCCCTTAATACCTGATGCGGTTTGTGGCATGTTAAGCTTCTCTAACTCTCATACATTTTATGTGCGCATCTAATATGTGAAGAGGCAGTTCTAACGATTACTAGACTAATGAAAAAGTGCAGTTTGTCAACTAAACTTTTAATTTAGACCGACTAGTAAGATAGAGCACTGTATTACACTCATTTTTATGTTTTTATAATCTTATACAGCACTCATTAGGCATGCGCTTAGATAGCCTGTTCCCAAATAATCTTACATCGACACAGGGGTTCGCCTAATAATTCACTCGTTTAATATTTTACGCTTCAATATGATGTTTATTAAGCCTGCATAAATAATTCATAATGTGCAACATATATCCTACCATTATAGCTGTCATTCCTGGTGAAGCAATATCGTGGACATACACACTTCAGCGCTACTAGACAAGACAAATGCACGTTCACTCTAGCATGCTAAACGCTTCTATCTTTCTGTTTATTTACCTGTATTCCTCATGTCATATATATATATATTTTTAAAAAATGTGCTGTCTACACTGTAAACTGTTATGAAAATGTGTGCAGACGCTGTCGTGGCTCTGCGCGCCTGTTGTTAATCTGAGCACATGATAAATAAAGAATTTAAAAATCCAAAAAAAAAAAAAAAGAAAAACAGTTATATAGCAATAAAATTTCAATAACGACTGTCACCGAATGTCTTTTATTATCACAGAGTAAATCTCTGTAAAGTGTGTGTAAAAATATATACAGATATACGTACCTCTCTTGTATATCCAGCACCATAGGCCTCTTTATAAAAGTTCTTTATATTTTCACCCTCCGTACACTGACTGCCATATGGGGCCTTTAATCTCTCGATGTGCACCTAAAAAAATACTAATTAAAGTGAAATCACTATATCATATCATACAAGTCTTTCAGCGATATTATTATGTACACAGTTTGATACTGTATCATTACTGTAAAACACAGGTTTTCCTTTAAAACAGCAATGTGTCAGAGTCTCTTTCAATCTGGTTGGACTCTAAGACTAGTGACGGCTCACCTCAGCACCCCGAAGGCTTGTGAACTACAACGCCCACAATGCTCAGCCAATTCCAAGTTTTAACCCCTTAAGGACCAAACTTCTGGAATAAAAGGGAATAATGACGTGTCAGACACGTCATGTGTCCTTAAGGGGTTAAGCCTTAAGCTACGCTCTGTGACTAAAGGTCCTGAGCTCTATCTTACCTTAAGGGGTTAAATGCCCAGTTCCAGGCATCCTCTTTGATGCTGGAGGAGGAGAAAGAGATGCAGAGCAGACAGGAGCTGTCTGGGCAACTTTGGGGTTAAACCCATCATAAACAGTTTAAGCATTTAAGATAGGTAAGATCCTGCGAGATTAAGTTGTTATGGTGCTTGGAGTGTTAATCTTAGATCCTAGCAGCTTATCTGAAAACACATCTTGGATATTGGACTTGGATATTCTTTTCAAATCTACTGCTTTGCCCAAATCTTTGAAATTGACTTTGAATTCACTTTAAATGCCTGACAGTACACACTTTTGTTAGAAGAAGAAAAAACATGTTTGTGTTTTCGAAAGATCAAATTTCTTTTTTCAGTACGGGATGTCTGGAATTAATGGCCTTTTGCTTAGAAAGCGCATTGATGGTGTCTGAATTTTGTAAGCAGTGCAGGAGTCCCTCTAGTGGCAAATTATCAAAATACAATTTAAAAGTGGAGAAGAGTTCTTTTATTCTCTTTTATACGGTTTTCACTAGAGTGAGTCAAAATAGTTTGGCTACTTTGTCCTTAAATATGAAATTCATTTTGGACTCACTTTCAAAAGCTCTATTCACAAAAATTGTAATTATGGAAAATTGCAAATTTAAGACTAAAACAACCAAAAATTAAAAAGGTACTGTCAACGTGACAGATTATGGCCTAAATTATGCAGTTGCCTTCGCTTGTCAATTCCAACAATTTACGGTTTGGTGACTAAATAAACAACTCCTTTACAGACTTGTCAAGTCCCACGATTTTATCATGTGACACATTACAGAGGTCCTGACCACCCGACAGAGCAGCTCTGGCACACAATGTCGGGAGGACTGGGGTAAAGTGCAACGTGAGTACTTGTGCTGCTCCTGGGAGGAATTGCAGGCCTTGACGGACAGGGATATTGCCAGTGATGCCAATTACGTCATGGGAAATCCCAATCCCACCCACTTCCCTCTGACAATCCCAGAACTGCTAATGTTGGTAGAAAATGATAATTTTCACTTAATCACCTTCATCATCCCAATATCGGTTTCAGCTCCTGGAGGAACATTGACGCCTTCATCTTCCGGGAACGGCATCTGAGTCTGGTCATGGATGAGGAGACGGATACCGGCCGCATGCGTAATGTCTCTGACATACTCAATCTGTTCGATAAACAGCTCCAAGTGCAGCCCTGTCAGATATACACGCCGGTAACAAGGAAATAAGCATGTGCCATAGCATGTGCAGCACGGACATTTTAATACTGTTATTTATTTCTGTATTATAAAACAATGAACATTACACAGTCTGCTGAGAATCAATAAACAATCCAGTACCCTTCGTGGGCAGGCACACTGCAAATCCAACTTGAGTTGTGTAATGCCATGTGTTTTTTGTGTTTAATGTTGCAGAATTGATTAGCACCACATATATAAATAAATACTATTATATCATTTTGAGTATTTTAAAATGTAGAAAGAAAGAACAAAATCAAATTTAATAATGCATTCTGTTTTAACAGTAACCATGTTGCCTTGATAAAGAAATACAAACAGACCTGTTTAAATGTACTAGCTTGTTACACTCTGACTGGCATACCAACCATAAATCCAGTCACATGTGACTGAGATAACTATGGGCCTGGTTATTGGGCCTGTGGTATACTAAAGGCAATCTGAGGATGGTCTATAGGAGATGAGATGATCGAGGCAGATAAGAGATGATCTATGTCTGGTCTATAATGGATTAGTGAGCTGAGGCTAGTCTGTAGAATATAAAATGATCTAAGGCTGGACTATAGGAGATGAGAAGATCAAGGGTGGTCTGTAGGAGACAAGATAATTGAGGCTGCTCTACAAGACACATGATCTAAGACTGCTTTTTAGGATATACGATGGTTTATAAGGTAGGAGTGATCTGAGGCTAGTCTCTAGGAGATAAGATGATCTGATACTGGTCTATAGGAGGTAAGATGATCTGTGGCTAGCCTATAAGGAATGAGATGATCTGAGGTTGGCTTGTATGGTATGAAATGATCTGAGGTTGGCCTAAAGACTGAAGAAGATAATGAGACTTAAAGCTGATTAACGGGGATAAGATAACCTGAGACTTATCTACAGGGAAATTAATTGTCTTTAGCACTGGTCTGTGGAATGAAATTTCTGATGTGGTCTGTAAAGGATGGGAAGACTTTAAGCTGATCTATATGGGATGACATGACTTGAGATTTGTCTATGGGGGATTAAACAAATTTATTGCTTCTGTGTTTAGAGTCACGTAACCTAAGGCGTTTCTGAGAGGGCTGAGATAACCCAAGATGAGCACTAGGGGGTTAATATGACCTGAGGTTAGTCTATGGAAGAAGAGATCACCTAACCCAAGCTAACCCAACTGGATGACCTATAACATCTCAGTCTCACAGATTGATTGCAAGTCTTCTCAGTCATTGACCAGCCTCATATTATCTCCCACTATCTCAATCTCGGGTCATCTCAGTGCCAAACACTAGTAATCAACCCCACAGGCTGATTTTCTCGAACCCCAATGATAAGGTCACTTCTTTACCAACACACAAGTACTAAGGACAACTGAGATCCACAGAGCAGCATTAAAGGTATCTTAGCACTTAGCCTCAAATGCTAGCCTCAAGTCACTACACACCTGGCTTACATGCCTTATAACAGCTAATCTCAGACAATCTCAGCTCTGTATGTAGTGAAAATCAAGTCAATATGGCTCAGATCTCCATAGCATTGGTCTATGGGGGCTGAGATGACCTTAGCACTGGAATACTGGGCAACATACAGTGTTATGACCTGCTTGCAGTGTGTGATGTGTGTGATGGTTTGCAATTTATGGTATACATGTGCTGAACTGACCCCAAGTCTATGTATTTCTCTTTGATGACCACGAGACTCACCATACATGAAGCCAGCTTTGGTTATATTGAGAGGCTGCTGCGTACTAACAGGGTTCGCTCTGAATTCTACGGGTTTCTGAGAGTTAAAGGTGAAGCAGTTTCCAAATTTATAGTTAATAAACATAGAGAAGTAACTGTAATCAGAATAAAAGAGAAGGAGATAATTGATTAACATTCTATTGTTTTATTGTAACAATCACCATAGACAATCTATACTGAGATTATTCTCAGAAATAATGACTTCAGATAAGTGATCTGATAAGTCAAAACAGTTACCAATGTACAAACGGAAATCCTCAAAGGCTAGCTCCGCTGCCAAGGCCATTAAAGTTTAAGCTATTCTGCCAGTCTCAAGGTAAACATTGTAGGTGAGATCTACACTAACAATTCACCTTGCGGCTTTAAAGGCAGAAAGGGCAGTGGGAGTTGGTATAAATTCAAAGTGACTTTTAAAGGTACGGCCAATGTAGCCGAAACGGAACCATAACCGATTTGGGGGATTGATTATGTTCTTCTGTGTTGGCCCTTTAAATCTGAAATTCCCTGTGAATTCCATCAATTCTCACTTTAGATTACAGCCCTGAAAATCCTTCATAATAAGTCAGAACGTGTTATTTTTATTCTTTCCTACAAATTTGTATATTTCTAATAAGGGATCTTGTGGGCTACTAACTAAAGAGACATTTGAAGATACACTTGATCTGATATTTCCACTTAGTTACCGTACTTGTGTTTTATTTACTGAATTCAAATTTTTTATTACTTTTCCTCCAAATTTCAATTAAAGGAACACTCAGGCAACTTGAGCTCATTTAAGCTGTTATGGGGCAGGAGTATCTGGTTGTTTTCTTACAGGAGTTGAGGCTCCTTGCCCCCTCGGCACCCTTCCTCTCTGCGCTATGGTATGTGGAAGAATTGTCAGGCGGCGCTCTCAGCCAATCACTGGAGGTCCATTGAGAGACATAGTACATACTAATTCGTTCAATAGGCAGCCACTGACAGTCTGAGACATTCAGTTGACACTCTCAGCCTATCACTGAAAGTCCATTGAAAGAAGTAGTACGTACTAGGCCAACCACTGATAGGCCGAGACATTCAGCTGACGCTGTCAGCCTATCACTGAAACTCCATTGAGAGAAGTAGTACGTACTAGGCCAACCATTAATAGGCCAAGACATTCAGCTGACACTCTCAGCCTATCACTGAAAGTCCATTGAGAGAAGTAGTACGTACTAGACCAACCATTGACAGGCCGAGACATTCAGCTGACACTCTCAGCCTATCACTGAAAGTCCATTGAGAGAAGTAGTACGTACTAGGCCAACCATTGATAGGCCGAGACATTGAGCTGATACTCTCAGCCTATCACTGAAACTCCATTGAGAGAAGTAGTACGTACTAGGCCAACCATTGATAGGCTGAGACATTCAGCTGACACTCTCAGCCTATCACTGAAACTCCATTGAGAGCAGTAGTACGTACTAGGCCAACCACTGATAGGCCGAGACATTCAGCTTACGCTGTCAGCCTATCTCTGAAAGTCCATTGAGAGAAGTAGTAGGTACTAGGCCAACCATTGACAGGCCGAGACATTCAGCTGACACTCTCAGCCTATCACTGAAACTCCATTGAGAGCAGTAGTACGTACTAGGCCAACCACTGATAGGCCGAGACATTCAGCTTACGCTGTCAGCCTATCTCTGAAAGTCCATTGAGAGAAGTAGTAGGTACTAGGCCAACCATTGACAGGCCGAGACATTCAGCTGACACTCTCAGCCTATCACTGAAACTCCATTGAGAGAAGTAGTACGTACTAGGCCAACCTAGGCCAAAGTAGTACGTACAGGCCGAGACATTCAGCTGACACTCTCAGCCTATCACCGGTGGACTGTGGAGACAGAGCGGACGGAAGCCAAGGAGCAGCCGTGTTGGGGTGCAGGAGCCCCAACTTCTGGGTTAAACTGTTTCAATAAGTTTACTCCTAAAGGTAAGAAGGTGCCAAGATACTCCTGCCAAAATAACAATTTGAATGAGTTTATGTTATGTTTGTTATGTTGGTGGGTGTGTAAGATACACTGAACCCCCCTTCCTCCCCCCCCCCCCATCCAACTATATCACCGACATTGCAATGTTTGTGATAGCTTTACATCACTTAGCCAATCACAAGTAACCTCTACATCATACATGCTATGTCTGTCATGTTTTCATCTTGATCTTCTTCACTTCAGTTTCCCCCAAATGAAACATGTCTACCAATATGGAACACATATAGCTTCACCTGCCCTGCTGGTCCATAATAACCCTACCTGCAGAGATCTATTTAAATACTGTGAATACTCTCTGGATATTATCTCTCACTAATCAGACAGATCTTCACAGACTCCATACTTATTCTGAAGATGTCTCCATAGTCTCCATATTTCTTGTGTTGTGTCATAACTACAAATATTTAATGACTTTTGTTGTCATTTATAAATCACTCTCCATTACACCATCTCCATACCTGACCCCCCACACACATACACCCTATATGAGATATAGGGAGAGTATCCTGTGTCGCTTCAGAACACATCACAGATTTTATGCTGAATGTAAACGGTGGGGGAAGTTCATTTTATCGATTGTACGTTTTGGATGCTTTATGCAAGATGAAAGAGAAGAATTCAAAGACAAGGAATTACCTATCATTTCCTGCTTATTTCTGTTAATAAAAGAAAAATCGGCAGGTTTCTCATAATTATGGCATTAAAATCGCGGCTGTTCAAGAGCTTGTAATAAGAGACACTGAGAGACGGTTTTAAGCTATTAAACACGAACGTAAAACCTCATTAAATGGGAGAGTAAAACATTATTAAATGGGAGAGACTCTGTACTTTAGTTACCCCTTTGGATTGTGCCATACCAAAATCCGTAATCGGACATTTTCTGTATAGTTACTGGAAATTGATTCTTAAGGGGAAAGACAGCAACATATTGCAGTATTTTCACATAATCTATATAAGACAAATATTCAAGAAGAAAGATTGCAGATTCTCAGGGTCTCGTGGCAAATCAGCAGATTCTCTGGGTGAATGGTTAGATTCTCAGGGTAAACGGGCAGGTTCTCTGAGTGAAAGGTTATATTCTCAGGGTAAACAGGCAGGTTCTCTGGGTAAATGGTTATATTCTCAGGGTAAACAGGCAGGTTCTCTGGGTAAATGGTTAGATTCTCAGGGTAAACAGGCAGGTTCTCTTGGTGAATGGTTATATTCTCAGGGTAAACAGGCAGGTTCTCTGGGTAAATGGTTAGATTCTCAGGGTAAACAGGCAGGTTCTCTTGGTGAATGGTTATATTCTCAGGGTAAACAGGCAGGTTCTCTGGGTAAATGGTTAGATTCTCAGGGTAACCAGCAGGTTCTCTGAGTGAAAGGTTAGATTCTCAGGGTAAACAGGCAGGTTCTCTGGGTAAATGGTTATATTCTCAGGGTAAACAGGCAGGTTCTCTGGGTAAATGGTTAGATTCTCAGGGTAAACAGGCAGGTTCTCTTGGTGAATGGTTATATTCTCAGGGTAAACAGGCAGGTTCTCTGGGTCAATTGTTGGATTCTCAGGGTAAATGAGTAGCTTCTCTGGGTGAAAGATTAGATTCTCAGGATAAATGGGCAGGTTCTCTGGGTGAATGGTTAGATGCTAATGGTGAATAGGCAGGTTCTCTGGGTGAATGGTTAGATTCTTGAGGTAAATGGGCAGGTTCTCTGGGTGAATGGTTAGATGCTAATGGTGAATAGGCAGGTTCTCTAGATGAATGGTTAGATTCTCAGTTAAACGGGCAGGTTCTCTGGGTGAATGGTTAGATTCTTGGGGTAAACGGGCAGGTTCTCTGGGTGAATGGATAGATTCTCAGTTAAACAGGCACGTTCTCTGGGTGAATGAATAGATTCTCAGGATAAATAGGCAGGTTCTCTGGGTGAATGGTTAAATTCTCAGTTAAACGGGCAGGTTCTCTGGGTGAATGGCTAGATTCTCAGGGTAAATCGGCAGCTTCTCTGGGTGAATGGAGAGATTCTCAGTTAAACGGGCAGGTTCTCTGGGTGAATGAATAGATTCTCAGGATAAACAGGCACGTTCTCTAGATGAATGGTTAGATTCTCAGTTAAACGGGCAGGTTCTCTGGGAGAATGGTTAGATTATCAGGATAAATGGGCAGGTTCTCTGGGTGAATGGCTAGATTATTTGGGCTAATGCACATATTTTCAGATTCTCTGGGTGAATAGTTAGATTCTTAGTTAAACAGGCAGGTTCTCTGGGTGAATGGTTAGATTCTCAGATTAATGCACAGATTTCAAATTCTTAGGGTGAACATGTAGATTCTCAGAGAATCTACGACATGCACATATTATGAAGCAGGCATTAAAGAGCTGTCCATTTACACATATTAAAATAACATATAGAGTATAAATCTGTCCTCTACCTCCTTAACCCGATGAGCAGACACTGTAATAGAATTTATCTTGATTCCAAGGCTCAAGCTTATAGGTGTCATATATTGATATGCTATATTAAAATTGGCTAACTTGGACTCAGGAAATGCTTGATGCTTAAAACGACACTTAAGACCATATATGTCTAGTTCCGGGAGCAGATAGCCCCCACCTGAGCTGTCTCTCCTAAATCAGTCTGTTCTTTCTCGTTCTCTGAACGTATCTGTTATATGTACATGGCATTCATCCCTATGTCTAATCTGTACTCCTTTTACCCTTTCACTCCCTTCCTACTACTGTTATATGAGTATTTGCACGTAAGCACTTACTTTTTAATGTATAAAAACCCAGCTGACAAATAAACGGCAGAGGCTTATTTTGAATATCAACAGGTGTCTGGTGTCTAATTCACACTTCTCCAAGTACACTTGTTATAATAATTTGGGCTTCCTCTGAATATAACAAAGATCAATATTTGGATCTATATCAATTTGGTGCCGAAACCCGGGAGATAAGCATGAGTAATAATTCCACAGAAGAAAGTCCATCCTTTAGGGAGATAGACATTGTAGTGGTAACTCATAACTTTTTTTGGGGGGGGGGGGTTAGAAAGGAGAGGGTTAATATACCTGGAGTTACATTCCTGACCATGAAAACTGCAGAAAATCAGCATCTCCTCCAGCTGATGGCCCATCTCCACCTTCTGCTCATCGGAAAGCTGGTTAAATTCAGACGCGAACTTGTTGAAGGCGCTTGTGTATTGAATGTGTTCATCTGCGAACTCAGAGGAGCCATTGTTACTGTGCGAACGGTTCCTACGATGGGTTAACTCCAATCCTGAGTCCTAAAGGGAATAAACAGGGAGTCAATGTGTGCGCCTGAAGCCCTATTCTCTATTTATTCATTAATTTATTTATTATTCTCCACCTGTTCAGGGACACACACGCACACGGTTGTTCACTAAGCTCTGAATTTTTGCAAATTAATATCGAATAGCAAAACTGAGGCGAAAATAGCCAAGCTGTGACGATCGCTGATTTTGAGAAATTTTCCAGACCAGCTATTTATCTCTCTTATTTGATGTAAATCGATCTGTGTGAAATCTGAGTTTAGTGAACTGACAAGCTTTCGTGCAGAATTGGGGTATATAGGGCTGTGCAGCTGTACTGGCTGTACCCACTGATGTCGGCTCTGCATGGGAGGCTGTAATATGGGAATACTGTGATAACGCAACATAGGCCCCCCAATATTTTACATGGGCTTAGTGGTACTATTTTGTTTTAGGGGGTGTGGACAGGAGCTGGGCTAATCCTGTACAATTTAGGTAACTGAATGACCTACAGATAACCATATATGGAAGAGAAAATGTAATGTAACACATGACCATGGTATTTGATTTACTGACTGGTTTCTAAACCCATTTATTCATTTATTGCTGTTTAAAGTGGACAAAACCTGCTTCTATTAGTGCTGCAGGATATCTTCTATTAGTGCTGCAGGATATATATATATACACACACACACACATTACAAATATATATGGTTACTCTACGCTAAACAGGCATTGTATAGAAATAGGGGGAAAACTGATGCCAAAAGAGGCCTACATTTTGGAAATTGGGGTTTTTAATTAAACACATTTAACAACAGTTTAGTGAATAATTTAGGTCCTTCAAATCTCAAGCCTCCTAGTGAGGCAGGCAGACAGACAGACAGACAGGCAGACAGGCAGACAGGCAGGCAGACAGGCAGGCAGACAGGCAGGCAGGCAGACAGACAGACAGATAGTTGTGCATATATCCCCTGTTCAGTATTAAACCTTCAGATAATACGTGAAGCATAAAAATCAATTTGGGCTAAATCAAGCACTGTGGAGATGTATTGACTACCCCTGCTACTTGTTCTGTGTTGCTGGAACGTTGCAACACAGTATCTCTTCGTACATATGGCAAAAGTGTAAAAACCAAGATACACCTGTCAGTCTGCTCACAAGTACAATTATTAAAATACACATATACATTTCACAAGCAAAAATGAATTCCAGAAGGCATGACAACATGCAGCATTTAACTGTCAGAACACAAAGATAAAACAAGCGTTTGCCAGCCCTTATACTTTGTCTAGTCAGATCATATTTTTCATATACATAGCACAAAGATAATAGTTAGCTCTGACCATATTAACCTAGTGTACAGCACTGAGTGCAGCAGCTCAAGTAGCATATGCACTGTATTATAAATAAAGGACAAGTTGTCCTAGAATAATATGAGCATGCAACAAACATGGAAAGATGAAAAGGGCAATGAGCGGTAAGGGCATCGCTACCTACGTGCAGTGAAGTGGCCATGGTGAAGCTACGCTTTAAGGAGGAGAGCTTAACGCTGTTTAAGTTACAGATGGTGACCGCTGGGAACTTGAGCTTGGCACTGGAGATAAGCATGATCTTCTCGTGCGATGGGTAGGTGTAGTACGTCATGACCATCTCGGTACACTGCCAGAGGGCACAGCAAAGTGCAAAACTCACAAAGGTCAACCACACCAGCCGTCTGAACCAGTGCCTTGAGCGGAAGATGTTGGGGATGCCATGGGCTGACGTATGATGGACGACCGTTTTGCCCAATTTCTCAAGTGTCATGGCATCACAAGAGGATTTTAGAACTTTCATTTCGGGGTAAGACATCTTCGATACCAGCTTCCAATGTATGCAAGGACCAGGTAGCTAGGAGTCACTGGCTTATCTACCTGATATCATCAGCACAAGAGGATCTTAAAACCCCAGGAACCTAACTCCCAAATGGCACAAAGCTCACTAATCCATCTTCTCTTCGTTATATTGACCTGTTACCTTAGCAACAACTATTATAATGAACTCATTATCCTGCATGTCACATATAGCCTCTGAAGATCCTCAGCTTGTGCCATTTGTGAAACTCAATTATAAGAGACTTCTTTGATAAACCTGCTTTTTATAAGCACAATGTTGGCTGCTTACAGTATGCTTTTCAATAATATCAGTTCCAGTAACTGTTATATTTTCATGCTGTAGACTCATCGACATGACCTGTAACATTATATGCACCCAATTATACCACCCACCGATCCTCGGACCTTCATTATATTCACACATGAATGCATTGCCCCAAATATATCACCCATTGGTTCATAACCCCCAAAATATCATTATTGTTATTATAGATATAATAATAATTTAATAATAACAAACATATCCTGCAGCACTATATAGTGTGTTGATAAGATATATAAGTGAATTCAACACGACATGTTTGATTTACAGAAATAAGAGGCAGTGGGGACCTTGAGCTTACAATCACGGCAGGATGTACCTTCCTTGCTGCCCCAAGGCCAGTTTCCTTAATGCACCCAGATCCCTTCATACATACACATGCAAAAAGTTAGGTGAATCTGATTGGAAGGTTGACTCTGACTAGTTTTGGATGTGCAATTTTGGGGTATTTGATTGGATGGTGAATGGTGTCTACTTTGGGTGGTTGCATCATAAGTTGGACAGGGCTGGGAGAGGATTTGCGCGTGTCTGTAAGCTGTTTGTGATTTTGAACGTACGGGGTTGGATGCTGCCTGTAATGTATGTTTGTGGGGATGTTGCTTGTGGTGTTGCTTATTTCTGGGGATGCAGCTGGTTCATGATACCAGAAATCACAAGTCAAATACGAAGCCGAGGTCAAAAACAGGAAATCACAAGGGAATCTCTAGGAGCACTAAACGGGGCTCTATAAAGAAACCATGATAGGGCAAAGGATAGGGGTTAAAGCAAGCCTAAATAGGCTTACCTGTGTTCTGATTGGTCCACGTCATCATTGCGACTCAAAACAGATTAGAATTGCAATGATGACGTGGTCACTCTAAGAACTGGTGTAACATCACTCCTAAACTCTATTTAAGAAAACAACCTGTGAGCGGACATCGTCCGAAGGTTTGACTGTAGCGACTTGATGCCAGCAAATGCAGGGGAGCGATTTGCCTGTGCCTGAAGGGTAAGCAATCTTTATTTACAGGTGCCAATGCGCGCACGGCTGCATGGAGCGGTCGGACTGCGTGGCAGGATGAGGGCTGCCTGTCTCCAGGGAGGTGAGTTCACTCTACACTGATATGCTAAAGGCTGCTAACTGGTAAATGCCATACTCCAGGGGTGGAGCTTGTGGGATGCAGACCGGTGCTGTAAAATTCTGTTTCAATGTGGAACTATGTGTGAGAATGGGCTAGCCGGTGATGGAGATCTTTAATGTACTGCCCCTCTCCTGCTTGCCACCTTGAGCCCATGGCTTTGGTGACCTTGTGGGAAATCCGACCCTGGTTACAAAGTTAAAGGAGGTGGAAAAAAATTATACAAAAGCTATTGGTGAAGCACATTCTGTTCAAAGTAAAATGGTTTGCTAAGCATTTCAATCCATCGTTTGTAAACTTTAGAGAACCTCAGTAGAGAAGAAGCTGAAATTAATGAAGATAGAAGTGAGATGCAACAAATGAAAGAAGTCCATTGGTTTGTCGATATATCTTCCTAAGTAAGTGAGGTTTTAACGTTTTCTTGAAAGACTTAAAAATAGGAAAATTTTTAAATGGTTGGAGAAGGGTGGTGAGTGTGAACCGAAGAAAGGTGCAAGTTATCAGCAGAGTAGAGAGGTCAGGATTTGATATACACTTGTTTATTAGTGACGATGTGTAGATAGAGACATGGTTGTGAAAATTGTTAGAGGTAACTACTAAAATATTAAGCTGGACCTGAAATTTTTACCTCTCTGAAGTGGTTTCTACATTATTAAAAAATATATATATAGAGAGCTTTTATTAATTTATTCAATCAATTAGTGAAGAAAACATTAAAGGTTAGAAGTTTGTAGAGAAAAATAAATATATATTAAACAAAAAATAATGTGAATTAAAGCCAAATCCTTTATCCATGTCTTTTATAATCCAACTCCCACCTAGACTGAAAAACACAAAATCCATCTTGTAGGAATAAGGAGATAAGAAATTGTTGGCACAGATTAGAAATGGTAAAAATATCTTAATATTATAGTCTGAATATTATATATCGATGAGAACACTACTTAATAATGTTTAAATATAGAAAGGACGAGGTGGCGGCCATCTTGTTGGCATGAATGCAGGCAGCGAAGTTTTGTCGTCGAGTTCATGAAACTATTTTTGGATACTAAAACGCCCGAACGGGGGGCGGAGCTTAACCGCCGACGAAGATGGCCGCAGTCTGAGTGAGCTCCGAGGCGGCAAACGGCACATCAGCAGATAATAAGGGCACCGGAACCGAAACATTAGCCCTGGACCGACTCCCACAGCACTGACCCACACCAGGCAACAGCACAATGGGCGGAGGACGAAAATCGAAGACCGGAGCAGCCGTGGCTCCGATATTCAAAACAAGGTCAGAGAAGGAGACACCATGCTCCCACAGCCAGCAGGCCTCAGATTCAGACTCTGATATAAGCATAGCTAGCCACAAAAGGGAATCATCTCCCCTTACCAAAAAAGACTTAAAGGACTTGCTGACTGACATGAAGTCCTTAGTGGCAGAAGAACTCTCCAAACACCTAACCCCACTCAAAGAAGGACTGACTGACCTCTCTAAACGCACACATGCGCTCGAAAACAAAATGGATGAGGTTACCGCCACCACCTCCACTCACGAGGCCTCCCTCAAAGACTTACAAGAACAAATTACATACTTGGAAGAAACACAAGAAGATCTGAATAACAGGTCAAGGCGTAATAACATTCGCATACGGGGTCTGCCAGAATCCTCAGCACCAGAGGCACTAACCGCCATACTACACGAGGCCTTCAGCAGCTTGCTGCCTGACGCCCCGCCGTCAGACCTCCTCCTCGACAGAGCACATAGGGCCCTCCGCCCTCCATCCACAAACACCACGCAGCCTCGAGACATCATTATCCGATGCCACTACTTCCACATTAAAGAGGCGATTATGCGCGCAACAAGGGAGACCCCACTACAAATTGAAGGCCATACAGTACAACTGTACCAGGACCTGGCACCCACTACTCTCCGTAAACGCAGGGAACTAAGACCACTGACCCAAGCACTGCAAGCGCGGAGAATACGCTACTCCTGGGGTCACCCCTTCAAACTAGTGGTGAGACACGACAACCACACATACACACTCCACAGGCCATCTGAAGCCCGAGAATTCGCCGCACAACTAGGCCTCCGAGACCTCACCCAAGAACTAGCTGTAACTATACAGCAGCCTTCCACCCAACACCGCACATGGGAACCACAGCCTCAAGTAGATCGAGACAGGCGACAACGCCCGTCACAAGCCCACGCTTAAACACGACAAGCCCCGCTGCCGCACCCCGACACGTACAAATCCTCAGCAACAGACCGGCTCCACGGCGCAGCCTCAGGCCCTAGCAAGCGGTCACACCGCATGAAGCACCCAGCTTAAAGACCACAACGGGACCTGGACACAAACTTTATACAGCATCGAACAAACAGCAACTCCAAGCACTTTTCCCGCCCTCGGCTCCGGGGAAATACTCGACAGCCTTGGGACCCGACCGAACTTCTCCACGCCTGCTCGGGCCCCTGGAACCCAGCACCAAGGACACATGGCAAACCCAAGCACGCGGCCCAACGCCCCATGGCCGCTTATGACAGAGACCCCGCATGGCCGATGAATGCACAGATCGACGCCCCGCCACCTGCATGGCGGTGACAGAACTGTAAGAACTTTATTGACTCTGGAAAACCGTAAGAACACAATGGGGCCACTCATTTTGCCTACCACAGGGCTGGGGGGGAGATTGGGGGGGCTGCGGTTCGGGGCCCTGGCGGCCGGCCCCCTCCCCTCTCTGCGGAGCGGGGGGGCGGCGGGCAGCGATGGCACCGGGCCCAGCGGGGAGAGTCTACACTTTGAATATTGCACATGAACTGTTTGATCGCTCCTGATGAATGGCTTGCTAACACATGCACTGGGGACACTCTGTGGGGTTGGGGGGGGGGGGCGACCCGGGGCCCTGGCGGCCTTCCCCCCACCCCCCCTCCGCCGGGGCGGGGGGGGCGGGGGGCCGTGACGGCCTCGGAGTCGGGAGGGTAGTGGCTCCTCAGCGACCACAAGTAAACAGCCATCGCACTGGCGGCTCCCGTTGGGTGTGGCCGGGTGGGGGGGATGTTAAATGCCGGGGGCCCTGGCGGCCTTCCCCCCCCCCCCCCTCCGAGGAGGCGGGGGGGGGCGGCAGGCCGTGATGGTCCCGGGATCGAAAGGGATGTGGCTCCTCTACGACCACAAACCAGCAATTTACTGCACCAACAGCCCCCATTGACTGGGGCCGAGGGGGGAGAGATGTTAAATGACTCGGGGCCCTGGCGGCCCTCCCCCCCCCCCCCCCTCCGGGGACGGGGGGGGCGGCTGGCCGCGATGGTCCCGACGCCGGTGCAACTAGCGCACCCAGATAAATATGTCACTCTTATGCCGCTGTTAACACCCACGACAACACCCCGCCATAAGATTAGACCTAAGGGGACCCGGCCTCCGGGCCAACCTGGGACTCCCGAACCGAGGGCCCCCATAGCGATCCACTCCAACAGACCATCCACCGTGCCGGGGTGCGGCACAACACCATCACACACACCCATGTATATAGTTTCAGGACGACCCACGGGTTTGGCCTTCTCCTTTCGGCAGCGCATATACCCAAGTCCTCCTACAGGACCTCAAGCACCACCGAAGGGACACCAGACTAGAGACGCCCTGACTTACAACAGTTACCTCCCAAGTTACACTTACTCAGGTTCTATGTTAAACTGAAACTGCCCGCAAGATACTGCACACTGTTTGCCGCCCGCTCCCAGAAAGACGACCACTTCCCCCCCACACACGACTTGATAAGTGCCGACGGTCTCCGACCACTCAGGCCAGAGAGACCCCCGGCAACCAAGTCTACCCTCGCTGGCAATAAAAGTAAGCCCAGCACATTAACAACCCAACCCACCCTACACAAAACACCAAGTTCCTCTGCTGCCTCCTCGGTACCACCCAGACCCCGGTACCCCCCCCCTAACGCCCCCCCGCACCCCCCACTGTAGCAAGAGTTTACCCTTTCCCAGGCCATGCCGCTAAAACTACACTGCACTTCCATCAACGCGAAGGGCCTAAACAGCCCCAAAAAACGACACTCCCTACTACGATGGGCCCACAGCCTAAAAGCAGACATCCTTATGATTCAAGAAACCCACTTCACCCATCACAAACACTTCCCACTCAAGAACAAACAATACAACCGCAGCTTCTTCGCCCACTCGCCAGATGCCAAATCCAAAGGGGTGGCCATCATACTCAAATCATCCTGCCCATTGACAGATATCCAAGCTTTCCCAGACAAACAAGGGAGATTTCTAACACTCACGGGCAAAATAGGCCCTACCACCTACTCCATCACATCACTATACGCCCCCACTACCCCGGACTCACTATTCTGGCAAACATTCTCGACCCACTTATCAGCACTTAACACAACATTCACCATTATAGGCGGCGACTGCAATGCCACTCACCACCCAGTCCTGGACCGTACCACCAAATCTCAGGAGGACTCAAGACCGTCACAAAATGATGCCCTTTTCTCCCAATTCTTAAACACTCAAAACCTACTGGATATCTGGAGAGCCCAACACCCCTCAACCCTTGACTACACATTCTATTCCCACCCTCACAACACATACTCCCGCATCGACTACTTCCTCATCTCCCCCAACATCACGACAAGAATCACACACTCCTCCATCGGACACATAACCTGGTCAGACCATGCCGACATATCCCTAACCCTCTCAATCCCTAACATGACACGCCCATGGACATGGAAACTCAACTCACAACTCCTACACGACAAACAAACGACCATGTCCCTCGCCAACGACATCAAAGAATACTTCACCCTCAACGACCCATCCGTATCCTCCCCAATCACCGTCTGGGCAGCACACAAACCGGTAATACGGGGTAGGCTGATAGCTATAGCAACTGCCCGCAAAAAACAACACAACAAACAGCTGCTAGACACCATTGCCGAAATAGGCCGCCTAGAAACCCTACACAAACTAAATCCAACCCCCTTTCTCCTCGAACAGCTTACAACAGCTAGAGCCCTACTCAAACGCTTATCACTCTCAGCCACGACAAAAGCACTCACGTGGACCAAGCAGAAATATTACGAGAAGGGTAACAAAGCGGACGCAATGCTAGCAAACCGCCTCAAAAACCTAACCGAAACTAAACGAATCTCCCAAATTCGCAATACGGACGGCACAATGAGCAATGACCCACACACGATAGGGAAAATCTTCCAACAATACTTCACAACCCTCTACAACCATACCCCTGACCCAGACACTGACATAACCCGATCCCTAACTGACGCCTTCCTCGAGAAGCTTTCCCTCCCCTCCCTCACGGACACAGCCAGATCGCTAATCTCATCAGACATCTCCCCAGAAGAACTATCAACAGCAATCAAAACCTTAAAACCCAATAAAAGCCCGGGACCCGACGGTCTAACGGCCATTTACTACAAATCATTCAGCGACATTCTCATCCCAAGACTCTGCAAAGTCTTTAACACAATGCTCAAAGGCAACCCACTACCCCCAGACATGACTCAAGCCAACATCACCCTCCTACCCAAGCCAGGCAAAGCCCATGACGAACCAGGCCACTACCGCCCCATCTCACTCCTAAACATTGACTTAAAACTCCTGACCAAAGTTATGACGATGAGACTCAACCCCCTTTTACCGAAACTCATTAAACCGGACCAAGTAGGCTTTATCCCACAAAGACAAGCACAAGACAACACGAGAAGAACAATAGACCTAATCTGGTACGCCAACTACAAACACCTCCCGACAACTATACTCTCCCTAGATGCCGAGAAGGCATTCGACCGCCTTCTCTGGCCTTACCTCTTTGCAGTGCTTCACAAGTTTGGATTCCCACAAGAACTCACACACTTTCTACAAGCAATGTACCACACACCGGCCGCACAACTCCTGATCCCCAACATTACCCCCCCCTCCTTTCCTATTTTGAACGGCACCCGTCAGGGCTGCCCCCTCTCCCCCCTCTTATTCGCCTTATCCCTCGAACCCCTCCTAGAGACCATACGAACCAACCCACACATCACAGGACTCCACATCAGAGACAAAACATTCACCGTTGCCGCATACGCTGACGACATCCTCCTCACCCTAACCAACCCCATCCCAACCCTGACTGCCCTCCTATCCATCCTCCAAGACTACTCAGCAATCTCAGGATATCAATTAAACGCCACAAAATCAGACCTCATGCCGCTCCACCTCACTGACTCCACCATCCACACTCTGAAACATAAATTCCCTTTCCGCATCCGCCCAACAAAAATCACATACCTAGGTGTCCAAATTACCAGCGATACCGCCGCCCTCTACTCAGCCAATTACCCCCCCCTTTTCCAAAAAGCATTCTCAGACCTCGAACGCTGGAAACCGATGGCTATCTCCTGGCTCGGGAGAATAGCTTCGATCAAAATGAATCTCCTACCAAAGTTCCTTTACGCATTCCAGGCATTACCCATCCCTTGTAGGAAAAACGACCTTAAACTCCTACAAACAGCTATAGACAGATTCATTTGGAACGGGAAGAAACCCCGAGTCCGAAGAGCCACCTTATACGTACCTACACCATATGGAGGCCTGGGCCTTCCCAACCTCACACATTATCTAAATGCAGCCCACCTGACGCAAATCCAACATTGGCATCTCCCCCCCGCACACAAACGGTGGGTAGACCTAGAACACTCTATATTTGGCAAGGACCACCCCTCCCAACACATGTGGCTCCCGAGACAGCACAGACCACTACCGCCACCCACATCCCCAACGATCACCCACTCCCTGGACCTCTGGGACCGGCTTAGCGACAAATTCGATTTATCCACAGGCATATCCCCCCTCACCCCAATACTTCGCAACAAAATGTTCCCACCTGGTCTCACACCACAACACTACACCCATTTCGAAGACAGGGACATAGTTAGACTAGGCCACCTTTATCCCAATGGCAAACTCCTGCAATACGCAGAAATCCCCGACCCAGAAACCCTAACCACATTCGATTATTTCAGATACCTTCAACTCCGAAGCTTCGCCACAACAGACACAGTTCGAATAGCAGCCACCTCGACCCTGACCGGGTTCGAAAGAGACACCCTCCGCTCACCGACCAGGAAAAGCCAAATATCGGCCCTCTACACGACACTAACCACACATCACACTCAAGTAGCCCTCCCATACATCACAGCATGGGAGTCCGACTTGGGACCCCCAGCAGAATCAACCGACTGGACGGACATCTGGTCATCCATTAAATCCATCTCCACCTGCGTCACTCACAAAGAGCAGGCATATAAGATGCTCTTCAGATGGTACCTCACCCCCTGCCGTCTAAAGGCAATGAAACAAATCCCCACTAACCTCTGCTGGAAGCTGTGTGGCGACACCGGCACCTTCCTCCACTGCTGGTGGACATGCCCCAAACTCTCCCCCCTCTGGACAACAATCACGACACTCCTATCCAGAATACTCACCAAACCTGTACCCCTAGACCCATGGGCCCTACTACTCTCTAAACCCTTGGACACCTTCACCCGTAACGAAAACAAACTCATCGCAAGAGTGGCCTTAGCCACTCGGAGAGCAATCGTTGAAGTCTGGTCCACACAACACATTCCCACCCATCCCCAAATACACACTAAAATAATTGACAACATCGACATGGATAGGCTCACAGCACAAATACATGACACCCCAAAATCATTTCACAAAGTCTGGGACCCTTGGCTGGAAGGACACAGCTCTCTTCCATGGTAACATACCATGATCCCATACAGCTAAACCGCCACCCCTGATGCAGCGACCACCAACTAGACCCCACCCCTCCCACCCTACTGGGGGTCTGGTTGGGTCCCGAGGAGGCAGCTCCACTCCACTCCCCCCACCCGACAGGCACCCATCACTACCACCTACCCAACTACCCCATGACCTCTGCACCATGCCCAACTGCCAGGCCTTGCCGACGCAACCACACTCATCAAATATTATTACATAGGCAACCCCTACACCAGAAATCCCCCATACACGACCACCATCAGAACCCCTGACATCACTGACTTATGAGCCATACCACAACGCACAACAATAAAAAGACCGGCTGCTCGGCCCGCTACCCAGCAGGGAACCGTACGTCTCCACCGAGACCCACCATTCCGATACACAGACACTCAACCTGTACTTAGAGGTCGGACACACGACCGCGAAACAATCCCGGCCTACTATAGATGGTATAACACAAAATAACAAAACTGAATGTCAGATTAATCCAAAGATAACACAAGGTCGTACCTTACCATTGTTACCCCTATTTTTATCATAACTAACCCCGTATCTCTCACTTCTGTACAACTGTTCATATGGTTTAATGTTTAAAAGTGAAAAATACTGATTCTTTAAAAAATGTGCACATTTACTCAAAGCCACTGCTTAATATATTTCCATTTCTGTATTGACAAACGCTGTTGTGGCGTAAGATTATATTCTGTAACCACCTGCACTGCAAAAATAAAGAATTTATAAAAAAAAAATATAGAAAGGACAGGACTTTTTACCTGTTTCATTCTTGTTTGTTCTCGAGTCTTCAATAGTTTATAATCTCTAAGAAACTGAGACTGATAATAAAATCTCGTGTCTGAAGGGCCTTAATTACCAATTACAGTTTAATCTACAGTCAGTCATAGAACAGGCAGTTATAATTAGAGTTCTGCCAGTACAGAATCCTTACATGAACTGCTCTTAGCCCACACTGTGACTTTATTCTATATCCCATCATCATCAATGTGTCTACAGATACCTAATGTAACAATACAAGAAATTCTGTGAACGATTTCTTGGTTTCCTTCAGGGTTTAACATGATCTAGTTTCTAACCTGGAATCCCTTGCCAGTTATGTGTCTTTGGCCAACCACGATCATTGAAAGGTATTCTGGCGTCACGAAAATGCTGTTTCCCAGAATTAAAAAGATAAATTATTACCAAACCATGAATTCTCCAGGTGTAATGAACGATGTATTGTTTGATCCCTAAACTGTATCTGGGCGGGCATTGCCATATATTTGTCTTCTAGAAGCAGCCATGGCAGGCTGGCACCACGGATAGTGGATGACACACTGTACCATTGATGTGCGAGAAAATTCCATCCAGCATATGCCAATGAGACATGTTTTGCAGTTTAAGGCTTAGCAATGTATGCTCATCTAATAAAACCTGCCTGGTTTAATGATGCATGTCCAACTTAGAGATGTATGCCCAGCTTAATGATTATTGTTCACTCTACCCATGCCTGTCTTTAAATATATTATCTCAATTCATGAAAGACTATATCTACTTTCTAGATGGTTCTAGGACATCAGAGATGGAAACCAAGACATCGAAACCATTTTCCCAAACAAAGACAGTGAACCTAAGTTACGTGGTATGCAGACTAGTCAAAAGCAATGGTTTAGGAGGTCAGATATGGGTTATTATGAAAAGAGGCAAAGCGCTTATAATGGCTGTGTTTATTAATTTCTGTCATTAAAAAAAGAGTATTATGGGCATCTATTACGCTTCACGTGTCATAATTTTTCTTCAGTGATAGTTCGATAGACAGTCTACCTATCACTGGAGTCATAAAATGGGCATCGGACCTTGGCTGACATCTAGGGGGGAACTCAATGATCAACCTGACCTCAAAGCTTTCTTAAATGATCCACAAGGCTAAGATGAATCTAGAGGTTAGATGACTGGAAGATCCTTTTTTTTTTTATTGAACTTCTGAAAAACAAATGATCAAAAAGCAGAAGGGCTTTACCCCAAAACTCCTTGTGACAAAACAATTACATTTAGACCTACAATGAGCTGTACTGAAAAAAAGGGGAGTGGAAAAGGGGGATCCACCTGTTCAAAACAGGTGAAAACTCCAAACCACTAAAAAGTACTTCCTTAGGTAAAATGTCACAAAAATTGGGTAATATAACCTTTATTAACTGTCAGGGGTCCGCGGGCGGCTAGTAGGGGAGGCTGCTCGCAACTCGCAGCACTCACCCTCAGTCCATCGCCGCCCGCGGTCTCCCCTCCTCCTACCTGTCGGCGAGCGGCGTCTCCTCTCCGCCGCTCGCCGCTCGCATCCGTCACGCCTCCGTCACGCCTCCCAGCGGCAGCATGTATAACGCTGCACGCTGGAAGGTCGTTGATTTATGCAAACGCCAGGGTCACGTGAGTGACCCGGCGTTAAAGCAACAGTACCACAATCACAGTAGGAGGCTTAGATATCTCCCACGTGTGATTGTTAATTCTGATTGGAAGTTATCCAATCAGAATTTAACCTAGGGTATTTATACTCACCTTTCCTGTTCCTCCCTGCCCTGTTGTGGTCTTTGCTGTATAGTATTGATTCTGAACTTGTGATTTCTGGTTACGTACTCTCTGGCTTGTTAATCTGACTTTGTGACTTTCTCCTACCCTTTGACCTCGGCTTGTTTATCGTTATCCTGTCTTCTGGTTCCCCTGACTCGGCTTGTCTCCTGACTATTCTGTGTGTGCTTAGCCCGGCCACTCTAAGGTCCGGTACGGCACCTTTTCTGTGTGTGTGTGTGTGTGTCTGTTAGCGTGTTGGGTTCCCAGAATCGTGACATTACAACAGGGCCATTATGGAACCTGCTGACATTCCACAGCTCCTAGTTAATCAGGAGGCTAGAATGGATGGTTTAGACCATCGTATGGATCAGTTTGCCCAGGCTTTACAAACCATACTGGCTCGTACTGCCCACTTGCAACCTGCCGTTCAAGAAGTTGTTGCTGCTGGGCCAGAACCCAGTCCTGATCCGGTAACCGCTCCTGCGGACGTGGTTCACATGACGCCACCTCAGCGCTATAGCGGTGATCCAGCATCGTGCCGTGGTTTCCTCAACCAAATTGATATTCATTTGGTGATAAATCCGCGCTCATACCCCACTGACAGAGCCAAAATTGCTTTTCTGATCAACCATTTGTCAGGAAAAGCTCTAGCATGGGCCAACCCCATGTGGGAGAACACGTCCCCAATGTCCTTTGCAGACTTTCTAACAGCTTTCAAACGTACGTTTGATTAGCCCGGCCGGGTTGCTTCTGCTGGCAAAGCTCTGCTCAGGATCCGACAGGGCAGTAGATCAGTAGCGGATTATACCGTTGAATTCCGCACTCTGGCAGCTGAAGTGGTTTGGCCGCTTACATATTAGACGAAATAGCATCCAGGGAATTGCCTATTCTTCTGGATGATCTAATAGATTATATCATTCTAATTGACAACCGTATAAGAGAGAGGCGTAGTCAAAGAAGAATGAATACACAGGGGTTACCTGCTTTACCCAGTACTACCCTACTAGCGTTACCTCCCTCTACTCAACCACCTCCCGAACCCATGCAATTAGGTGCTGTAGGCTTATCTGAAGCTGAAAGAACATACCGCAGAAGGGAGGGCTTGTGCCTTTATTGTGGTAAGAGGGGGCATCTCCGAAGTAACTGTCCTAGTTTGCAGGGAAACTACAGCACCTAAGGCCTAGAGAGGGGTCGGCCTCGGGTGTTATGTTTTTTTCCCCTCATGTGTCCATCTCCAGACCATTCATTACGGTTACTCTTTTGGTCAATCAAACCACGATTACAACTAAAGCCTTGATCGATTCAGGTGCTGCAGATAACTTTATCGATGAGAACTTTGCTAAAACCGCAGCCTTGAATCTGATCCAAAAGGCCACACCCTTGGCCGTTGAGGCCATAGATGGTAGACCACTTGAGGAACCCCTGGTGACCCATGAGACCCAAGAAATGGTTATGGCCGTGGGTGCCTTACACAAAGAAAGGATAACCTTCCAAATAATTGACTCCCCTACAGCTTCCATCATACTGGGCTTCCCCTGGTTAGTTAAGCATAACCCGGTACTTGATTGGGGTTGTTTGGATATACTCTCCTGGGGGGTATCCTGTCAACAAGACTGTATGGTCCGTTTACGTCCCGTTTGTTTACTCAATGTGCCTACAGCTAAACCACTTTCTGTTTCTGTCCCCCCTGTCTATGCAGACCTCGTATTGGTCTTTGAAAAAAGGGAGGCTGATAAACTACCCCCACACCGGGATTATGATTGTGCCATAAACCTGTTACCTGGAACGATGCCTCCTAGGGGCAAGGTCTACCCGCTTTCTGAGAAAGAAAACCAGGTCATGGAGGAGTACATACAGTAATCCTTACGTAAAGGTTTTATCAGAAGGTCCTCCTCTCCGGCTGGTGCTGGTTTCTTTTTTGTTGCCAAGAAAGAGGGCGATTTAAGGCCATGTATAGACTATAGAGGCCTGAATAATATAACAGTTAAAAATGCTTATCCTATCCCTCTCATTACTGAGTTGTTTGACCGTGTCAAAGGTTCTAGATTTTTTTACCAAACTAGACCTCAGGGGGGCTTATAACTTGGTTCGTATAAAAGAAAACGATGAATGGAAGACAGCGTTCAATACACGCAGTGGGCATTACGAGGATCTAGTTATGCCTTTCGGACTGTGTAATGCTCCTGCTGTCTTTCAGGACCTCATAAATGATGTCCTTAGAGATTTACTACATGTCTGTGCCGTGGTCTATCTTGATGATATACTTGTGTTTTCTCCTGATCTGGAGTCTCATCATGCCCATGTGAGGAAGGTACTTAAGAGATTGCTACAAAATGGTCTTTATTGTAAATTGGAGAAATGTTTATTCGACCAAAAATCAGTACAATTCCTAGGGTACATCATTTCTGAACAGGGGTTCAGCATGGATCCTTCAAAATTAGAAGCCATGTTGTCTTGGCCTCTTCCTCAAGGCCTTAAAGCTATACAGCGATTTATAGGCTTTGCCAATTATTATCGCAGGTTTATTAAAAACTTTTCATCAGTCATTTCTCCTATCACTAAACTGACTAAAAAGGGTTTGCACCCCAGGGTTTGGACTCCTGAAGCCATTAAAGCCTTTGAGACTCTCAAAAAGGCATTTGCCACTGCCCCTGTGCTACACCATCCCGATCCTTCCCTTCCCTTTGTAATGGAAGTAGACGCTTCAGAATCAGGTGTGGGAGCTGTATTATCACAAAGACTATCCTATAACGAACCCCTCCATCCCTGTTGTTACTTTTCTAAAAAATTATCTGATTCGGAGAAAAATTACGACGTCGGGAACAGGGAACTATTAGCTATTGTGATGGCTTTTAAAGAGTGGAGATACTTATTAGAAGGAGCCAGACACGAAATCCTGGTTATAACTGATCATAAGAATCTCTCCTATATAGCTGATGCTAAAAGATTGTCCTCTCGTCAAGCCAGATGGTCCTTATTTCTTTCACGCTTTCAGTTCATTATCACATATAGGCCTGGGTACCGTAATGTCAAGACTGATGCTATCTCCCGACAATACGAACCTTTGGAGTCTATTGCCCCTGCTCCTGAACCCATTGTACCCACGTCTAAGATAATAGCCGCTACCCGTTTGGTTATTTCGTCCCTTTTCCTGGATGGTATCAAGGCATACCAAACCCAAGCACCCTCTGAGACACCTGTTGATAGATTATACGTGAAAGAAAAAGATAGAAAGAAATTGTTGGTTTTATTTCACACCGCCAAAACGGCTGGTCACCCAGGGGTTACCAAAACATACAAGGGTCTCCTTCAACAATTCTGGTGGCCTTCACTTAAGCAAGACGTAGTGGATTATGTGCAGGCTTGTCGTGTTTGTGCACAGTGTAAGTCCCCTACTGTTAAACCCCCGGGCCTCCTGATGCCTCTGTCCGTACCCAAGAAACCATGGACCCACCTATCCATGGACTTTATTGTTGATCTTCCTTCATCCGATGGAATGACAGTAATTTTGACTGTGACTGATAGGTTCTCTAAGATGGCACACTTTATTCCACTCAAAAAACTACCTTCTGCGGTTCAGTTGGCTCGGGTGTTTGCCAATGAGGTTTTCCGCTTGCATGGTATACCACAGGATATCGTATCCGACAGGGGTCCTCAGTTTGTCTCTCGGTTTTGGAGGGGCTTTTGTGCTGAGATGGGGATTTCCTTGTCATTTACCTCCTCCTATCATCCACAATCCAATGGAGCTGCCGAACGGGCGAATCAATCTGTGGAGTTGTATTTACGCTGCTTCACGAATGCACACCAGGACAACTGGTCTCAACTCCTTCCCTGGGCTGAATTCGCCAGAAACACTGTGACACATTCGTCCACTGGCTTAAGTCCTTTTTTGGTTGCTTATGGGTTCCAACCCTCTGTCCTTCCCGGCGTATTCTCCGACAAGGGAATACCCGCTTTGGACGAGCACCTAATCTCCTTACGGAAGATGTGGGATCAGGTCCATGCTACTCTTTCTCGAGTGGCTGTTGCTCAGAAGAGATTTGCTGATCGCCGTAGAGGTGCTGCTCCTTCTTATGTTCCGGGTGATAGGGTTTGGTTGTCCTCTAAGAATCTCCCCCTCAGTCCCCTCGATGAAATTCGCACCCAGGTTCCTTGGCCCCTACAAGGTATTGCGTAGGGTCAATCCTGTGGCCTACTCCCTGGCCTTACCTCCTTCCATGCGTATTCCTAACACCTTTCACACCTCCCTTTTGAAGCCCCTGCTCTGTAATCGATTCTCTGGTCCTCTCAGGCGTCCGGATTCCCTCCGCGCAGTCTCTAGTGACGTGTACGACGTGGCTGCCCTGCTTGATTCTCGTTTTTCTCGGGGTCGCTTGAAGTATCTGGTTGACTGGAAGGGATACGGCCCTGAGGAGCGGTCCTGGGTTTCTGCCTCTGACGTGAACGCGCCCTCTTTGGTCCGCTCCTTTCATGCGCGGTTTCCTTTGAAGCCTTCAGCTTCCCGCCCGTTGGGCGGTCCTCGAGGGGGGGGTTATGTCAGCGGTCTCCCCTCCTCCTACCTGTCGGCGAGCGGCGTCTCCTCTCCGCCGCTCGCATCCGTCACGCCTCCCAGCGGCAGCATGTATAACGCTGCACGCTGGAAGGTCGTTGATTTATGCAAACGCCAGGGTCACGTGAGTGACCCGGCGTTAAAGCAACAGTACCACAATCACAGTGGGAGGCTTAGATATCTCCCACGTGTGATTGTTAATTCTGATTGGAAGTTATCCAATCAGAATTTAACCTAGGGTATTTATACTCACATTTCCTGTTCCTCCCTGCCCTGTTGTGGTCTTTGCTGTATAGTATTGATTCTGAACTTGTGATTTCTGGTTACGTACTCTCTGGCTTGTTAATCTGACTTTGCGACTTTCTCCTACCCTTTGACCTCGGCTTGTTTATCGTTATCCTGTTTTCTGGTTCCCCTTACTCGGCTTGTCTCCTGACTATTCTGTGTGTGCTTAGCCCGGCCACTCTAAAGTCCGGTACGGCACCTTTTCTGTGTGTGTGTGTCTGTTAGCGTGTTGGGTTCCCAGAATCGTGAAATTAACACCTAAATACATCAAGTAAACATGTATAAAATTAGTTAAAAAAAAAGGAAAATAAATAGATAAAGAACCGACGCCAATAAAAAACTGGGCACACTGAAGTATAAGTTGCTTAACTGTAAGATGAGACAAATATGTCTAACTAGCAATCAGTAGGGTAGAAACACCTTAATGACAGAAAAAAACAGCAACAAAGTTGTCTAGACTGGATACAAAAACGTAAATGAGGATAAATAGTATCTAGCAGTGCCGACCTAAGCGGTGACAGGGTTAAAGACAAATAGAGAGATGCCTAAAAGGATGTCCCACATAGAGAGGGACAGGTCAACAAATATTAAAGAGACAGTGATAGAGGGTAGTCAGGGTAGTGGGAGTTAATCCCATAAAAGTGAAGAGAACCTAGTGAACCCTCATCTAACCTGAACTGACTGTCTAAACCCACACTGCTAGCTGCTGCTTCAAGGCAGCCTAACAAAAAATCCCCCCAGTCTATAGTAGAGGGCGGCTAGATGTCGCCAAACAGAGCCCAGATAAGTAGAAAAAAGAATAGGTTAAGTTAAGTTAATTGGAGATCATAGCGTCGGCTATTAGTACCTCCAGGAGAAAGTACATTTTAAATAAAGGAAAATAGCGTCGGCTATAAGTAGTACTGATTATGGCCTCAGCGTAATATTCTTGAATAAGCTTTTTACCTGAGTTAATATTTTTTGATAAACTTTTAAAATGATTTAATATTATGAAAAATATTTTAACATTTTGATAATTTTTTTTATACTATACTGTGATGGACCGCCTGGCACCCCGACCGGGTACCTCCGTCAATCGCTGCTTCCTAGTACTAACGAGTACCATCAGCACTGCACTGAAACACCATAACTACTGCAAACCCCACGAACCGCCGCAGCTTGGTTGGGATCTCGCCGTCTCCTACCCACCCTGGACCTATGACCAGGATCCAGCTTCCAGTGGGTAGACCTCTCTTAGTCCAGAGAGTGTAGCAGGAACAAGCTCTTACAAGAGCTTAGTGATTATACTCAGGGGAGTATAGTGATTATAGCCATCCCACAGAGTGTAGTTCTCCAATCCCCCAAACATGAGCTGAAACTTCATGAAGGTGCAAGATGATCTGATCTTTAATGGTTCAGGTTGGCTTTTATACAATTCTCCAGGTCAGAGGAACACCCCCTGGACCTGATGGGGCACAGGAACACAAAGGACAGAAACCAATCAGAACAAACATACAGTCTGTGACACGCCCATGTACAGCACACAATCCCTCCCCTCTGCTTGGGAGATAATTGAGTAAAGTCCTGTAAGTAACTCAATTATCTCCATGCAGAAAAAACACATTTTCACGAAGTTCAGAAAGTACCCCACAACATAACATCCCCAGATAGCCCGGATCTGGGTGAACAACATGTCCACCCAGATCAGAGCAGGGGTTCAAAAGTTTCATGGAAGTCTCTTTTTGACCTTCCGCAAGCATGGCTTCATGCCCAAAACAGTTCCAGAGAAATCAGTGCTAACAGTCGGTCAAGTTCGGTGGTCTTTTACAGGTTTCCCTGCAGTTGGTCTGTGGGCAGGAGGCTGGCAAACAGGCCCCTCTAAAAACTTGTGGCAAACTCACCGAAAAAGGGGAGATTGTCACTTATACATTTTTAAAATGTTAATATTTCGGCAAAATCATTTCAAACGTTTATCCAAAAATCAAGGCCTATGTTGCTTGGGGAGTCCTTCTTAAGTTATAAGTTTCATTGAAAGAATTTGATTTTTTTTGTTCCTGTACCCGAATGCTCTCCTCTCTCTCTCTGCAGATACTGTGCACATAAACATGTGGTGCTGGTGGTTGGGGTGGGGTTTCATGTCAATAATTACAAAATTCCAAATGAGTTTCAGCTAGGGCAGCTGCTGAATTAAGGAAAGCCTTTGAGTGGTTTGTGAGATGTACAAATTCCACAGATCACTCTTCTTCAATTCACAGTATAGGTGGTAGTCACTGCAGGTGCTTTTTTTCTTTTGTCTTCTCTCTTTGGTATTTTACACATTTCCTTCCTTATCTTTATTGCTCCTGAAAAGGTCTGAGTGGGATGAACAAACCAGGAAGTGACAAGACAAATGAATGTCTTGGAATGTTGGAAAAAGCTGTTAAATGAAAGGTTTCGTTATATATCTGTTCTTTAACCAAGACGCAATTATTAAATGACTGCAACATGTTGTTTGCTGAAGTTTGAACTGTCAGGAAAAGTACATTTCAAATTGTAAACCAGAAAAGGTGAGCTGAAAGGAGAGCTGATTAGGAGAATTTTTCTAATTCAGCTCATTCGCTTTGAATTCCTGACAATTTACAATTTGGTGACCGACCCTCCCACTTTGATATGTAAAAAGAATCCGGGAGTTTTAATATCGTGTTTATTTATTACTATGTTTAACTAATATGTATTTGTGAGATGTGAAAAAGAAAACGTAATTTAGGAATTCACATTTCTTTACCCTGTAACAGGGGGCGCCCTGTCAATCATTGTTATAAGCTCTGTGCATTGTACCAATCGGTCAGTATTGAGAAAGCACACAGAGAAGAAATTAAACAGTTTCTATTTCTCCTCCTCATTTGCAATATGTGCCCTGGCCGTGCCTTGTCTAAACTGAATTAAGTCATTTGCTAGATCTTCAATATAAATTTGAAAGAAAACTAAGCATCTTCAATTGCGATTTTCAATATTTTATTTCATGGTGTAATTTCCCCCTACTCCAAACACCATGACCACTTCAGTGATTTGGATTCTGTGTGCGATGCGTTGTTCTCTGGCAGCGTCATCAGGGCATCATTAGCCGAAACAAGAGTTCCGCGCTGGTTAATTGAATTCTGGGCAAATTTGCCATATATTGTCAGCATGTACAGCATGCTGGCGACAGACAGCCAAGGACAGCGCAGCCTCCTCCTCCATGACGCCCTGGAACTCTCTCAACCCATCCTCTGGCAGATAGGAGGAGTGACGTCAACTGAGAAAGATTGTGCTAAGGGGAGATCTTGGCCTCGGCGCTACAATAGAGGTAAGTGTATGTTGTTTGTTTCTGTTTGTTTTTCTTTAACTTTGACCTGGGGAGGCAGCACAGCAAGGGTTCCCAGCAAAACCAGGGCATTTGGTTGGAGTGGCCCTTTTAGTCAATACATGTGTGAAGGGCCAGAAAATGCATTCTTGGGCTGAAGCCCCGGGTCTTTTTGCCACCTAACAATGCTCCTGTGTGCAATAACAGGAACTGTTGGCTGAGGACATCATCAATTTATTGACTCCTTTGCCCATTTTTATTCTCTTACATTTGCCCTCAAGGGGGGAAACCGGCAATACAATGTGTCATTCGGTGTCTCTCATTAGACTAACACTAGTTTTTTTTATTTTTAAGTATAATTTAACGAATGTCTTCTTATGAATAAATAAGGATAATCCACGTGTGCAGATCTGACCTTGTTTACTTTCATTACCAGACAATGCCCAAGGGCCAAGAGCAGAAACCACCAGAAAGCCTCGGGAGGTGATTCCATCCCAGGGCAGGTGCACAGTACCATCTAAAGGGAGTCATTGCATTGCAGGTCACTCGGTCACATCCATTTTGTTTCTGCTTAGTAATATTTTGTTACGCACGTTTTACTCAGTAGTTTATGCCAGTAGAACACAGTACAAGCGGATAAACAGCAAATAAGAATGGACCATCAATTTTTCGAATGTAACTATTTTTTCCTTGCAGAAGGCATATGGCATATGGCATATGGCTTTCGTGGTTGAATATTTATCTCTTCAAAAGTCACCTCTGTCTTGGTCCTAAGCCAGTGGCCCAAACTTCTGCTATCGACATGGCAGAATACTCCCCAAGTCATGCTTGCAGAGCCACCAGTCAGTGTTGGTAAAGGTTCCAAGAAACCACACTACTCACTGGGAATAATATGCCAATGCAAAAACCCTACTGCAGGATCTGTCAAGAAGCATGTCGTGTGCAGTTAATGGGACACTGTAGGCACGGTAACGGCATCATCTCATTGAAGTGGTTATAGTGTCTGCAGTCCCCTGGCGCCATCCTTCTTTTCAGAATTAAACTGTTTTTTAATGTTTTAATGCTAAACTAGAACCTCCAGTAGCCTCTCCCCTCTGTGCTGCTTGTACTAATGGGTGGCTATGATTGGCTGAGAGTGTCAGCTGATTGCATTCAGCCTATCACAGCACCCGTTAATGGTATAAATCGATATTACTAGATGGAAGTGTGTTATCTCTGCCTTAGCCACACCTCCAGTGGGGGCCGGACTGTGAGACACAACAGACTCTGATTACATGCATTTTAAGAAGTTACCTAGTGAGCAAAGTGCTGGATGGGAGTGAACTTGTTTTTTTTCTTGCATCTTGTAGAAGCACATGTTGAAGAGTTTCTAGGAAAAGCTTGGAGGAGGAGGAGGATGTGGATTATGAAGAAGGAGATAAGCCGTATCCCATGTCCTTCAATCCCGTGGGGTGCTGTTAATTGTTATAGCTGTTAACCACTTCATCCAATGAGTCAGTAATTAGATCAGACTGAGTTAATTAGCTTAGTTCCAGCGGTACGGAATCCATGCTGCTCTCCGGATAAAATATAAAAAAAATGTCATTCCCAGACGTGATATGAAGTTAAAATGACTTACACCCAGCCAATTACCTGCTGGCACATTTATTACTCTAAGTAGGTCACTGTTGTAATTTGCGATAGTGATTTTATTCCGCATCATTCACATGGACGGAACCTTTCTCGCTAGTTATTGTGTAGTTGATATTATCTATAGCACAATGACAAACACAAACGTGAAGTAAAATCAATATTTATTTCGAGAATTTCGTTGTGCATCCACTGCTTTTTTTCCATCAAGCTAAATCCAGGTAAAAAAATGGATGATTGCAAGAACATGATGCCAAATTTACCAGTACAAAATGACCAATTCAAAGTTTTAAAGTTGTTATGGTGCCTGGCGTCTGTATGTGCAGTGTTTTCACTATAAAAGGCTGCATGCATGTAACTCCACCCCAGCAGTGTCACTGGGGTGTCATAAGTCAACCAGGAACTAGAGTTGAAGGGTAGCTGATGTCAATTTTGTGTAAATTGAATTGCACAGAATTGCATTCAGTGACTGCACGTGGTCAGATGATGCTATCAGCCAATGAATCTTCTGCGACTCTGCAACCCTGCATGTCCTCAGACCACCAGGGACCATTGAAGCCCAGCAGACCTGGGTAAGGGGCAAACCATTGTTAAACAGTTTGCTTCATTACTGGGGACCAGGACAAAATGCCCCTGGCATCATAACCACTACAGAGGACTGTATAGATTATCACGCTTGGACTAACCCCTTAAAGTAACACTCCGAGCACCATAACCACTACAACCACGACAATGCTGGATTGTGATGGATGAATACTCTTACCAAAATATTTTTATGTTTACAGGGTTCAACTAAACTTATCTCCATTAACAGCAATTTCGCACCATGTGTTCTTCAGTTTTTAAAAGGAATGTCCAAGCACCATAACCACTACAGCCCACAGTAAGAACTCACAAAATGTTAGTTTGGTTTGGCAAATTCCCTGGTTCCTGTCAGGTACCCATTGCTTTATCCTTCACACCCAGTAGATGGAACCCAGATCATTTGTCAAACCATACTAAAACTGAAATTCAAAGTAAATTAAAAATAAATTTCAAATTCAGGCCAAATTAACCAAATTGTGAAAATGATCTAAATGAGTCAAGTTTTCTTCTGAATTCAGAGAGATTTTTACTGTCCTTGTGCTGTCATTGTACAAATCCACAAATCCAACACTCACAGACTCACCCAGGCTAATCAATAACATGTGTAAAAATAAAGAGCAATGCAGTGATATTCAAAGTAGAGATCCAAAACCCTCCAATGCTACAAACGAACCCAGAAACAGGCTCAGGGGGAGAGTAGGGAAAATAAAGAGAAAGCAGATGGTATGGATATCATGATTTTCCGACTAGGGACCCTGTAGCACAGTGAGTAGGGGATATGTTTTCACATGAAGTCAAATTTTAAACATTATTTCTGACCAATCTGCTCCTTCACAGCCGAGTTATTCCCACTGCTGCAAACTGGGCAGGAATGCTGTCGGTTTTTCCCTGAAACTCATGAAATGAGGTCTTTATTCTAGAAATCACCAGTTTGACGAATGAAGGTGTTATTGATCCTCTGCCCTGGGGGAGGGGAGGTGATATTAGGGTCCTATAGTCAGAAGGAACTCCTATCATTTCAGCCAGCCTGACAGTAATGTGGATTGGGATCAGTGGCTGAGGATAGTGCGAGCTGTGTCCATGGTTATGTCTGCCTCAGGATGATAGGAGTTATAAGCGATACACATTCCCTGCTGCGCCCTGGCCTGACTGAGGATGATAGGTGTGAGAGCTGTGGTTATGCCAGTCCCAGTATGATAGGCCTGACCTGGCTGAGGATGATAGGTATGGGAGCTGTGGTTATGCCTGTCCCAGTGTGATAGACCAGGCCTGGCTGAGGATGATAGGTGTGAGAGCTGTGGTTATGCCAGTCCCAGTATGATAGGCCTGGCCTGGCTGAGGATGATAGGTGTGGGAGCTGTGGTTATGCCTGTCCCAGTATGATAGGCCTGCCTGGGGATGATAGGTGTGAGAGCTGTGTTTATGCCCCAGTATGATAGGCCAGGCCTGGCTGAGGATGATAGGTGTGAGAGCTGTGGTTATGTCCCAGTATGATAGGCCAGGCCTGGCTGAGGATGATAGGTGTGGTAGCTGTGGTTATGCCTGCCCCAGTATCATAGGCCTGGCTGAGGATGATAGGTGTGGGAGCTGTAGATATGCCTGCCCCAATATGATAGGCCTGGCTGAGGATGATAGGTGTGAGAGCTGTGGTTATGTCCCAGTATGGTTGGCCAGGCCTCGCTGAGGATGATAGGTGTGAGAGCTGTGGGGTTATGCCCCAGTATGATAGGCCAGGCCTGGCTGAGGATGATAGGTGTGGGAGCTGTGGTTATGTCCCAGTATGATAGGCTTGGCCTGGCTGAGGATGATAGGTGTGAGAGCTGTGGGGTTATGTCCCAGTATGATAGGCCAGGCCTGGCTGAGGATGATAGGTGTGAGAGCTGTGGTTATGCCTGCCCCAGTATTATAAGCCAGGCCTGGCTGAGGATGATAGGTGTGAGAGCTGTGGTTATGTCCCAGTATGATAGGCCAGGCCTGGCTGAGGATGATAGGTGTGGGAGCTGTGGTTATGCCAGTCCCAGTATGATAGGCCAGGCCTGGCTGAGGATGATAGGTGTGAGAGCTGTGGGGTTATGTCCCAGTATGATAGGCCAGGCCTGGCTGAGGATGATAGGTGTGGGAGCTGTGGTTATGCCAGTCCCAGTATGTTAGGCCAGGCCTGGCTGAGGATGATAGGTGTGGGAGCTGTGGTTATGCCAGTCCCAGTATGATAGGCCAGGCCTGGCTGAGGATGATAGGTGTGGGAGCTGTGGTTATGCCAGTCCCAGTATGTTAGGCCAGGCCTGGCTGAGGATGATAGGTGTGAGAGCTGTGGTTATGCCTGCCCCAGTATGATAGGCCAGGCCTGGCTGAGGATGATAGGTGTGGGAGCTGTGGTTATGCCAGTCCCAGTATGATAGGCCAGGCCTGGCTGAGGATGATAGGTGTGGGAGCTGTGGTTATGCCAGTCCCAGTATGATAGGCCAGGCCTGGCTGAGGATAATAGGTGTGAGAGCTGTGGTTATGCCTGCCCCAGTATGATAGGCCAGGCCTGGCTGAGGATGATAGGTGTGGGAGCTGTGGTTATGCCAGTCCCAGTATGATAGGCCAGGCCTGGCTGAGGATGATAAGTGTGGGAGCTGTGGTTATGCCAGTCCCAGTATGATAGGCCAGGCCTGGCTGAGGATGATAGGTGTGGGAGCTGTGGTTATGCCAGTCCCAGTATGATAGGCCAGGCCTGGCTGAGGATGATAGGTGTGGGAGCTGTGGTTATGCCAGTCCCAGTATGATAGGCCAGGCCTGGCTGAGGATGATAGGTGTGGGAGCTGTGGTTATGCCAGTCCCAGTATGATAGGCCAGGCCTGGCTGAGGATGATAGGTGTGGGAGCTGCTCTGCCAGGATCCCCATTCCTTCCTTTCACCGAAATCAAACTGCAGGTCTCGTGCGCTCTGACCAATCAGCGGCCAGGTGAGGTGAGTTTCCGCCAATCAGGTGAGGCCTGGGGCAGGCACATTGTGACGTCACGGCAGAGTTCCCCATTCGAACGTTCGGCGAGCTGAGTGATACTTTGTGTCCGGAGCCATGGCGCTGACCGGGGGGCCCGTCCCCAGCACCCAGGGGCTCCCCCCCAGCACCCAGGGGCTCCCCCGAGCCTTCCTGCACAGCCTGCGGACCCTGTTCGACATCCTGGATGACCGGCGGCGGGGGGCGGTGCACATCACGGAGATAGAGAGCCGCTGGCAGGGGGCAGAGACCCGGGAGCTCCCCCCCGGGGTGCTGCACTGTCTGCGGAAGGTGGCGCCCCCCGACGGCTACCTGACCTTCGACCGCTTCGTCCTCGGACTCCGAACCTCAATGCTCAATAGCCACAACCGGGAGAACTGCCAGGCGGGGGCCCCCAGGGGACCGTGCAAGCACCCCGGCGGCAAACCTGCCCCTCTGGGGGTCCGATACATGAACGGGGTCCGGGAGAACCCCCCGCAGTGTGAGAGCTCGGCCGCCGCCTACCGGGGAACCCCGGGACTGAGTCACGGTAATGGGGGGATCAGGCTCGGATTGTGGGGGGATAATGATAGTATGGTGCACAGGGGTTAGGAGGGGGGTGCACAGGGGTTAGGAGGGGGGTGCACAGGGGTTAGGAGGGGGGTGCACAGGGGTTCGGGGGGTGCGCAGGAGCAGCTGTATGTTTTCAGGGATTATCACCGTTTGCAAATATTTCAGGGTTTCCATTTATTGTTGTTGCTTGTTGGGATGATTTGCAGACAGTTAACCTGCAACAAAATGTTTGTTTTTTGTTTTTCTCTTGTGTAACTTACCCCACATGCTCACTGACCACCTGTGTATATCCTTCACTTCTGTCAATATTGTGTAATTCCAGCAGCACCTAACCACATCAATCTCATGTTAAACCTGCAATACACATTGGGTCACATTGACTGGGGAAACTGGAATTAGGGTTCTGTTTGGGGAAATAATTCTAAATAAAACGGTGGAATAGAAACCATCCACTCTGCAGTTGGTGCAATAAATATCGTTTGGAACTGACATATGAATGTCTGCAGATTGATTTCTGAAATTGTAAAATGTCGATCTAGAATTAGAGCCTCAATCCTGACACATCTGATGTTTGTATATTGCCAATGCCATATCAGCCCCTGGCTACTCAGACAGTGAATGACCTCCCAGGGCTATTGTATAAAGTGTGAATTGGTAAGAAGTCACAGTGACTATTTAAATGTCAGGCTATAGTGAAAACAAACTGACTTATGGGTTCTCCAGTTTGCCCTGAAACTTGAAATTCACTCTCAATTTCAGACAATTCTCGCTTTTTCATAAATAAATCTAAAGAACTAGTAGCTAGTTTTGACCAAGCGGTGTTTCTTTCAAACCATCCATTTTTGCAGCATTATAAAGAAAGTGTATGGTGGGTGTGAGTCTGTCAGTGAGGGGGCTTAGGACTGGTGTGTTTTTTTGGAGACTGAACATACCAACTCTCTCTGCACAGTGTACTGTAAAGTGTGTTAATTGTATTTTCTTGTTAATGTTAATTTGTATACAATCAATAGAACAACTCGTGGTTGGGTTTCCAGCTATGAAGGGGTTAGTTCTGAATTCCATGTCTAGGGTGGTCTCTGCAAACACCACCTATTTGTTAAAGCCTTGGCTTCTTTCACTGCTGCCTGGTGTTACTTGTAGCCCCCAACCCCCTCTAGTTAACCCTATTATAGGACTTACTACTTAATCTGACTTTTTGGCACACACACAGACCCCCTGATCTTCCAATTACGCCCTTTTAATGGCATTATAGTTGACTAGATATTAAAGTAATTACAATAGTGGCGCTCTCTTTAATTAAAGCGAAATGTTCCTTTGGAAATCACGTCACTGAATAAAACATTAAAAATAACTTAACTTGTGTTAACCTTTTAACATGCTCTGTTTTTGTTTCAAATGTATACTAGATATATCAAATTATCATATCCCAATAGTCATCTCCAGTGTTGCTAGACTACAACTCCCATAATTCTTCGCTAGCCTGAATCTGCCAGGGAAATGTGGGAGATGTATGCTAAAGGACCGGAGTACCAATGGAGGAGATCTTTGAATTACAAGGTTGACTAGTAAAGGCCAAGCACCGAGGCTGGAAGGTCAATCCCAGGGTTTTGGGCAGTGATATCTGTGTGTACTGGGAGCTCGAAGGACATTTAGGGGTTTAGACTCTGAGAGGAGAGCTTGTTTTGTCTTTTGTGGTTCTTAATCATTCTGAAAAAAAATATTTCTTCCACCCTGGAAAGATGGACGAAGTATTTTTCTGTTTATCCATAATATCACATGTGTAGACCTTAACTCCCGATTTGTACAGAGGTTTGTAAACCAATCATAGAACTGCAGTGAATCGAAAAACAAATAGGAATATTTAGGCTGAAACATTAAAACTATGGCTAGTGCAGTGTTGGAGACTTTTTTTTATTTGTAATTCCTCCTGTTTTGACTACATTTTGCATCATGGTAAATTTAGTTCAGAAACATGTAAGGTTCCAAGATTAGTGATCACTGTTGAAACCATCTTTTTCTGGGGACCGTCTCATCATCCTGCCCGCAGAGAAAAGGCAGTGTTTACATTACTGCATAGGGACACCTGTAGTGGCGGTCACGCAGACGGTCACTAGAGGTGCTTCCTGGGCAGCACTGACCTTCAGCGTCTACACACTTTGGATACCCTGAACTTTCCTCATAGTAATGCATTTCCACGAGGAGATGCTGATTTGTGCAGTGTGGCCTTTTCCTGCGCATGCATGATAGCCTCCTAATGCTTTCCTATTGAAAAGGATTGGTTGGGTTGAGATAATAAAGGATATGGGGCAGGGGCAGGGCCAGCTATGGTGAACCCGTGTGTTGTTGGATAATAGGTGAGTTTTATTACATTTTTAGAGTTCCGGGGGGGGGGGTCAGAGTGGCCTAAATGGCGATTAGTACTATAGTCACCGCAATACACGTCTTTATCCCAGTCACTATAGTGATAGTGTTTCTTTAATATATCTAAAATTGGGTATCGGGATTCTTTTCTCTCTCTTTGTATTCTAATTGTCTGGTGTGTAATCCAATGTACGCATGTACTTATCCTCTATTCATTTCCTGGACTAATAGTGTGAGCAATGGGATTTGCTAGATTTAATATTCTGGAGATATGCAAGGCTTTTCCCTGCGGGTAACAGAATGGTTACACTGAGCAGGTTTGGTTCTTGTGTGCCCTCCTTTACATTCATAATTTGTTTCTATATATTTAAAACAAAACCAAGATTTTTATTAAAAAAAATGAACACAAGTTCTAGGTGATTATAAATGTTTTATTCGGGGGTGCAAAATAACAGAAGTTACCATGTTTACAGCTATACATCCCAGCCAGTCTGACGCCATCACGCCAATGGATGGAGACAGAAACGTCTTACAGGGAACAAAAACATAATCGAAACGTTGTTGTGTTGTTTATTTATTTATTTATATATATATATAATTTACAGTTTATGAAAAGGGTTTCACTCTGCAATAGTTTCTATATTCCATGGGATACCACCCGCCATGTAAAAACGTTATCAAAGTCTGTTTGTACAAGGTGGAATGAGAGAGAGATTGAGTTTTATGGGTGAATATTTCTAAAGAAAGACGAGTTTATTCACTTGACAGAGAATTGTCAACTGATGTGTGCAGGAGACACAATTTTATACCAAATTAGGAGATCTGCAATGATTTCATTCTATTTTTTTTACCAGTTAGAAATTCCATAGTCCATTGCTGAAGGTTCCCAGTGCAGGGATTGTCCTTGATGTCACCAGAGAGGTGGCTTCTCCAGAACATTCAGGGTTAATCTGACTAATCATGTTAAATGGGATGCTATCCTTCCCTGCCGGCCAGGCTCCTATAACACTTCTTTGCTGTTTGTTCTTTATAATCTTGCTTTGGTGGGACAAGAGTTTACAAGAAGAGTCTTGTTTGTTTTCTTTAAACCTCTTAACTGTGAAACGCAAGAATGCCCTTTTAATAAACAGACTAGTTATATGGGATGTGTTTAAAACCACACGCCCTGCGTCCTTTGGACTTCTATAGCATCTGTGACGAGCCTTATCGATTTTCATAAAATAGTCTGTACCAGCCAGCTCTGCCCTGGGACTTAAAGGGACATTCGACTTCCCAAATTCAAAATAAATAAAATCACTCTTTAGTAGATAAGCTCCCAGTGAAAACATACAGGCATTTAATTATGCTGTAAAAAAAAATTAAGCCCTGCGCTCAAACTCCTACTACTTTTGAGAGGCAGCAATGACTACAGTATCGTAAGGTATTACTGGTGACTGCAGGTAAAATATCTACCTGAGCAAGTCCAGAGCAGGATTGTTGCATCATACCGTCTTAGTGTAAGAGAGATGTCTGGGAGAAGCAGGCTTGTTAAAGCAATATAACCGCCCCTGAGAACAAGGGTAAATAGCAGGTAAGGGAGTGTACAGAATAATCAATGTGTATCTGTCACACCGGCTGCTGATAATGTGCTTTGTGTGAGCGTTATTCAGCATGTTTAAAGAGGAAACCGTCGCCTATTCAATTTTATCAAAACCTAATGGCCAAATGAAAGTTCGTTAATAGTTTTCTTCATTTTTACTATCCTGTTTCTTTTATTTTCATTTGAAAGCTTTGTTCGGCAAAGTATATATATTGGTACGCTTGCAGTGCTGTACGTCTAGTGGGTTTGTTCTGTTGTGCGAGCTTGGGGCATCCTAGGACAGCAAAGTTACTGCGACAGGGAAGTTGAGCAGAGGAAGTTTTGTTTTTGTTGTTTGTTTGTTTTTTTTAATCTTTTTTGCCTTAACTGCATCTTTATCCCAGTAAAAGGATAAAGAAACAAGCGACTGTCACTTTTCTTAAAGTTCCTCTTTAAAATACAGTGCAACATATTTCTCCCCAAATAATCAGGTTCTGCAGCGCTTGAGGATTAGGTCTGATTGAATAAGTTGTGCAGAGAGTGTCCTCTTCATAACAACTGATTCTGGATATAAAGCAATCTGTTAATCGGCTGTTACCATGTCGATATTTATCGACGTGTTCAGATTTGAAAAGTCTTGCAATATTTTTAACCCAATATGGGTGGAGGCAATTGTTCCGGTTTAGCATCAAACAAAACCTATGTGCGCTATGTGTTGCACAGTAATTTAAAGAGTTACTTCAACCCTTGTTGTCTAGACTTGTTAAAGGGACACTATAGTCACCCAGACCACTTCTGGGTGCCAGGCCCCTCAGGTTGTAACTCTTCAGATGCAAATATAGCAGTTTTAGAGAAACTGTTATGTTTACATTTGGGGTTAATCCAGCCACTAGAGGTGCATCTGCGACACTGGAGGCACATTTTGCCTCCATATCGCAGAGCGTCCATAGGAGAGCATTGAGAAATGCTTTCCTATGGACACTTTGAATGCGTGCGCGACACTTGCCGCACATTCTGCTCCTGTGACGTTGGACGGGGGAGCTGACGTTGGAGGAGAGGTCACCGGCGCTGGAATAAGATAAGCTGCTGAATGGGTTTTAACCTCCTTCAGTGCCACGGGAGGGGGACCCTGAGGGTGGGGGCACTCTCTGGGCACTATAGTGTCAGGAAAACCGCTTTGTTTTTCTGACACTATAGGGATCCTTTAATCAAATTCAAATGCCCTCTAGGCGTTATTCACTAGGTGTGCTCGGCCGCCCCCCCCTTCCGATTTGCAATAAAACAATATAAAAGTTACCTGGAAACTAGCGCCGTGCAAAGCTCTCCATGCTGATCTCCACACCCCATGTGACCACTGCTTTCCTCACAAGTTCCAATCAAACGCATTTGATTGGACTGTTTCACCGAATCTGAGCGCGTGCTATGAAAAAATCTATAGCAAGAATGCATTAAAGAAATCTTTGCGACAGTCCCAAACTTAGGTGTTGCTCGGAGAAGATATATGCTGTTTGTGGGTGTTGGGAATTCATTAAAGGACCACTGTCTCAATGGAGTGGTCACGGTGCAGGTCTCTGTACCTCTTAACACTGCAATGTCAAACCTTGCAAGGTCAAATCCACCTAAACGAGGAGCATCGTGGAGGAGGCCATGACTTCGCGCACATGGGAAGAGGTAAGTAGTGCCAAGTGAGTCTTGACGCTGGAAAAAGGTTAGTAAAACTAATTTGGTAAACATTTATTGGAAAAGGAGGACAGGGACACTAAAGCATTTGTATTCCTAACACTTTAGTATTTCTTTAAATAATTGTACTTCAATATTTTGTATCCTTGATAATTCACTTACAGTTTAGATTAAAATTTTGATTTTGGGGCTGAATCAAAATTATGAAGGATGTTCATAATATTAAGAATCCCATATAAGGTTAGAAGTTAATATATTTAAAATGGACCTATCACTTTTTTAAATTTACCTGGAATTGCTCCCGTCCGTATACATTGAATACCCGATCTATCCGAACGATACATGGTGTATTCAATTTAAAATTTTAAGATTTACTCATTTTTCCTCTGTTTTAGTGTAGCTTTGTGGGGGTAACACGTACCTGTCCTTGGCTCGGCCTGTGCTCCCTCCAAAGTCTCATTTGATTTACCCTGCTTGGGACACATCCCCAAACAGGGCAAATCTCGTCAGTGATGTCGAGCAGCATTGTTGCTTCTTCCATTGCTCCGTGGTCCAGTTTTGATGCTTACATCCCCATTGATGGCACTTTCACCGGTGGACAGAGGTCATCTTGAGCACTTTGAACGTTCTGTGGCCACACAGCCCCATACGCTGGAAACTACAATGCACTGTGTTCTGATACCTTTCTACCATGACAAGCATTACGTTTTTCGACAATATGAGCTACAGTATCTCTTCTGTGTGACCAGACAGGATAACATTTGTTCCCTAAGTGCATTAATGAGCCTTGGGCACCCATTAACCTCACGCCGGTTGTCCTTCCTTGCACCACTTTGGTAGGTACCAAACACTGCATACCGAATGCACGCCACAAGACTTGGAGATGCTCTGACCCAGTCATCCAGCCATCACTATTTGGCCCTTGTTCTAGTCACTCATATACATTATACATGAAATACAAGAACTGACTGTTCACCTGCTGCCTAATATATCCCACCCCTTGACTGGGTCCATTGTCTCGATATAATCAATGTTATTCACTTCACCTGGCACTGGTTTAATGTTGTGTATGAATATTGAATAAACAGTGGAAACTCAACCTGTTTTATGAAATGTTCTGCTGTCTTTTAAATTTTTATATAAAAAATGTCAGATGACATGATGATACTGTTTAGTTAAAGCACGGCCAGGGCACACATTGCAAATGAAGAAGAGAAACGGTGTAATTTCTCCTCCACACTGTCTACTCTCTATGTTGACTGCCAGGAGTAATGGACTGAGCTTATAACAAATAGTAACAGGGCGCGAAGATAGAGCTGTGCAGGTTTTATTTATCACACCTCAAAAATACACATTTGTTTAATATACGGTAGGTAGAAGTAAACCGAATATAAATAATTCTGAGAATTCCGTTCCTCTTTACGGTTAGAATAAAATGTTAGACTAGATTTATCACTTGCTCCCTGACGAAGGTGCAATGGCGCTGCACCGCAATGTGCTGAAGTACGCCGGGAGACAGAGGCACTGGTGTAAAAATTATTAGGGATTGAACCCCTTGGTTAGGTAGGTCCCAGGAATCTTACCTGGAGACTGAGATATAGGTGTTGACCTTTTTTAAGGACTAGGATCCTGTGACTCTGTCCCAGGTTTATACCTGAAGACCGACGTGTCTTGTAGGTTGCAGATTGTTTTCCTTGTGACTGAGGTACCAATCTGATACATCCCGTCCCAACCTCCTTTTTCACATGGACATTTAAAGCCAGTGAGCTTTGGACCTATATAGGGTATAAGTGTTTTTATTTTTTATTTATAATTATTCTCTTGAGAAGACTAATCACATGGGTTTAATTAGATACCACAAAGGGATTAGTACTATAACTCACATCCCAGCTGGGCGGAGGTCTTCCTATTTAATATTATACTAAAGACACTAGGCCACATTTGTTTTCTGTGATATCCAAGTGGCCATTTTTAAAGGCACTGTATGGAGTCAGGACATAAACAGGTATTTTTGACCCTGAAGTGTTAACAACACTATTTGACTCCCCCCCGCATCCCATAAATCTAGTAAGAACTCTCCTTATTACCAGCACCACGTGGGTCTGCTTGCATTGGTCCGTCCACGATCTGCCTCCTTGGCTGAACTCAAAATTGATCTCAGCCAATCACAATGCTTTTCCCTTCCTCCGAGAGATGCATTGAATCATAGTGTCTCCATGCAGAGCGTCATATTGGGAGGGATTGGAGTGTATAATCATGGGATTTTTTGTATATTTTTTCTATCTCGCGTATCCTAATTTTACACTAGATTCTCCGACCCTGCACACACATAGTCTGACTATCTTTCTATATATTCATTTTAACGAAGGGTTATGCCCTGTTCCAGTTTTAGTGCTGACTGGACATACCGGTACTTACTTTTTAGTATTTTCACTTAGGTTAGATTTATTAATAACCCTATGTTTAAATAAATCTATATTTATTTTTTCCCCGGGTTATACTTTCTCCTTCCTGCTGTGTTCTGAGTATTGTACAGAGAGCAGTCCGTTTATCTTTTATACTAAAGGGCGATCTACATTACAAGTCAGCAAAGAGGAATAAATTAACTTTTGATGCAATTTCTTGAAAGTTAATTTTGTGTCCATTCCCCTTTAATCATCGGAATTCTCTCTCTGTATTTGTCTTTGGGGGTTCACTTGCAATGTCATGATTAATGATGGATTCACTTTAATGCCAGACCAGATTATGACAGACGGTCTGTTTTCTATTACTGGGGTTTATCGGCCAAATCTTTGCGGTTTATAAAGGAGTGTCTGGGATTGAGAACTAGATCGAATTTGGGGTCAGGAGTTGACACTCCCTCCGTTACTGTGTTTTGATGGTTCAGATGTCGTGCTTAGCGAGCCCTCAATAATCTGCTGCTTACTTTAGCTAAGAATGTCAACAAATGGACTTTTTTAGTGGCATCTTGTAAATTCTCCTTTCTTTGTTTCTTTTCCTGGCAGGAGGGGAAGTGAAGCCCATGTGTCGATCGCACAGCGAGACCACCAGCGAGGGCCTGGTAGACCAGTGCCGGCATCAGCGTAGCCGAGGGGAGCACCGAAGGCACACCATCACCAACGGGGTGGATTATAGCATGGTGAGTGCGGCACAGGTCTGGCACACTGCCCTGGGGTAATGGGCTTCTCAAATGGCTTAATCATGAGATCATTTCTTTTCATGGACGGATAGTTTTATAAACACGCTCTACATCTTGTGCTAAGGTTTTGCAGATCTGCTCCGTGGTGGTGGTGGTAGTGGTGTTTTTTTTTATTTTATTTTTTTCTGAAAGAAATTTTTTTATTAAATAGTTTCGTTAACATTGACAGTCTCCTGGCACAGACAAGTCAAACAACCATTTCATCTGCGCTGAATAGTGGCTATAAAAAGCTTGTCTGTCTGGGCCCCAGGTTCTGCGGGTTACATTCTAACCTTGAAAAAGGGGCTAATATGACCCACCTGAATCAAACAAACAAGGATGTGTTACTTTCTTTTGTATCTAGACATCTGAGAGACCTTTAGCATTGTGATACGCATATGGCAGTAAGATTTTTATTGTAAAGCGCTGCGGAATAAGCTGACTGGCACTATATAAATACTAATAATCTTGACTTTCCCTATTTCTCCTCATTCTCCTCTATCAGTTTATTGCTGTATTTTTCATGCTTTGCTGAATCCAGCCCCCCCGCCCCCCCAGGGAATGTGAGCTGTGTGCAGGCAGTGGGCATGGTGCATAAACAAGTAGCTGTATTTGCCTTTGAAAAGTGTCCTTTGCATGCAGATAGCTCATCCGTATGCATCACAAGCTGCCGGCTGCAGGTCTGGTCTGCAGGTGGTCCCCATGGAAGGAACGGAGTGCTGGGGGCTGGGTATTTACTGAAGACGTGCTTTTATAGAAGGAAAAACATGTCCGCTCCATGGAATGTAACCCGACGCTTATCAAATATATTATCATTGTTGGAGGAAAAAATAGGAAACTTAAAATATAAAAAAAATTATCCAGAGAAGAAATTCATTATGTACATCCGAGCAGCTTGCAGGCAAGGGGTTAAAGCAGAGATGATGAAAAGGGTAGACCTTGAACTTTTATAGAACTATAGAACTTAAAGTTCCTCAACGATGTGCCAGTCTTAATGCTCCATAACCGGTAAAGAATCACGGGGTTCTTAGTTCTGCAGCGGACGGGTATCTGACATTTGGCTGACCCTGGCTTAACGTATAGGACAAAAGTCCGTTCCTGACAAAATAACTGATACTCCGGTTGTGAGGTCTATAGAGCAGGGGTAGAGAGCTGTCAGAAAATTAAGGGAGATGTAGCCCACATCTGGAGTGCCAAAGGCGGTTTAATTCCGGTATAGCCTCCAATTCCTTGCATCCTTCTATAGGACACTGTGCTGTTAACAGAAAGCTATTCCCTCTCTACATTCCCGTCCTGTCCACCCCTTCTATCGTCCCATATCCCTGCTCCCTTTTTCCTCAAAGCTTCTGGAAAGACATCTCTTTACCCACATGTCTCACTTCCTCCATTCCTCCCTCTCCTTTCATAATACCTCTTATCATTTGCTCTCAAGTACCCCCTGACCCAACAACCTCAGCCTAAGCCCCCTCAACTCAGGAGGAACCTTAATTCTATTGACTTCCAGCAGCTGTCAGCTGATATTGATTCACAACTGCTATCCATCCCTTCCCTCTCCTGTCCCTCACTGGCAATCTCCACATATAACACTACCCTCACCTCTGCCTTGAACGCTGCAGCCCTGCTCAAACAAGCACCTTGAGGAGGAGTGTAGTGGATGTAGTAGTACAATCATGATATCTCCGCAGGTAGTCCTAGTCAGAATACAGGTAACATAATCCCTTTTTCCCAATGACTGGATGACACACAGTTTGGGAGTCAACTGAGCTTTTATTGCACCACAATCGTTTATATAAAAGTCCCCATGCAAGGGGTTTCCTTAATAGTATTTTAGGGGTTTTTGCCCTTGTGGACTCTGTGGAAAAACTTACCATGCAATAATATCTCCCATCATGCTTTTCTGTACTGGAGAGATAATTGCGTAAGAGTACACCTTTAATTACATTCTCTCCGTACAGAAAAGTATGCAATATAACATAAAAATACATAACTCACTAAATATACATCTGAACTTCCCTAAAGACCCTTCATTGAATGGCTGGGATCTGAGTGCACAATATGGCGAAATACCGCTCAGATCCGTTCGTTAGAACAGAAAAAGCCATTCAAATGAAGTTATGGACCGGTCAGCCACGAGGCGCGAGCCCCAAAATAGTTCCAGGTATTTGGCTACTTTTACTGGTCTCCTTTCGGGAGTTCCTGTGAACGAACAAATGAACCAATCCATACATTTACTGGATAGTGTAGTATAATTCGTTTGTGGGGTTGATTTTACCGAATGCCGCTCTCTTTCGTCGAAAGGATCTGTCCATACGAACGGCATGGAAGTCCAGCGGTCTTCGCGAGGTCTAGTAGCCGGTTTTGGTTCCATGCACTTGACGACCAAACACCACTGGGCGTTCGCGAGCAAAGATGGCCACCGCCACGTGTTCGGTTATACGAACGGCGGCCACCGATCACATCAATAGAGTTTTGTGGTTTATACAATGTTGCCAGTGGTTAATTGGAGACACACAACTACCTTGTGTGTTCTCCCATTTGGCAGTTTATTCGTTTCACGAACAATGTGTCTCAATCTTGTTAGTGAAACTGGCATACGAAGGTCTATGGACTTTGCGTGAAAAGTTATACGAATGACCCCAGTCTTTTAGATGAAACAGTGGCTAGTTTTGCCACAAGGACACTCCCCCATCCATGGCCTACTAAATTACCACGCTACCTGAAAAGATGCTCCCGTTGTGCTGAACGCTCCTGGAGGAAGTCTTGCACCCAGTCAGACTTTCTCCATTATAGATTCATATTGTGTTCATAGAACGCAGTCCTTGCCCTCACCAAACAGTCATACTTTTCCTCTCTAATTAGTTCATTCTCCTGCAATCCCAGGTGTCTCTTTGACACCTTTAACTCTCTTCTTCACACTGCTGTGGCCACCCCCCCAAACTAACCTTACAGCTGATAGCTTTGCATGCTACTTTACCGGCAAGATTGAATGGCAAGGTGGGGAGAATTCTTTCCTTAGCTGTTCACTTTCTAAACCACACGTTGATTATGCCTTTCCTACCCTTCAGACTTTCTCCCTGGCTACTGAACAGGAAGTGGCTGCACTGCTCCTTTTCTCTCGCCACACCACTTGCCCGTTCGATCCTGTCCCATCTTACTTCATCAGATCTCTCTCCCCTTGTCTTGTGCCTTTATTAACACACATCTTCAACTGCTCTCTCTCTTCAGGTGTTGTCTCTGCTGACCTTAAACATGCCACTGTAGTACCTATCCTGAAAAAAAATATCTCTTGACCTGTCCTCCCCCTCTATGGTCCCATATCCCTGCTCCCTTTTTCCTCAAACCTTCTGGAAAGACTTGTCTTTACCCGCATGTCTCACTTCCCCCATTCCAACTCTCTCCTTGAACTTCTTCAAGCTGGCTAGCGCCCTCTCCACTCTGAGACTGCTCTCATCAATGTTACCTAATGACCTAATCGCAGCTAAATCCAAAGGCCACTACTCCATACTAATTCTTCTTGACCTCTCTGCTGCCTTTGACAACGTTGATCATGCTCTCCTTCAAAATCTTCAATCACTCGGTCTCTGTGATTCTGTCCTCTCGTGGTTTTCCTCTTATCTCTCCCAAGGCTCATTCAGTGTCTCCTTTTCTAATGATACCTCCTCCCCTTGTCTTGTCTCGGTTGGTCCTTGGTCCCCTTCTATTTTCGCTTTATACTGCCTCTCTTGGCAAACTTAGTACATCATTTGGATTCCACTACCACCTGTACGCTGATGACACCCAGATATACCACCCCTACTCTGCCGTCCTGCAACGTGTCACTGCTAGCCTTTCTTCCATCTCTGACTGGATGTCCTCCCGCTTTCTGAAACTCAATTATCTCAATGGTCTTCCTAAAAGCGGTATTGCCCCGCTACAGTCTGTAATGAATGCTGTCGCCAGACTGATTTTCCTCTCTATTCTGTCCTGTCACACATCACCTCTCTCAGTCCTTACATTGGTTTCCTGTATCCTATAGAAGTCAATTCCTAGTGCTAACTCATACCTATCAAGCATTGAACAATTCTAGCCCCTCTTATATCTTTTCACAGATCCATAGGTATGCCCTTTCTCGGTCTCTCCGCTCTGCCCGTTACCTTCTCCTGTCCGCTGCTCGCACTCATACGGCCAACTCGAGCTTGCAGGACTTCTCTCGGGCGGCTCCCTTCCTATGGAATAGCCTGCCTACCGCCATCAGACTCTCCCCTAGTCTTCAATCATTTAAGTGCCTTAAAACCCATCTCTTTAGGAAAGCTTATGGCCTCCCAGAGTAACCTCTACCTTACATACCTGTCTCTTGCTCTCTCCTCCAGTTCTGATTCACTCCCACCTTATTTGATTGCTATTTCATGCCCTAATGTGTTTTTATACCCCACCTCCTATAGACTGTAAGCTTGTTTGAGCAGGGTTCCCTTCAACCTATCGTTTCTGTAAGTTTTCTTGTAATTGTCCTATTTATAGATAAATCCCCCCTCTCATAATATTGTAAAGTGCTACCGAATCTGTTGGCGCTATATAAATGGCAATAATAATAATAGTAATAATTATTGATCGCACGGCTGTTTTATGCTGTCATCGCTAATTAAGCATGTTCCTCCCAGGCTGGTATAAGGTCTTAATTTAATTGGTTCTTGTGGGAGTTAGAAAATGTTTTTAAAAATACTGCAGAGTTGATTTGTGAAGCAGGCGAGACACTAATGCATTAAACAGATGTCCCCTTCAAAGGTGTCTCCACCATGACCTTAACTGTATGAGTAGTCCTAATGTTCTCCAATCCTTTTGGTCAAAGATGCTCTGCCCAGACAGACAGAAGGGGGTCTCAGGCAATAAGCCAATGTTTTGTGCATTTAAAACCAATACAAATAGTATTATTTCAAAATTATTCTACGGTAAGTTTGAGGTTGGCTGTTGGACTTTTAACATTTTATACAGATTATCCTTGTCCTGATTACCAGTAGTTATCTTGTCTTCCAGCTGAAAAAAATGAAGGAATTGGAGCAAGATAAGGACTTTCTGATTCAGGGTCTGGAGATGGTGGAACGAGCTCGTGAATGGTACCACCAGCAAATCCACACTGTACAGGAGCAACAGAGAAACCTTGGAAAGACCCGAACGGTATGCCTAAATGAAGACTTTTCCAAGAAGGACTTTATACATGTCTGAGGGTTGGGTATTTTTTTTTTTTTTAATCTAAAAAGAGTTCATCAGGGTAATTTCCAAACCTGAAGAATGCTTTTTATATATTACAGCTTCTACTTGTGGCAGCAGAGATGGTAGGTGGAAGGATAGTAAATATGCCATATTTCTGGGTGGTGAAGGAGTGATGAGCGTTCCTACCTTGACCCAGAAAGCTGTAACTGGTGGATAAGCCCATGGGGCCATGATATAGTTCTGTTTGGGTTAATGTGCATTTCCAAGAAGCATCTGTGGGGTGGAGTGGAGTCTCAATAAGGGACTGCCGTTGGGGCAGAAGTAGGCATAATGCTGCCTTATTGAGACCTTTCTTGAGATGTGGTGGCAGGAAGTCGTTTGATAAGGTGTAGGCTATATCCCTAGTAAGATGTGGTAAGTTTCGTTTCCTTGCAGGATTATATTTGTGATGGTGTCCATGGATCTCCATTCTCATTGCTCCCTAAACTACAGGAAGTTAATCGTTGCCTGAGTGACCTCATCGCTCCTGGAAAGGTAAGCCAGTAACTGTTCTCCCACCTCAGCCCTACGCGTCAAATTCCACAGCAGCACAGCCAGTTATCTGGTTTAGGGCAAAGGGACAAAAAAAACTACTCCCGCCCCGTTCATTGTAATGAGTGAGTGTACTCTAGGGAAACTTATTTTAATTTTTTTTCAACACACCCTCTTAAACTACTAAAAGCGTAGATCACCGAGGTTTGTGTTTTTTTTTGTTTTTTTTTGTTTGTTTTGTTTTTTTATAATAACTGTCCTGTATGATACAATTTGTCCTTAACAAATTGAAACATTTAGGCATGATCAGCTAATTAGGAAAATAGTGGACTTTTTTTTAAGTCTGAATGTTGCAATTCAGTGTGTAGGGGAGAAACACTGTGGCTTATGAGAGGGTTAGCTGATCTAATCTAAAACAATACGCATCCAGACTCTGGGATTGTAAGGCTGCGTGTGAGCTTCCAGTCTTTTTCTTTGCCATACCATCACCAACGAGTGAGAGAGGTAGTAATAACCAATATAAATTCAATGTATTTGACAGGTTTGCCATCAATATGCTGTATTTGTGCATGCTCAAATCGTAACGTTTTGGGGAAAAAAACATTTTGCAGAATGCTGCACCATAAGCCGGCCTTCCCAGCCGCTCTGTCACACTCCAGAAACAGACTTCCTTATCAGCGTATGTACACAGCTCAGCCACTGACAGACATAATCTACCAAACACATTAATGTTGTATTGGTTCCCAGAGTCTCCCTTTAAAGGGACACTATAGTCACCCGAACAACTTTAGCTTAATGAAGCAGTTTTGGTTTATGGAACATGCCCCTGCAGCCTCACTGCTCAATCCTCTGCCATTTAGGAGTTAAATCCCTTTGTTTATGAACCCTAGTCACACCTCCCTGCATGTGACTTGCACAGCCTTCCATAAACACTTCCTGCAAAGAGAGCCCTATTTAGGCTTTCTTTATTGCAAGTTATGTTTAATTACGATTGTCTTATCCCCTGCTATGTTAATAGCTTGCTAGACCCTGCAAGAGCCTCCTGTATGTGATTAAAGTTCAATTTAGAGATTGAGATACGATTATTTAAGGTAAATTACATCTGTTTGAAAGTGAAACCAGTTTTTTTTCCATGCAGGCTCTGTCAATCATAGCCAGGGGAGGTGTGGCTAGGGCTGCATAAACAGAAACAAAGTGATTTAACTCCTAAATGACAGTGAATTGAGCAGTGAAATTGCAGGGGAATGATCTATACACTAAAACTGCTTTATTTAGCTAAAGTAATTCAGGTGACTATAGTGTTCCTTTTAAGTAACATTTAAACTGTACGACAAACTTTGCTGACAAGAACTGACCTAATCAGAGGATGATGCTAGGACGCAGGTTGTAATTAGGCTGGGTGGTTGTTGGTTGGGATTAAACACTTTTTTTAAATGAAAGGTTTGGAATGAGTGATTTAAAAAGACCAGTATTTGAGGCATAAATGTTTGCCTTTCCTTGCTGATCACCTTAGTAGGACATACATTGCCTCCTTATCTAGCAAATTCCATGTGCACTGCTACTAACAGATTTATTAAAAAAATATAAAGAGAAATAATTTTTTTTAAATAGCATTTAATAGAAAACATGTGCTCTTTCTCCCAAATGAAAACCTCCTCTGGTGTGTTGCAACGCTCGGTCACACTCTAGATGGCGCCATCCCATCACATTCTATATGGCTATTTATTAATAAATCAGGGATTGGCCAGAAGGGAATTTCCAATTTGATGTCGAAATAACCATGTGTGGATCAAGAATTGGATCATTTTTTTCAATTTGATTATTTTTTGGGGATAAAAGTTGGAGATTCCCTCGTTGATATACAGTTTAATGAATAAACACTCTTAAAGCAACATGTTGTTCTGAAAAGCTGCTATCCCACTCGTGTCCAGCAGATGGAGACTCTTAAACTCTATTTCCAAATTAAGACTGCACATCTTTCACCCTAGTGAGAGAAACTATTTGATTATGTATTCCAAATATATTAGCTCCCACATATGAGCAGTATAAGACTGCGCAACTTTCTGCCTTTTTCCCCACTCAGTATTTATGGCTTTTCACAGTTGTGTAGTTATTTTTCTTATTGACATTTGTATAGCGCCAACTTATTCTGCAGCGCTGTACAATATTCTAAATGGGGAAATTTAACGATAAATGAGACCATAACAAAATGTTACGGGAACATTAGGCTTATGAGGACCCTGCTTGAACGTACGTACAATCCGTTCTTTCTTTCTGTCCTGTAGGCCGGTACGGTGTACCTCTCAGTTCCTGGTGGCCAACCGGTGCCTCTGGATACCGTAGTAAGGCAACAAACTATCAACATGTTGAAGGAGCAGAACCGACTTCTGACAAAGGTACATAATCAGCTCATTGTTTTCTACAAGTAGTAATATCATGGTTTGGCTCTGGGTTGGTTTCATTTAGTGCCACCAAATTGTCATGACACTTTGTGATGTGGTTGAAAATATCATTCCAATTTTACTGGGGTTTTTAAGACGAAATCTTTGGCTGGATTCTAAAAAGTCTTTGTTTTTCTGGGATTTTTAAATGGTTACTCCAAGCACCATGACCATTTCCGTGATCAGAAGTGGTTATGGTACCTGGAATGTGTATGAAATATGTTTCTGTATAAAATGCTGCACATACATACGGGATCTCATTAGACGCGTTTGCACAGAGCTCAGGTTGCTGAAACCGTGTGGTCTGCAGAGTTTGCTCTTAGTTGGCCAGTCTGCATGATTGGCACATGGCCTCTAGTGAATCCACTCCATGCTGACCCACTGCCTTCCCAGGCGCATCACTGGCCCACCTTCTTTTACCGCGCCCACTGACTCTTTACAAGACGCTGGTGCTGAGGGGTTATAGATCTGGTTGAGAGATGAAAGCGAGTAATTTGCATAGGGTATGTGCATAAATGCATGCTGGCCGTTTCTCACCAGGTACAGGACACAGGGAGGTCAGACTGCTTTTTAGTGTTTTCTATTGATAAGATTCTGTAATTAGACCCGGTATCGGCACCAGGCCCAATGGGCTCTTAATTCCGTCCTGGTGATGTCTCTGATATCTGCAAATTCATTGAATCAAAACACATTAAAGGCTCAATGTATCTTTACTGATTGATGTATTGCAGCCTGTGTTCTTTGTTAGTGATGTGTATTCTTTTCTTTTTATTTGGTTTGTCCTCGTGTCCTACCCCCCCACACTTTATTTATTTTATTTTATTTTATTTTATTTATTTATTTAAGCTCGAATTAGAATACAGACTGACCCCAGTGTCTCCCTTCCTCTCTCCCAATCTCTGCATTCCAGGAGGTGTCGGATAAGAGCGACCGAATCACGCAGCTAGAGCAGGAGAAATCGGCTTTAATAAAACAGTTGTTTGAAGCGAAGGCTCGAAATAACCCAGACACCAGCCCCATGGACTCTACTTTTATTTAGCCGATTCAGGACCATCTCTGCTTTGGGGAGGAACTATTTTTTTTGCACATTTTGACCAGAGCCTGTGCCCTGTGCTGTATGGGGTGGAAGTATGCTTAGTGCACCTGCTGCGTAATACAGCTTCCACCAAAACAAAAACATTTAAAAAAAAAAAAAAATAAAATACGGATACAGGACTCCTTGTTTTTAGAATCCTTTCAATCTGCTGCTTTTTCTCTCACTGGTACGCACTCATCGATAATTAAAGGTACTCTCCGTACGCTGACTAGCAATGTGTACACAATGAATTACTACCTAGAGCTATGTGTCCCTCTAGTTTTATCCCTTTAATTACCAGGCAGTTTATTGCAATAATGTGGACTGTTGGCGCCTCCTGGTGGCAATTTGTTAATATTAGCATAGAGGTTTATTCACTAAACTGGGATTTGTGGAGATTTATCAAGGAAATCTGAGACTTTAAAATAGCTACACTACAAAAATCTATTTGAAATTTTCAGTTACTTTGGTCTAAATCTTGTTTTGGCAATTGATTTGTCAATGGTTAAAATTTCCCGTTTAGTGAATAAATCCCCTTTAGTGTAATGTATGTAAATAGTCTTTTGACACCCAACACTCCATGTCCCAGCTTCAAGCTGGGCTGCGGGAGGCCGAAAGGTGTTTGTATGTGTTAACACTTGGTGAAAATGACCTCATCAATTAGTCTATTATGTATAATATGTCTCTAAAATGTTATCATGTCCTGTTTACAAGCCCATATGGTTAAGAAATAGGTTTGCCATTTTTTGGGGTCTTTCTTTTCTTTTTTTTCTTAACTGTTTGGTTGCTGATACTTCTCTCACTCCATCGAACCTGGAATTCATTTTGCTGCTTTGAATGCAACCGTTCTGACAAAATCATGAACTGTTTAACTCCTTGACACTGAAAGTGTGTGAGGATGTGGGATTTTCTTTTTTTTTTTTTTTTGAGGGGGGAGGAGGGGATTAAAATTTAAAGGCTATCCTTTATATATTATCTATATTGTCTGTCTCTGATGTGTCAGAGTTACATGAAGAATATTCACACGTTTCTGACCTATTTGTGACATGGCTTGTTTATATCACGCTGATATCCAACCTGACTGCGGTGAGCCAATAACGTGACTATTATCACAGGCAAAGGATTCTGGGAGTTAGTCATCGCCAACCATCATACGTATGATTGGTAGGAAGCAGCTATCCATTCAGTTTAATGTCCAATGGAATAGATTTTTCCCAGAAGGCTTAATCTCTGTTTACACCCATTTCACTGCTTTTATTTTGTCAACTTTGGGCTAAACTTTTAAACCCACTTTGACTTCACCGAGAACTCCTGATAATGACCTGTTTAGTTAATCAGCCTGTTAAAGGAACGCTATAGCATTAGGATAACATGCTCGAGTGTTCTATAACTTATTTATGATCTGAGCTTCCCCCTTTCACTCTTACTTTTTATTTTCTGGGGTGATGGTCTGGCCGCAGCCGCCCTGCCTCCCCTGTTTGATCTCATCAATCCTGATAAAATTTACCAATAAAAATAAATAAATGTAATTTTGCTACAAAAAGTTGGGATTAGGTGTTAGACACAATACATTCATACATTAACATAGAGCATGAAAAACCCACTGTTTCTAGAGTTACATTGGATTTCAAATCTGAAAAACCCCAGCACATTAATATATAGATATACTGTATGTATAAATAGATTGTGACCCCTTTGTTGAGCAGTCACTTTACAGAAGCAGTTTGTAGTAATCCTTTGTGAACGGCGTGTTTACAGTCTGCACCTTTAACTCAAAGGAAACTTGTTTACACCGTGCCCAGACTTTCTAGGTTTGTTGGTTACTTTGTCAATTCTTTAATTCGTTTTTACTTCAATCTACAATACGTAGAGCAAATTAATGGCTTTCTTACTCGGATTATAGACTTTATGGGAATGTCTTTTATTTAATTGTTTTTTTTTTTTTTCATTTCATTAAGAAAAATAATAAATGAGCTATTAAAACCAGTTAAAAGAGGAAACATTGAATAAATGTATCTGTGTGTTTTTTGGATTCCCCCATACTGTCTCACAAATAGGGTTTTATTTACTTAACTCTGAAAACCTACTTCTAAAATAGTAGTTGGCATTATTCTCCAATTCTGCTAGAATCAGTCTGAAAACTTTAATTTTCAATTTCTGGTTTAGTAAATCCAAAATGTATTCTGTAAAAAATCAATTTCAGAATAGGCCAATGTGATCGCTCACTGAAAACCATTTTAAATCCCCATCTGTCATACAACACCCACAATGCTTTGCCTGCTGGGGATTTACCACTTGCCCACAGTGTAAAGGGGCCAGCCCACGTTCGAAGGCGAATTTTACCACATGACAGGAGGCTTCATATTTGCATATCTTTCTTTACTGAAAACTCCAGCAGCATAGAAACAGTAACAACCAATCAGAGAAAAGATATGCTGCCCATAAAAGGCCCTGTCTATGACATCACTTCCTCTTTCTTTGCTGCTCCAGCCATCAACAGGTCAGAGTAATTTTACCTCTCTGGTTTATGTACTTATATTGTCTTTTTATTGCACTATTCCTGTTTTCTTACCTTTATTATTGTATTATTACAGTTTATTCTTATTTTTCTTAATGTATTATTACTGTTTTTTCTTATTTTTCTTAATGTATTATTACTGGTTTTTCTTATTTTTCTTAATGTATTATCACTGGTTTTTCTTATTTTTCTCAATGTATTATTACTGGTTTTTCTTATTTTTCTTAATGTATTATGACTGTTTTTTTCCTTATTCACCCCTATCTACCTATACCTGTCCCCCTCCTGTTTTCACTTACTCAGTCGCCCTGCTTGTTTCTGTGCCTCTGTTACCTCGCTTCTTTCGGGCTGACGGTCCGCGGGCGTCACGGCTGTCCGTGCCGCGTTCGCCGCGCGGACCGGCCCTTACTGGCACAGGGGGCTGGGTAGGGACAGGTGGAGGGTAGCCGGGGTTAGATTTGTCTCTTGCCGCTCTTTTTCCCTTCCCGCTCGCAGCCGCGAGCGGGTAGCTCTCACCCACTCATGCGGCCGGCGGCCATCTTGGTTCTCGCGGCTCGCGAGACCCGCGACGGCCCCTCTCTCTCTCTTCACTCGGCGCTTCGGGAATCACCCGATCGCCGCAACGGAGTTGGGGGTCCCCCCCTCAGGGACCCCCCAACCCCCACTTTACTTCCAGAGGAACTAAACTATTTAGTTCCTTTTAGTAAGTTAACCATTTAATAAATATATGACCACCAGCTAAAATAGTAAGCTAGTAAAAATATATGGACTATTTCACATTTTTCAACCCTTGTCACATGCTATGTATAGATCGGTTAAAAATCCATATTTGCAAGATGGCTTTAAACACTCACTGCTATTGACTTAAAGCTACCACACACAGTTTAGGTGTCATGCTGTTTGCCTGCAAACAAACAGACTGCTATTCTAGCTATATGCATGTTTGAGCCCCAATATGGGCACCTATGAAAAACTCAATGATTTTCATTAAAATGTTTTACATGGGATTAAGTGAAACTATTTTTATATATCACCTGTTCCCATAACCAACAAGGTATTTTTACTGGCACCTTTTATCAAATGTTAGTATATAACATTCATTATCTATGTAAAAATTTAATCAATTAGTTTTATAATGTATCCCTTTTTGCCTACGTACCAGTTTTTAAGGTACAAATTTAAGTTTCTGGTAGGCATTACTCTCCATCCTGTGCAAGGTCAGTAGGTATGATCACATTCTGATGGTGGTCCTGTTTTTTATTGTTCGGTACAAGATAGTCTATGCAGGCACAATTGAGTTTTCTTGGTATGAAGGCTGTACTATATATGATATACATACCTTAACTGACATACTGCCTCACTGGTCCCTGCAGGGACGGATGCAACGTTATTTACCCTCAGGGGTTCAAATACTGCTATACCCTTCAAAAGGGAATATTATACTGATTACCCGGCACAGGGATATATTACATTACTGTACCCAAGGGTGCAAAATTTATGTGGGTGTCCTCTGGGTATTTTTTTTCATGGCACACCACCTGGGGTGACCCCCCAGATATGCATGCAAGGGCGCTGAGGGCCCATTTCAATTGATGTGGGTGTCCTCTGATTGCCACGGCACACCACCCGGGGTGAACCCCGATGATATGCACAAGGGCCTGTATTTTCGAGAGATAAACACATACAGCCCTGATTTCACTGACTACGTGCATATACAGCCCTCTCACGGCCTGCCAGTTACTTTAAAGCAACAGTACCATGCAGGATACGGTTTGACGGCAGGACCACTAAGGAAACTGAGTGTACTGCGTAGTACCCTTCACAGGGATACATATATGTATATTTACGGTGCCTAGTGTACATATTGAACGTGGGTGTCCTCTGGGTTATTTTTACATGGCACACCACCTGGGGTGACCCCCAGATATGCATGCAATATTTGCAAGGTACCAATAATTATAATGTGGGTGTCCTCTGGGTACTTTTCATGGCACACCACCTGGGGTGACCCCCCAGATATGCATGCAAGGTCACTGACAGACCATTACCTTTGCTGTGGGTGTCCTCTGGGTTACCATGGCACACCACCTGGGATGAACCCAACCAAACAGACGTGGGTCCTGCAGTTGCAGACCTTATGGAGACAGGCCCCACGCGCCTCTATAATCAGCCTGTATAATTTAATACTGTACATACAGCTCTGGCGTACATTTGTGGTGGACCCGGCTAACCTGACCAGACACCACTACCTGTCAGTCGGGCCTGCACCGCGGCTCTCAGTAGCCAGATTAAACTAATAGAGGTGACCCCTCTACACCTGGCACAGGTATTCATACTCTCAAACAAACTAAACAGGCAATTCAAACCATTTTACCCGGGTGATCCCCAGTTCTGCCAGGAGTCTAGCACTCCTACGTGCTGATCCTCAACCACTACTCCCACTGACTACCACTGTCTCCAAACAGGATGGGAATGAGTCATGGTGGACACTCAACCTTCCCAAGATTTCTAGGCAATGACAAACGCCGCAGTAGCGGCCTCAGTGGAGAAGGTTCTGTTATGGGCTCTGCCCCACACCGCTCGATGGAGGACACTTCCTCGAAGTACGTTGGGGAAACCTGACTCGGTGACAGCGGCCGAGGCAGAGGTAGCAATAGCGGCACTAAACCAGAGTGACCGAAGATGGACCGTTCCTGGATGAACGCTATTGGCTGCGCAACCCTCTGGGGATGGAAGTATGCGCACGCCTCAAGGCCAAACGCCCAGACAAAGTGGTAGTTGCGCCCGAGCCCAATAGCTGGCGTACTATGCGCCGACAGATGCAATTCTGTTCTGGTGCACATCAACAACACATTATGGGACTTAGGAACTACAAGAATTCGGCCCAAAAGCACAAGGCCTACTATTTGACGTAGTGTTCATGGCAGAACTCAAGGAGCACGTAAATCTATTCAAGTCTCCCCTACGGGGAAGGATGTTTTTGGGAGGACTGGTCGGTAGCGGAACCGAGCCGCCAGCCGCTTCTGGGCGACAGGTTCCAGGTCGTACACACAGTCCTCATATATTTTCTTACTCGCTTCTCTACTAGTGAGTCGACCTACATAGCTAACTGTTTCCAGTTTTACGACCGGCAGCCTCTCTCTGTTTTACGGAATTGGGAGACGATTACTTAAGTCACCGGGGTTCTCCAGACACTACAAGGCTATGTCACAAACACTTCAAGATAGAGGAAATTCATCTTCTACAAGACCTCCTAAGCGATAACGACTGGTTTACTCATTTGGTAGTACACAAACAATGATCGCTTCTCCATCTGAGTTGGGCCAATTCCTCGTTTTTTTTTTTCGACATCGGCTTGGAGAACCACGTTCCGCGTCGGTCTAGGGCAAAGATCGCCTCTATAAGGATAGAGGTCAGACACACCCTAAGGTTGGATACGATTCCTCTCAGGATACTCGCCGGATTGCGGGATTCCTCTCCTCCTCTCCTCCTCCATACAAGCGATATTCCCTGGCCCACTACACTTCAGGGCCATGCAACAGCTGATGGCGAGATACGTACGCACCGGCCACTCTTAGAACCACTGGATCTCACTGTCCGCAGAAATGAGGACGGAATTTCGATAGTGATTACTTCACATACAAACTTGAATCGGCTGAACGATCCTTGACTCTTCCTCCGGATGCGAAACGGTGGATGTATCCTACAAACGTGCCCCAGCCGTTCTCCACAATAGCAAGGGTGCTTCGATACACACGTACCCACAAGATATCGCTCCTGCTCATGACACCCCTCGGACAGATCAACCGCGGTTTCCCGGATCGCCTGGAGATGTCGCGCGAAGACCCTCTACTACTCCCTGACTTTCCTCTTCTTCCGACGGGACCGCGAGGGGAAGCTCACTCCCTTGTCAGGGAAGGACTACTGGCACTAGTGACCTGGACGGTTTCAGGGGCTCCTGATCAGTCCACGACCTATTGCATCACCTAAGTCCTTCTATGGGATTCATAGACTCCCGGCACCAGGAAATGCTATATTTCTGCCTGGTCGGCCTGGAGTGATTGGTGGGTGGAAAGGGATTCCGACCCCTTTACCGCACCTGTCACACTGATCCTTACTATCTGTCACACCTGGTCTCGTGGGTCGGTCATATCGATCCCTCAACGTGATCTGACCCACCATATCGGCGGCGCACGTTCCGGTACAGGGCAGGTCAGTAGATCAATATTCACTGGTTTTGTCGACTACTACGGGGTGCCGAATTATCGAGACCCCTGGCACCCAAGTACTCACACCTCTGACAGGTGGATGTGGTGCTGAGATCCCTTAGGGAATGATCGGACAATCCTTGTTTGTCACTGAAACAACCTTCAGCCAAACTAGCCCTCCTATTATGCCTCGAATCCTTTAGATGTGTGGCGAACGTTAGGGCTTGCGATATGGATGGTTTCTCTCTCACACCAGACGGGGTTGCCTTTACCATGTCGAGACGAACTAAGTCCGATTCGTCTTCAGTGTCAGACACCACACTATGCGTGGTCAGAACGCTAATGGGTATGCCGATATCAATATCCCCCTTCGAACTCATTCGATGGGTCACCTCCTGACGTCTTACGTGAACCCTCATGGACCGGTGACTACCGCAACACTGACCAGATGGGTCCGTTGGCTATTGTCTTTCGCTGGCGTCGAACCTGGTTTCGGAGCCCACTCGGTCAGGGGAGCGGCGGCCTCACAAGCCTTTTCAGGCTGACGCTCCCCTAGCCGGCATTATACGCTGCGCGGTCTGGGCGCGAGAAAGTACGTTTAGAACGTTCTATTCCGACAACATCTCATTCTTCCTTCACATTGGTCAATTCAAAGCTTTAAAAATGCAAATATGAAGCCTCCTGTCATGTGGTAAAATTGAAGATTATATTAGCTTTAGTGTACTAATAATCTTAATTTTAGTAATGACAGGAGGCGAATATTTCCCACCCTATAGGATCCCTCCCATGTTTCTCGTGTGGAACAGAATATGCCCTTTATGTTCAGGAAGGTAAGTACGTTATGGTTTGTATGTTTGTTAATTAGACCTGTATCTTGAGGGTCTTGTATAGGTTGAATATTAGACATGAACCTTGAATTATGTGGTGTTTATAGATTCTTAAATACCATTGCTTTAGTATTAATATATGTTGATATGTTTTCACACTCTAATGTTCGTTGGTATGTCAGATGCTTAATGCTTATTGTATGCGGACAAGTTATCACGCCAGAAACCTTTCACCTTTTTCTTCTTCTTGCAGCGTGAACGTCTTCTCATCAAGACAAAGATTCACCTTCCATACCTCTGCATCACGGAACTACTGGAGTTGGATATTCTAATATGTTTTGAACTGTTGACGTAATATGATTATGTTTATTGTTGCTGTTTATTGTTTCGCTTCAAAGAAAGAGGAAGTGATGTCATAGACAGGGCCTTTTATGGGCAGCATATCTTTTCTCTGATTGGTTGTTACTGTTTCTATGCTGCTGGAGTTTTCAGTAAAGAAAGATATGCAAATATTCGCCTCCTGTCATTACTAAAATTAAGATTATTAGTACACTAAAGCTAATATAATCTTCAATTCTGATCGGCATGTTATCCTTCCCAGAGGGCTGCTGAGCTGCTGCACCAATCAGAGGAGAGAGAGGTCGGGACTATGACATCACTGGCATAACCCCCTCACATCCATCATCCATCCAAGTGCCAGCCACCTGCCTGCCCAGCAGGGGACCTGCCAGGCCAGCAGCAGTTTGCCTTACCTAACCCAACG